>NC_090390.1:3703861-4321171 GCF_036365525.1 Heterodontus francisci | reverse complement strand
TCACTATCACTCTCTGACACTCTCTGACACTCTCTGACACTCTCTATCACTCTCTATCACTCACGATCACTCTCTGACACTCTCTGACACTCTCTGACACTCTCTGACACTCTCTATCACTCTCTATCACTCTGTTTCACTCTCTGACACCAACAGACACTCACTATCACTCTCTGACACTCTCTATCACTCTCTGACACTCTCTGACACTCACTATCACTCTCTGACACTGTCTTACACTCTCTGACACTCTCTATCACTCTCTATCACTCTCTGACACTCTCAGACATTCACTATCACTCTCTAACACTCACTATCACTCTCTGACACTCTCTATCACTCTCTGACACTCTCTATCACTCTCTGACGCTCTCTATCACTCTCTGACACTCTCTGACACTCTCTACCACTCTCTGACACTCTCTATCACTCTCTATCACTCTCTATATCTCTCTGACACTCTCTGACACTCTCTTTCACTCTGTATCACTCTCTGACACTCTCAGACACTCACTATCACTCTCTGACACTCTCTAACACTCTCTGACACTCTCTATCTCTCTCTGATATTCTCTGACACTCTCTATCACTCTCTGACACTCTCTATAACTCTCTATCACTCTCTGACACTCACTGACACTCTCAGACACTCACTATCACTCTCTAACACTCACTATCACTCTCTGACACTCTCTGACACTCTCTGACACTCTCTATCACTCTCTATCACTCACTATCACTCTCTGACACTCTCTGACACTCTCTGACACTCTCTGACACTCTCTATCACTCTCTATCACTCTCTATCACTCTGTTTCACTCTCTGACACTCACAGACACTCACTATCACTCTCTGACACTCTCTATCACTCTCTGACACTCTCTGACACTCAGTATCACTCTCTGACACTGTCTTACACTCTCTGACACTCTCTATCACTCTCTGACACTCACTGACACTCACAGACACTCACTATCACTCTCTAACACTCACTATCACTCTCTGACACTCTATCACTCTCTGACACTCTCTATCACTCTCTGACGCTCTCTATCACTCTCTGACACTCTCTGACACTCTCTATCACTCTCTGACACTCTCTATCACTCTCTATCACTCTCTATATCTCTCTGACACTCTCTGACACTCTATTTCACTCTGTATCACTCTCTGACACTCTCAGACACTCACAATCACTCTCTGACACACTCTAACACTCTCTGACACTCTCTATCTCTCTCTGACACTCTCTGACAGTCTCTGACAATCTCGGACACTCACTATCACTCCCTGATACTCTCTGACACTCACTATCACTCTCTGACACTCTGTATCACTCTCTGACACGCTCTGACACTCTCAGACACTCACTATCACTCTCTGACACTCTCTGACACTCACTATCACTCTCTGACACTGTCATACAATCTCTGACACTCTCTGACACTCTCTATCACTCTCTGACACTCTCTATCACTCTCCGACACTCTCGGACACTCTCTGAAACTCTCAGACACTCACTATCACTCTCTGACACTCACTATCACTCTCTGACACTCTCTATCACTCTCTATCTCTCTCTGACACTCTCTGACATTCTCTGATACTCTCTATCACTCTGTATCACTCTCTGACACTCACTATCACTCTCTGACACTGTCATACAATCTCTGACAATCTCTGACACTTTCTGACACTCTCTATCACTCTCTGACACTCTCTGTCACTCTCCGACACTCTCGGACACTCTCTGAAACTCTCAGACACTCACTATCACTCTCTGACACTCACTATCACTCTCTGACACTCACTATCACTCTCTGACATTCTCTGACACTCTCTATCACTCTGTATCACTCTCTGACCCTCTCAGACACTCACGATCACTCTCTATCACTCTCTGATAATCTCTGACACTCTCTATCATTCTCTGACACTCTCTATCACTCTCTATCACTCTCTGACACTCACTGACACTCTCAGACACTCACTATCACTCTCTAACACTCACTATCACTCTCTGACACTCTCTGACACTCACTATCACTCTCTATCACTCTCTATCACTCTCTGACACTCACTATCACTCTCTGACATTCTCTGACACTCTCTATCACTCTGTATCACTCTCTGACCCTCTCAGACACTCACGATCACTCTCTGACACTCTCTATCACTCTCTGATATTCTCTGACACTCACTATCACTCTCTGACAATCTCTATCACTCTCTATCACTCTCTGACACTCACTGACACTCTCAGACACTCACTATCACTCTCTAACACTCACTATCACTCTCTGACACTCTCTGACACTCTCTGACACTCTCTATCACTCTCTATCACTCACTATAACTCTCTGACACTCTCTGACACTCTCTGACACTCTCTGACACTCTCTATCACTCTCTATCACTCTCTATCACTCTGTTTCACTCTCTGACACTCACAGACACTCACTATCACTCTCTGACACTCTCTATCACTCTCTGACACTCTCTGACACTCACTATCACTCTCTGACACTGTCTTACACTCTCTGACACTCTCTATCACTCTCTATCACTCTCTGACACTCTCAGACACTCACTATCACTCTCTAACACTCACTATCACTCTCTGACACTCTCTATCACTCTCTGACACTCTCTATCACTCTCTGACGCTCTCTATCACTCTCTGACACTCTCTGACACTCTCTATCACTCTCTGACACTCTCTATCACTCTCTATCACTCTCTATATCTCTCTGACACTCTCTGACACTCTCTTTCACTCTGTATCACTCTCTGACACTCTCACACACTCACTATCACTCTCTGACACTCTCTAACACTCTCTGACACTCTCTATCTCTCTCTGATATTCTCTGACACTCTCTATCACTCTCTGACACTCTCTATAACTCTCTATCACTCTCTGACACTCACTGACACTCTCAGACACTCACTATCACTCTCTAACACTCACTATCACTCTCTGACACTCTCTGACACTCTCTGACACTCTCTGACACTCTCTATCACTCTCTATCACTCTCTATCACTCTGTTTCACTCTCTGACACTCACAGACACTCACTATCACTCTCTGACACTCACTATCACTCTCTGACACTCTCTATCACTCTCTGACACTCTCTGACACTCAGTATCACTCTCTGACACTGTCTTACACTCTCTGACACTCTCTATCACTCTCTGACACTCACTGACACTCTCTGACACTCACTATCACTCTCTAACACTCACTATCACTCTCTGACACTCTCTATCAATCTCTGACACTCTCTATCACTCTCTGACGCTCTCTATCACTCTCTGACACTCTCTGACACTCTCTATCACTCTCTGACACTCTCTATCACTCTCTATCACTCTCTATATCTCTCTGACACTCTCTGACACTCTCTTTCACTCTGTATCACTCTCTGACACTCTCAGACACTCACTATCACTCTCTGACACTCTCTAACACTCTCTGACACTCTCTATCTCTCTCTGACACTCTCTGACAGTCTCTGACAATCTCGGACACTCACTATCACTCCCTGATACTCTCTGACACTCACTATCACTCTCTGACACTCTGTATCACTCTCTGACACGCTCTGACACTCTCAGACACTCACTATCACTCTCTGACACTCTCTGACACTCACTATCACTCTCTGACACTGTCATACAATCTCTGACACTCTCTGACACTCTCTATCACTCTCTGACACTCTCTATCACTCTCCGACACTCTCGGACACTCTCTGAAACTCTCAGACACTCACTATCACTCTCTGACACTCACTATCACTCTCTGACACTCTCTATCACTCTCTATCTCTCTCTGACACTCTCTGACATTCTCTGATACTCTCTATCACTCTGTATCACTCTCTGACACTCTCAGACACTCACGATCACTCTCTGACACCCTCTATCACTCTCTGATATTCTCTGACACTCTCTATCACTCTCTGACACTCTCTGACACTCACTATCACTCTCTGACACTGTCTTACACTCACTGGCACTCTCTGACACTCTCTATCACTCTCTGACACTCTCTATCACTCTCTATCACTCTCTGACACTCACTGACACTCTCAGCCCAAATATATAGTGTTTTACTTACCCAGCAGCCCCCTGGCCTCCGCCGAAAAACAAAAGGAAATTAAATTTACTTTCAAACTGACTTTCCCAGCTGCTCACTCGCTCACACGCTGCTCCCGAAAAAGCTGCTGCACTGAAAGGAAAGTTATTTTAAACCGCCCAAATATATAGTGTTTTACTTACCCAGCAGCCCCCTCGCCACCGCCGAAAAATACTCACTCTCACTCTCTGACGCTCTCTATCACTCTCTGACACTCTCTGACACTCTCTATCACTCTCTATGACTCTCTGACACTCTCTATCACTCTCTGACACTCACTGACGCTCTCAGACACTCACTATCACTCTCTGACACTCACTATCACTCTCTGACACTCTCTATCACTCTCTGACGCTCTCTATCACTCTCTGACACTCTCTGACACTCTCTATCACTCTCAGACACTCTCAGAGACTCACTATCACTTTCTGACAATCTCTATCACTCTCTGACACAGTCTGACACACTCTATCACTCTCTGACACTCTCAGACACTCACTATCACTCTCTGACACTCTCTATCACACGCTGACTCTCTCTGACACTCTCTGACACTCTCTATCACTCTCTGACACTCTCTGACACACTCAGAGACTCACGATCACTCTCTGACACTCTCTGTCACTCTCTGACTCTCTCTGACATACTCTGACACTCTCTATCACTCTCGATCACTCTCTGACACTCTCTGACACTCTCTGACACTCTCAGACACACACTATAACTCTCTGACACTCTCTGGCACTCACTATCACTCTCTGACACTGTCTGACACTCTCAGACACTCACTATCACTCTCTGACAGTCTCTAACACTCTCTGACAGTCTCTATCTCTCTCTGACACTCTCTGACAATCTCAGACACTCACAATCAATCTCTGATACTCTCTGACACTCACTATCACTCTCTGACACTCTCTATCACTCTCTGACACGCTCTGACACTCTCAGACACTCACTATCACTCTCTGACACTCTCTGACACTCACTATCACTCTCTGACACTGTCATACAATCTCTGACACTCTCTGACACTCTCTGACACTCTCTGACACTCTCTATCACTCTCTATCACTCTCTATCACGCTCTATCACTCTCCGACACTCTCCGACACTCTCTGACACTCACTATCACTCTGTGACACTCACTATCACTCTGTGACACTCACTACCACTCTCTGACACTCTCTATCACTCTCTGACACTCTCTATCACTCTCTATCTCTCTCTGACAATCTCTGACATTCTCTGACAATCTCTATCACTCTGTATCACGCTCTGACACTCTCAGACACTCACTATCACTCTCTGACACTCTCTATCACTCACTATCACTCTCTGACACTCTCTATCACTCACTATCACTCTCTGACACTCTCTATCACTCTCTATCACTCTCTGACACTCTCTATCACTCTCTATCACTCTCTGACACTCTCTATCACTCTCTATCACTCTCTGACACTCACTGACGCTCTCAGACACTCACTATCACTCTCTGACACTCACTATCACTCTCTGACACTCTCTATCACTCTCTGACGCTCTCTATCACTCTCTGACACTCTCTGACACTCTCTATCAATCTCAGACACTCTCAGACACTCACTATCACTTTCTGACAATCTCTATCACTCTCTGACACAGTCTGACACACTCTATCACTCTCTGACACTCTCAGACACTCACTATCACTCTCTGACACTCTCTATCACACGCTGACTCTCTCTGACACTCTCTGAAACTCTCTATCACTCTCTGACACTCTCTGACACACTCAGAAACTCACGATCACTCTCTGACACTCTCTGTCACTCTCTGACTCTCTCTGACATACTCTGACATACTCTGACACTCTCTATCACTCTCTATCACTCTCTGACACTCTCTGACACTCTCTGACACTCTCAGAGACTCACTATCACTCTCTGACACTCTCTCGCACTCTCTGACACTATCTGACACTCTCTGACACTCTCAGACACTCACTATCACTCTCTGACACTCTCTATCACTCTCTGACACGCTCTGACACTCTCAGACACTCACTATCACTCTCTGACACTCTCTATCACTCTCTGACACGCTCTGACACTCTCAGACACTCACTATCACTCTCTGACACTCTCTGACACTCACTATCACTCTCTGACACTGTCATACAATCTCTGACACTCTCTGACACTCTCTATCACTCTCTATCACTCTCTATCACTCTCTATCACGCTCTATCACTCTCCGACACTCTCCGACACTCTCTGAAACTCTCAGACACTCACTATCACTCTGTGACACTCACTATCACTCTGTGACACTCACTATCACTCTCTGACACTCTCTATCACTCTCTGACATTCTATATCACTCTCTATCTCTCTCTGACAATCTCTGACATTCTCTGACACTCTCTGACAATCTCTATCACTCTGTATCACTCTCTGACACTCTCAGACACTCACTATCACTCTCTGACACTCTCTATCACTCACTATCACTCTCTGACACTCTCTATCACTCACTATCACTCTCTGACACTCTCTATCACTCTCTATCACTCTCTGACACTCTCTATCACTCTCTATCACTCTCTGACACACTCTATCACTCTCTATCACTCTCTGACACTCACTGACGCTCTCAGACACTCACTATCACTCTCTGACACTCACTATCACTCTCTGACACTCTCTATCACTCTCTGACGCTCTCTATCACTCTCTGACACTCTCTGACACTCTCTATCAATCTCAGACACTCTCAGACACTCACTATCACTTTCTGACAATCTCTATCACTCTCTGACACAGTCTGACACACTCTATCACTCTCTGACACACTCTATCACTCTCTATCACTCTCTGACACTCACTATCACTCTCTGACACTCTCTATCACTCTCTGACGCTCTCTATCACTCTCTGACACTCTCTGACACTCTCTATCACTCTCAGACACTCTCAGAGACTCACTATCACTTTCTGACAATCTCTATCACTCTCTGACACAGTCTGACACACTCTATCACTCTCTGACACTCTCAGACACTCACTATCACTCTCTGACACTCTCTATCACACGCTGACTCTCTCTGACACTCTCTGAAACTCTCTATCACTCTCTGACACTCTCTGACACACTCAGAAACTCACGATCACTCTCTGACACTCTCTGTCACTCTCTGACTCTCTCTGACATACTCTGACATACTCTGACACTCTCTATCACTCTCTATCACTCTCTGACACTCTCTGACACTCTCTGACACTCTCAGAGACTCACTATCACTCTCTGACACTCTCTCGCACTCTCTGACACTGTCTGACTCTCTCTGACACTCTCAGACACTCACCATAACTCTCTGACACTCTCTGGCACTCACTATCACTCTCTGACACTGTCTGACACTCTCAGACACTCACTATCACTCTCTGACACTCTCTAACACTCTCTGATACTCTCTGACACTCACTATCACTCTCTGAAACTCTCTATCACTCTCTGACACGCTCTGACACTCTCAGACACTCACTATCACTCTCTGAAACTCTCTAACACTCTCTGACACTCTCTATCTCTGTCTGACACTCTCTGACAATCTCAGACACTCACAATCACTCTCTGATACTCTCTGACACTCACTATCACTCTCTGACACTCTCTATCACTCTCTGACACGCTCTGACACTCTCTGACAATCTCAGACACTCACTATCACTCTCTGACACTCTCTAACACTCTCTGACACTCTCTGACACTCTCTATCTCTCTCTGACACTCTCTGACACTCTCTGACACTCTCTGATACTCTCTGACACTCACTATCACTCTCTGACACTCTCTAACACTCTCTGATACTCTCTGACACTCACTATCACTCTCTGACACTCTCTATCACTCTCTGACACGCTCTGACACTCTCAGACACTCACTATCACTCTCTGACACTCTCTGACACTCACTATCACTCTCTGACACTGTCAAACAATCTCTGACACTCTCTGACAGTCTCTATCACTCTCTGACACTCTCTATCACTCTCTATCACTCTCCGACACTCTCGGACACTCTCTGAAACTCTCAGACACTCACTATCACTCTGTGACACTCACTATCACTCTGTGACACTCACTATCACTCTCTGACACTCACTATCACTCTCTGACACTTTCATACAATCTCTGACACTCTCTGACAGTCTCTATCACTCTCTGAGACTCTCTATCACTCTCTATCTCTCTCTGACACTCTCTGACAATCTCTGACACTCTCTGAGACTCTCTATCACTCTCTATCACTCTCTGACACTCTCTGACAATCTCTGACACTCTCTGACACTCTCTATCACTCTCTCACACTCTCTGACAATCTCAGACACTCACTATCACTCTCTGACACTCTCTCTCACTCTCTGACACTCTCTGACACTCTCAGACACTCTCTATCACTCTCTGACACTCTCTATCACTCTCGATCACTCTCTGACACTCTCGGACACTCTCTGACACTCTCAGACATTCACTATCTCTCTGACACACACTATCACTCTCTGACACTCAGTATCACTCTCTGACACTCTCTATCACTCTCTATCACTCTCTATCCATCTCAGACACTCTCAGAGACTCACTATCACTCTCTGACACTCTCTATCACTCTCTGACACAGTCTGACACACCCTATCACTCTCTGACAATCTCAGACACTCACTATCGCTCTCTGACCATCTCTATCACACTCTGATTCTCTCTGACACTCTCTATCACTCTCTGACACTCTCTGACACTCTCTGACACTCTCTATCACTCTCTGACACTCTCTGACACTCTCAGACACTCTCAGAGACTCACTATCACTCTCTGACACTCTCTATCACTCTCTGACACTGTCTGACACTCTCTGACACTCTCAGACACTCACTGTCACTCTCTGACACTGTCTGACACTCTCTGACACTCACTATCACTCTGGCACTGTCTGTAACTCTCTGACAGTCTCTGACATTCTCTATCACTCTCTGACATTCTCGGACACTCTCTGACACTCTCAGACACTCACTTTCACTCTCTGACACTCACTATCACTCTCTGACACCCTCTATCACTCTCTGACACCCTCTATCACTCTCTGACACTCTCGGACACTCTCTGACACACTCTGACACTCTCTATCACTCTCTGACACACTCTGACACACTCTGACACTCTCAGAAACACTCAGAGACCCACTATCACTCTCTGACACTCTCTATCACTCTCTCACACTCTCTGACAATCTCAGACACTCACTATCACTCTCTGATACTCTCTGACCCTCTCTATCACTCTCTGACACTCTCTCTCACTCTCTGACACTCTCTGACACTCTCAGACACTCACTATCACTCTGTGACACTCACTATCACTCTCTGACACTCTCTATCACTCTCTGACACTCTCTATCACTCTCTATCTCTCTCTGACAATCTCTGACATTCTCTGACACTCTCTGACACTCTCTATCACTCTCTGACGCTCTCTATCACTCTCTGACACTCTCTGACACTCTCTATCACTCTCAGACACTCTCAGAGACTCACTATCACTTTCTGACAATCTCTATCACTCTCTGACACAGTCTGACACACTCTATCACTCTCTGACACTCTCAGACACTCACTATCACTCTCTGACACTCTCTATCACACGCTGACTCTCTCTGACCCTCTCTGACACTCTCTATCACTCTCTGACACTCTCTGACCCTCTCTATCACTCTCTGACACTCTCTCTCACTCTCTGACACTCTCTGACACTCTCTGACACACTCAGAGACTCACGATCACTCTCTGACACTCTCTGTCACTCTCTGACTCTCTCTGACATACTCTGACACTCTCTATCACTCTCTATCACTCTCTGACACTCTCTGACACTCTCAGACACTCTCAGAGACTCACTATCACTCTCTGAAACTCTCTCTCACTCTCTGACACTGTCTGACACTCTCTGACACTCTCAGACACTCACTATAACTCTCTGACACTCTCTGGCACTCACTATCACTCTCTGACACTGTCTGACACTCTCAGACACTCACTATCACTCTCTGACACTCTCTAACACTCTCTGACAGTCTCTATCTCTCTCTGACACTCTCTGACAATCTCAGACACTCACAATCAATCTCTGATACTCTCTGACACTCACTATCACTCTCTGACACTCTCTATCACTCTCTGACACGCTCTGACACTCTCAGACACTCACTATCACTCTCTGACACTCTCTGACACTCACTATCACTCTCTGACACTGTCATACAATCTCTGACACTCTCTGACACTCTCTATCACTCTCTATCACTCTCTATCACTCTCTATCACGCTCTATCACTCTCCGACACTCTCCGACACTCTCTGAAACTCTCAGACACTCACTATCACTCTGTGACACTCACTATCACTCTGTGACACTCACTATCACTCTCTGACACTCTCTATCACTCTCTGACACTCTCTATCACTCTCTATCTCTCTCTGACAATCTCTGACATTCTCTGACACTCTCTGACAATCTCTATCACTCTGTATCACTCTCTGACACTCTCAGACACTCACTATCACTCTCTGACACTCTCTATCACTCACTATCACTCTCTGACACTCTCTATCACTCTCTATCACTCTCTGACACTCTCTATCACTCTCTATCACTCTCTGACACTCTCTATCACTCTCTATCACTCTCTGACACTCAATGACGCTCTCAGACACTCACTATCACTCTCTGACACTCACTAACACTCTCTGACACTCTCTATCACTCTCTGACGCTCTCTATCACTCTCTGACACTCTCTGACACTCTCTATCACTCTCAGACACTCTCAGACACTCACTATCACTTTCTGACAATCTCTATCACTCTCTGACACAGTCTGACACACTCTATCACTCTCTGACACTCTCAGACACTCACTATCACTCTCTGACACTCTCTGTCACACGCTGACTCTCTCTGACACTCTCTGAAACTCTCTATCACTCTCTGACACTCTCTGACACACTCAGAAACTCACGATCACTCTCTGACACTCTCTGTCACTCTCTGACTCTCTCTGACTCTCTCTGACATACTCTGACACTCTCTATCACTCTCTGACACGCTCTGACACTCTCAGACACTCACTATCACTCTCTGACACTCTCTGACACTCACTATCACTCTCTGACACTGTCATACAATCTCTGACACTCTCTGACACTCTCTATCACTCTCTATCACTCTCTATCACTCTCTATCACGCTCTATCACTCTCCGACACTCTCCGACACTCTCTGAAACTCTCAGACACTCACTATCACTCTGTGACACTCACTATCACTCTGTGACACTCACTATCACTCTCTGACACTCTCTATCACTCTCTGACACTCTCTAGCACTCTCTATCTCTCTCTGACAATCTCTGACATTCTCTGACACTCTCTGACAATCTCTATCACTCTGTATCACTCTCTGACACTCTCAGACACTCACTATCACTCTCTGACACTCTCTATCACTCACTATCACTCTCTGACACTCTCTATCACTCTCTATCACTCTCTGACACTCTCTATCACTCTCTATCACTCTCTGACACTCTCTATCACTCTCTATCACTCTCTGACACTCAATGACGCTCTCAGACACTCACTATCACTCTCTGACACTCACTAACACTCTCTGACACTCTCTATCACTCTCTGACGCTCTCTATCACTCTCTGACACTCTCTGACACTCTCTATCACTCTCAGACACTCTCAGACACTCACTATCACTTTCTGACAATCTCTATCACACTCTGACACAGTCTGACACACTCTATCACTCTCTGAAACTCTCAGACACTCACTATCACTCTCTGACACTCTCTGTCACACGCTGACTCTCTCTGACACTCTCTGAAACTCTCTATCACTCTCTGACACTCTCTGACACACTCAGAAACTCACGATCACTCTCTGACACTCTCTGTCACTCTCTGACTCTCTCTGACTCTCTCTGACATACTCTGACACTCTCTATCACTCTCTATCACTCTCTGACACTCTCTGACACTCTCTGACACTCTCAGAGACTCACTATCACTCTCTGACACTCTCTCGCACTCTCTGACACTATCTGACACTCTCTGACATTCTCAGACACTCACTATCACTCTCTGACACTCTCTATCACTCTCTGACACGCTCTGACACTCTCAGACACTCACTATCACTCTCTGACACTCTCTATCACTCTCTGACACGCTCTGACACTCTCAGACACTCACTATCACTCTCTGACACTCTCTGACACTCACTATCACTCTCTGACACTGTCATACAATCTCTGACACTCTCTGACACTCTCTATCACTCTCTATCACTCTCTATCACTCTCTATCACGCTCTATCACTCTCCGACACTCTCCGACACTCTCTGAAACTCTCAGACACTCACTATCACTCTGTGACACTCACTATCACTCTGTGACACTCACTATCACTCTCTGACACTCTCTATCACTCTCTGACATTCTCTATCACTCTCTATCTCTCTCTGACAATCTCTGACATTCTCTGACACTCTCTGACAATCTCTATCACTCTGTATCACTCTCTGACACTCTCAGACACTCACTATCACTCTCTGACACTCTCTATCACTCACTATCACTCTCTGACACTCTCTATCACTCACTATCACTCTCTGACACTCTCTATCACTCTCTATCACTCTCTGACACTCTCTATCACTCTCTATCACTCTCTGACACACTCTATCACTCTCTATCACTCTCTGACACTCACTGACGCTCTCAGACACTCACTATCACTCTCTGACACTCACTATCACTCTCTGACACTCTCTATCACTCTCTGACGCTCTCTATCACTCTCTGACACTCTCTGACACTCTCTATCAATCTCAGACACTCTCAGACACTCACTATCACTTTCTGACAATCTCTATCACTCTCTGACACAGTCTGACACACTCTATCACTCTCTGACACTCTCAGACACTCACTATCACTCTCTGACACTCTCTATCACACGCTGACTCTCTCTGACACTCTCTGAAACTCTCTATCACTCTCTGACACTCTCTGACACACTCAGAAACTCACGATCAAATCTGACACTCTCTGTCACTCTCTGACTCTCTCTGACATACTCTGACATACTCTGACACTCTCTATCACTCTCTATCACTCTCTGACACTCTCTGACACTCTCTGACACTCTCAGAGACTCACTATCACTCTCTGACACTCTCTCGCACTCTCTGACACTGTCTGACTCTCTCTGACACTCTCAGACACTCACCATAACTCTCTGACACTCTCTGGCACTCACTATCACTCTCTGACACTGTCTGACACTCTCAGACACTCACTATCACTCTCTGACACTCTCTAACACTCTCTGATACTCTCTGACACTCACTATCACTCTCTGAAACTCTCTATCACTCTCTGACACGCTCTGACACTCTCAGACACTCACTATCACTCTCTGAAACTCTCTAACACTCTCTGACACTCTCTATCTCTGTCTGACACTCTCTGACAATCTCAGACACTCACAATCACTCTCTGATACTCTCTGACACTCACTATCACTCTCTGACACTCTCTATCACTCTCTGACACGCTCTGACACTCTCTGACAATCTCATACACTCACTATCACTCTCTGACACTCTCTAACACTCTCTGACACTCTCTGACACTCTCTATCTCTCTCTGACACTCTCTGACACTCTCTGACACTCTCAGACACTCACTATCACTCTCTGACACTCTCTAACACTCTCTGATACTCTCTGACACTCACTATCACTCTCTGTCACTCTCTATCACTCTCTGACACGCTCTGACACTCTCAGACACTCACTATCACTCTCTGACACTCTCTGACACTCACTATCACTCTCTGACACTGTCAAACAATCTCTGACACTCTCTGACAGTCTCTATCACTCTCTGACACTCTCTATCACTCTCTATCACTCTCCGACACTCTCGGACACTCTCTGAAACTCTCAGACACTCACTATCACTCTGTGACACTCACTATCACTCTGTGACACTCACTATCACTCTCTGACACTCACTATCACTCTCTGACACTTTCATACAATCTCTGACACTCTCTGACAGTCTCTATCACTCTCTGAGACTCTCTATCACTCTCTATCTCTCTCTGACACTCTCTGACAATCTCTGACACTCTCTGAGACTCTCTATCACTCTCTATCACTCTCTGACACTCTCTGACAATCTCTGACACTCTCTGACACTCTCTATCACTCTCTCACACTCTCTGACAATCTCAGACACTCACTATCACTCTCTGATACTCTCTGAACCTCTCTATCACTCTCTGACACTCTCTCTCACTCTCTGACACTCTCTGACACTCTCAGACACTCTCTATCACTCTCTGACACTCTCTATCACTCTCGATCACTCTCTGACACTCTCGGACACTCTCTGACACTCTCAGACATTCACTATCTCTCTGACACACACTATCACTCTCTGACACTCAGTATCACTCTCTGACACTCTCTATCACTCTCTATCACTCTCTATCCATCTCAGACACTCTCAGAGACTCACTATCACTCTCTGACACTCTCTATCACTCTCTGACACAGTCTGACACACCCTATCACTCTCTGACAATCTCAGACACTCACTATCGCTCTCTGACCATCTCTATCACACTCTGATTCTCTCTGACACTCTCTTTCACTCTCTGACACTCTCTGACACTCTCTGACACTCTCTATCACTCTCTGACACTCTCTGACACTCTCAGACACTCTCAGAGACTCACTATCACTCTCTGACACTCTCTATCACTCTCTGACACTGTCTGACACTCTCTGACACTCTCAGACACTCACTGTCACTCTCTGACACTGTCTGACACTCTCTGACACTCACTATCACTCTGGCACTGTCTGTAACTCTCTGACAGTCTCTGACATTCTCTATCACTCTCTGACATTCTCGGACACTCTCTGACACTCTCAGACACTCACTTTCACTCTCTGACACTCACTATCACTCTCTGACACCCTCTATCACTCTCTGACACCCTCTATCACTCTCTGACACTCTCGGACACTCTCTGACACACTCTGACACTCTCTATCACTCTCTGACACACTCTGACACACTCTGACACTCTCAGAAACACTCAGAGACTCACTATCACTCTCTGACACTCTCTATCACTCTCCCACACTCTCTGACAATCTCAGACACTCACTATCACTCTCTGATACTCTCTGACCCTCTCTATCACTCTCTGACACTCTCTCTCACTCTCTGACACTCTCTGACACTCTCTATCACTCTCTGACACTCTCTCTCACTCTCTGACACTCTCTGACACTCTCAGACACTCACTATCACTCTGTGACACTCACTGTCACTCTGTGACACTCACTATCACTCTCTGACACTCTCTATCACTCTCTGACACTCTCTATCACTCTCTATCTCTCTCTGACAATCTCTGACATTCTCTGACACTCTCTGACACTCTCTATCACTCTCTGACGCTCTCTATCACTCTCTGACACTCTCTGACACTCTCTATCACTCTCAGACACTCTCAGAGACTCACTATCACTTTCTGACAATCTCTATCACTCTCTGACACAGTCTGACACACTCTATCACTCTCTGACACTCTCAGACACTCACTATCACTCTCTGACACTCTCTATCACACGCTGACTCTCTCTGACACTCTCTGACACTCTCAGACACTCTCAGAGACTCACTATCACTCTCTGAAACTCTCTCTCACTCTCTGACACTGTCTGACACTCTCTGACAATCTCAGACACTCACTATCGCTCTCTGACCATCTCTATCACACTCTGATTCTCTCTGACACTCTCTATCACTCTCTGACACTCTCTGACACTCTCTGACACTCTCTATCACTCTCTGACACTCTCTGACACTCTCAGACACTCTCAGAGACTCACTATCACTCTCTGACACTCTCTATCACTCTCTGACACTGTCTGACACTCTCTGACACTCTCAGACACTCACTATCACTCTCTGACACTCTCTGACACTCACTATCACTCTCTGACACTCTCTATCACTCTCTGACACTCTCTGACACTCTCTGACACTCTCTATCACTCTCTGACACTCTCTGACACTCTCAGACACTCTCAGAGACTCACTATCACTCTCTGACACTCTCTATCACTCTCTGACACTGTCTGACACTCTCTGACACTCTCAGACACTCACTATCACTCTCTGACACTCTGTGACTCTCACTGTCACTCTCTGACACTGTCTGACACTCTCTGACACTCACTATCACTCTGACACTGTCTGCAACTCTCTGACAGTCTCTGACATTCTCTATCACTCTCTGACATTCTCGGACACTCTCTGACACTCTCAGACACTCACCTTCACTCTCTGACACTCACTATCATTCTCTGACACCCTCTATCACTCTCTGACACCCTCTATCACTCTCTGACACACTCTGACACTCTCTGACACACTCTGACACTCTCTATCACTCTCTGACACACTCTGACACACTCTGACACTCTCAGAAACACTCAGAGACTCACTATCACTCTCTGACACTCTCGATCACTCTCTATCACTCTCTGACACTCTATCACTCTCGAACACTCTCTGACACTCTCTATCACTCTCTATCACTCTCTATATCTCTCTGACACTCTCTGACACTCTCTATCACTCTCTGACACTCTCTGACACTCTCTGACACTCTCTGACACTCTCTATCACTCTCTGACACTCTCTGACACTCTCAGACACTCTCAGAGACTCACTATCACTCTCTGACACTCTCTATCACTCTCTGACACTGTCTGACACTCTCTGACACTCTCAGACACTCACTATCACTCTCTGACACTCTGTGACTCTCACTGTCACTCTCTGACACTGTCTGACACTCTCTGACACTCACTATCACTCTGACACTGTCTGCAACTCTCTGACAGTCTCTGACATTCTCTATCACTCTCTGACATTCTCGGACACTCTCTGACACTCTCAGACACTCACTTTCACTCTCTGACACTCACTATCACTCTCTGACACCCTCTATCACTCTCTGACACCCTCTATCACTCTCTGACACTCTCTGACACTCTCTGACACACTCTGACACTCTCTATCACTCTCTGACACACTCTGACACACTCTGACACTCTCAGAAACACTCAGAGACTCACTATCACTCTCTGACACTCTCGATCACTCTCTATCACTCTCTGACACTCTATCACTCTCGAACACTCTCTGACACTCTCTATCACTCTCTATCACTCTCTATATCTCTCTGACACTCTCTGACACTCTCTTTCACTCTGTATCACTCTCTGACACTCCCAGACACTCACTATCACTCTCTGACACTCTCTAACACTCTCTGACACTCTCTATCTCTCTCTGACACTCTCTGACAATCTCAGACACTCACTATCACTCTCTGATACTCTCTGACACTCACTATCACTCTCTGACACTCTCTATCACTGTCTGACACGCTCTGACACTCTCAGACACTCACTATCACTCTCTGACACTCTCTGACACTCACTATCACACTCTGACACTGTCATACAATCTCTGACACTCTCTGACTGTCTCTATCACTCTCTGACATTCTCTATCACTCTCTATCACTCTCCGACACTCTCGGACACTCTCTGAAACTCTCAGACACTCACTATCACTCTGTGACACTCACTATCACTCTCTGACACTCTCTATCACTCTCTATCTCTCTCTGACACTCTCTGACACTCTCTATCACTCTGTATCACTCTCTGACACTCACTATCACTCTCTGACACTGTCTTACACTCTCTGACACTCTCTATCACTCTCTGACACTCACTGACACTCACTGACACTCTCAGACACTCACTATCACTCTCTGATACTCTCTGACACTCACTATCACTCTCTGACAGTCTCTATCACTCTCAGACACTCTCTGTCACTCTCAGACACTCTCAGACACTCACTATCACTCTCTGACACTCACTATCACTCTCTGACACTCTCTCACACTCTCTCACACTCTCTGAAACTCTCTATCTCACTCTGACACTCTCTATCATTCTCTGACACTGTCTGACACTCTCAATCACTCTCTGACACTCTCTGACACTTTCAGACACTCTCAGACACTCACTATCACTCTCTGATACTCTCTGACGCTCACTATCACTCTCTGATACTCTCTGACACTCAATATCACTCTCTGACACTCTCTGACACTCTCTGTCACTTTCTGACACTCAATATCACTCTCTGATACTCTCTGACACTCAATATCACTCTCTGACACTCTCTATCACTCTCTGACACTCTCTGACACTCTCTGACACTCTCTGGCACTCACTATCACTCTCTGACACTCTCTATCAATCTCTGACACTCTCTATCACTCTCTGACACTCACAGACACTCACTATCACTCTCTGATACTCTCTATCACTCTTAGACACTCTCAGACACTCACTATCACTCTCTGACACTCTATCTCTCTCAGACACTCTCAGAAACTCACTATCACTCTCTGACACTCTCTATCTCTCTCTGACACTCTCTATCACTCTCTATCACTCTCTGTCACACTCTGACACTCTCTGACACTCACTATCTCTCTCTGACACTCACTATCTCTCTCTGACACACTCTATCACTCTCAGACACTCTCTATCACTCTCAGACACTCTCAGACACTCACTATCACTCTCTGACACTCATTATCACTCTCTAACACTCTCTCACACTCTCTGACACTCTCTGAAACTCTCTAACTCTCTCTGAAACTCTCTATCACTCTCTGACTCTCTCTGACACTCTCAGACACTCTCAGACACTCACTATCACTCTCTGATACTCTCTGACACTCACTATCACTCTCTGATACTCTCTGACACTCACTATCACTCTCTGACACTCTCTATCACTCTCTGACACTCTCTGACACTCACTATCACTCTCTGACCCTCTCTGACACTCACTATCACTGTCTGACACTCTCTATCACTCTCTTACACTCTCAGACACTTACTATCACTCTCTGACACTCTCTATCACTCTCTGACACTCTCAGACAATCACTATCACTCTCTGACACTCTCTGACACTCTCTATCACTCTCTGACACTCTCTGATACTCTCAGACACTCACAGACACTCACTATCACTCTCTGACACTCTCTGACTCTCTCTGACACTCTCTGACACTCATGGACACTCACTATCACTCTCTGATACTCTCTGACACTCACTATCACTCTCTGACACTCTCTATCAATCTCTGACACTCTCTGACACTCACTATCACTCTCTGACACTCTCTATCTCTCTCTGACACCCTCTGTCCCTCTCGATCACTCTCTGACACTCTCTGACACTCTCAGACATTCTCATACACTCACTATCACTCTCTGACAACCTCTGACAACCTCTGACACTCTCTGACACTCTCAGACACTCTCAGACACTCACTATCACTCTCAGAGACTCACTATCACTCTCTGACACTCTCTAACACTCTCTGACACTCTCTATCTCTCTCTGACACTCTCTGACAATCTCAGACACTCACTATCACTCTCTGATACTCTCTGACACTCACTATCACTCTCTGACACTCTCTATCACTGTCTGACACGCTCTGACACTCTCAGACACTCACTATCACTCTCTGACACTCTCTGACACTCACTATCACACTCTGACACTGTCATACAATCTCTGACACTCTCTGACTGTCTCTATCACTCTCTGACATTCTCTATCACTCTCTATCACTCTCCGACACTCTCGGACACTCTCTGAAACTCTCAGACACTCACTATCACTCTGTGACACTCACTATCACTCTCTGACACTCTCTATCACTCTCTATCTCTCTCTGACACTCTCTGACACTCTCTATCACTCTGTATCACTCTCTGACACTCACTATCACTCTCTGACACTATCTTACACTCTCTGACACTCTCTATCACTCTCTGACACTCTCTATCACTCTCTGACACTCACTGACACTGACTGACACTCTCAGACACTCACTATCACTCTCTGATACTCTCTGACACTCACTATCACTCTCTGACAGTCTCTATCACTCTCAGACACTCTCTGTCACTCTCAGACACTCTCAGACACTCACTATCACTCTCAGACACTCACTATCACTCTCTGATACTCTCTGACACTCACTATCACTCTCTGACAGTCTCTATCACTCTCAGACACTCTCTGTCACTCTCAGACACTCTCAGACACTCACTATCACTCTCAGACACTCACTATCACTGTCTGACACTCTCATTCACTCTCTGACACTCTCTGACACTTTCAGACACTCTCAGACACTCACTATCACTCTCTGATACTCTCTGACGCTCACTATCACTCTCTGATACTCTCTGACACTCAATATCACTCTCTGACACTCTCCGACACTCTCTGTCACTTTCTGACACTCAATATCACTCTCTGATACTCTCTGACACTCAATATCACTCTCTGACACTCTCTATCACTCTCTGACACTCTCTGACACTCTCTGACACTCTCTGGCACTCACTATCACTCTCTGACACTCTCTATCAATCTCTGACACTCTCTATCACTCTCTGACACTCACAGACACTCACTATCACTCTCTGATACTCTCTATCACTCTCAGACACTCTCAGACACTCACTATCACTCTCTGACACACTCTATCTCTCTCAGACACTCTCAGAAACTCACTATCACTCTCTGACACTCTCTATCTCTCTCTGACACTCTCTATCACTCTCTATCACTCTCTGTCACACTCTGACACTCTCTGACACTCACTATCTCTCTCTGACACTCACTATCCCTCTCTGACACACTCTATCACTCTCAGACACTCTCTATCACTCTCAGACACTCACTATCACTCTCTGACACTCACTATCACTCTCTAACACTCTCTCACACTCTCTGACACTCTCTGAAACTCTCTAACTCTCTCTGAAACTCTCTATCACTCTCTGACTCTCTCTGACACTCTCAGACACTCTCAGACACTCACTATCACTCTCTGATACTCTCTGACACTCACTATCACTCTCTGATACTCTCTGACACTCACTATCACTCTCTGACACTCTCTATCACTCTCTGACACTCTCTGACACTCACTATCACTCTCTGACCCTCTCTGACACTCACTATCACTGTCTGACACTCTCTATCACTCTCTTACACTCTCAGACACTTACTATCACTCTCTGACACTCTCTATCACTCTCTGACACTCTCAGACAATCACTATCACTCTCTGACACTCTCTGACACTCTCTATCACTCTCTGACACTCTCTGATACTCTCAGACACTCACAGACACTCACTATCACTCTCTGACACTCTCTGACTCTCTCTGACACTCTCTGACACTCATGGACACTCACTATCACTCTCTGATACTCTCTGACACTCACTATCACTCTCTGACACTCTCTATCAATCTCTGACACTCTCTGACACTCACTATCACTCTCTGACACTCTCTATCTCTCTCTGACACCCTCTGTCCCTCTCGATCACTCTCTGACACTCTCTGACACTCTCAGACATTCTCATACACTCACTATCACTCTCTGACAACCTCTGACAACCTCTGACACTCTCTGACACTCTCAGACACTCTCAGACACTCACTATCACTCTCAGAGACTCACTATCACTCTCTGACACTCTCTCGCACTCTCTGACACTGTCTGACACTCTCTGACACTCTCAGACACTCACCATAACTCTCTGACACTCTCTGGCACTCACTATCACTCTCTGACACTGTCTGACACTCTCAGACACTCACTATCACTCTCTGACACTCTCTAACACTCTCTGATACTCTCTGACACTCACTATCACTCTCTGACACTCTCTATCACTCTCTGACACGCTCTGACACTCTCAGACACTCACTATCACTCTCTGAAACTCTCTAACACTCTCTGACACTCTCTATCTCTGTCTGACACTCTCTGACAATCTCAGACACTCACAATCACTCTCTGATACTCTCTGACACTCACTATCACTCTCTGACACTCTCTATCACTCTCTGACACGCTCTGACACTCTCTGACAATCTAAGACACTCACTATCACTCTCTGACACTCTCTAACACTCTCTGACACTCTCTGACACTCTCTATCTATCTCTGACACTCTCTGACACTCTCTGACACTCTCAGACACTCACTATCACTCTCTGACACTCTCTAACACTCTCTGACACTCTCAGACACTCACTATCACTCTCTGACACTCTCTGACACTCACTATCACTCTCTGACACTGTCAAACAATATCTGACACTCTCTGACAGTCTCTATCACTCTCTGACACTCTCTATCACTCTCTATCACTCTCCGACACTCTCGGACACTCTCTGAAACTCTCAGACACTCACTATCAGTCTGTGACACTCACTATCACTCTCTGACACTCACTATCACTCTCTGACACTTTCATACAATCTCTGACACTCTCTGACACTCTCTATCTCTCTCTGACACTCTCTGACACTCTCTGACACTCTCAGACACTCACTATCACTCTCTGACACTCTCTAACACTCTCTGATACTCTCTGACACTCACTATCACTCTCTGACACTCTCTATCACTCTCTGACACGCTCTGACACTCTCAGACACTCACTATCACTCTCTGACACTCTCTGACACTCACTATCACTCTCTGACACTGTCAAACAATCTCTGACACTCTCTGACAGTCTCTATCACTCTCTGACACACTCTATCACTCTCTATCACTCTCCGACACTCTCGGACACTCTCTGAAACTCTCAGACACTCACTATCACTCTGTGACACTCACTATCACTCTGTGACACTCACTATCACTCTCCGACACTCACTATCACTCTCTGACACTTTCATACAATCTCTGACACTCTCTGACAGTCTCTATCACTCTCTGAGAGTCTCTATAACTCTCTATCTCTCTCTGACACTCTCTGACAATCTCTGACACTCTCTGAGACTCTCTATCACTCTCTATCACTCTCTGACACTCTCTGACAATCTCTGACACTCTCTGACACTCTCTATCACTCTCTCACACTCTCTGACAATCTCAGACACTCACTATCACTCTCTGATACTCTCTGACCCTCTCTATCACTCTCTGACACTCTCTCTCACTCTCTGACACTCTCTGATACTCTCAGACACTCTCTATCACTCTCTGACACTCTCTATCACTCTCGATCACTCTCTGACACTCTCGGACACTCTCTGACACTCTCAGACATTCACTATCTCTCTGACACACACTATCACTCTCTGACACTCAGTACCACTCTCTGACACTCTCTATCACTCTCTATCACTCTCTATCCATCTCAGACACTCTCAGAGAATCACTATCACTCTCTGAGACTCTCTATCACTCTCTGACACAGTCTGACACACCCTATCACTCTCTGACAATCTCAGACACTCACTATCGCTCTCTGACCATCTCTATCACACTCTGATTCTCTCTGACACTCTCTATCACTCTCTGACACTCTCTGACACTCTCTGACACTCTCTATCACTCTCTGACACTCTCTGACACTCTCAGACACTCTCAGAGACTCACTATCACTCTCTGACACTCTCTATCACTCTCTGACACTGTCTGACACTCTCTGACACTCTCAGACACTCACTGTCACTCTCTGACACTGTCTGACACTCTCTGACAGTCTCTGACATTCTCTATCACTCTCTGACATTCTCGGACACTCTCTGACACTCTCAGACACTCACTTTCACTCTCTGACACTCACTATCACTCTCTGACACCCTCTATCACTCTCTGACACCCTCTATCACTCTCTGACACTCTCGGACACTCTCTGACACACTCTGACACTCTCTATCACTCTCTGACACACTCTGACACACTCTGACACTCTCAGAAACACTCAGAGACTCACTATCACTCTCTGACACTCTCTATCACTCTCTCACACTCTCTGACAATCTCAGACACTCACTATCACTCTCTGATACACTCTGACCCTCTCTATCACTCTCTGACACTCTCTCTCACTCTCTGACACTCTCTGACACGCTCAGACACTCACTATCACTCTGTGACACTCACTATCACTCTGTGACACTCACTATCACTCTCTGACACTCTCTATCACTCTCTGACACTCTCTATCACTCTCTATCTCTCTCTGACAATCTCTGACATTCTCTGACACTCTCTGACACTCTCTATCACTCTCTGACGCTCTCTATCACTCTCTGACACTCTCTGACACTCTCTATCACTCTCAGACACTCTCAGAGACTCACTATCACTTTCTGACAATCTCTATCACTCTCTGACACAGTCTGACACACTCTATCACTCTCTGACACTCTCAGACACTCACTATCACTCTCTGACACTCTCTATCACACGCTGACTCTCTCTGACACTCTCTGACACTCTCTATCACTCTCTGACACTCTCTGACCCTCTCTATCACTCTCTGACACTCTCTCTCACTCTCTGACACTCTCTGACACTCTCAGACACTCACTATCACTCTGTGACACTCACTGTCACTCTGTGACACTCACTATCACTCTCTGACACTCTCTATCACTCTCTGACACTCTCTATCACTCTCTATCTCTCTCTGACAATCTCTGACATTCTCTGACACTCTCTGACACTCTCTATCACTCTCTGACGCTCTCTATCACTCTCTGACACTCTCTGACACTCTCTATCACTCTCAGACACTCTCAGAGACTCACTATCACTTTCTGACAATCTCTATCACTCTCTGACACAGTCTGACACACTCTATCACTCTCTGACACTCTCAGACACTCACTATCACTCTCTGACACTCTCTATCACACGCTGACTCTCTCTGACACTCTCTGACACTCTCTATCACTCTCTGACACTCTCTGACACACTCAGAGACTCACGATCACTCTCTGACACTCTCTGTCACTCTCTGACTCTCTCTGACATACTCTGACACTCTCTATCACTCTCTATCACTCTCTGACACTCTCTGACACTCTCAGACACTCTCAGAGACTCACTATCACTCTCTGAAACTCTCTCTCACTCTCTGACACTGTCTGACACTCTCTGACACTCTCAGACACTCACTATAACTCTCTGACACTCTCTGGCACTCTCTGGCACTCACTATCACTCTCTGACACTGTCTGACACTCTCAGACACTCACTATCACTCTCTGACACTCTCTAACACTCTCTGACAGTCTCTATCTCTCTCTGACACTCTCTGACAATCTCAGACACTCACAATCAATCTCTGATACTCTCTGACACTCACTATCACTCTCTGACACTCTCTATCACTCTCTGACACGCTCTGACACTCTCAGACACTCACTATCACTCTCTGACACTCTCTGACACTCACTATCACTCTCTGACACTGTCATACAATCTCTGACACTCTCTGACACTCTCTGACACTCTCTATCACTCTCTATCACTCTCTATCACTCTCTATCACTCTCTATCACGCTCTATCACTCTCCGACACTCTCCGACACTCTCTGAAACTCTCAGACACTCACTATCACTCTGTGACACTCACTATCACTCTGTGACACTCACTATCACTCTCTGACAATCTCTATCACTCTCTGACACTCTCTATCGCTCTCTATCTCTCTCTGACAATCTCTGACATTCTCTGACACTCTCTGACAATCTCTATCACTCTGTATCACTCTCTGACACTCTCAGACACTCACTAACACTCTCTGACACTCTCTATCACTCACTATCACTCTCTGACACTCTCTATCACTCTCTGACACTCTCTATCACTCTCTATCACTCTCTGACACTCTCTATCACTCTCTATCACTCTCTGACACTCACTGACGCTCTCAGACACTCACTATCACTCTCTGACACTCACTAACACTCTCTGACACTCTCTATCACTCTCTGACGCTCTCTATCACTCTCTGACACTCTCTGACACTCTCTATCACTCTCAGACACTCTCAGACACTCACTATCACTTTCTGACAATCTCTATCACTCTCTGACACAGTCTGACACACTCTATCACTCTCTGACACTCTCAGACACTCACTATCACTCTCTGACACTCTCTGTCACACGCTGACTCTCTCTGACACTCTCTGAAACTCTCTATCACTCTCTGACACTCTCTGACACACTCAGAAACTCACGATCACTCTCTGACACTCTCTGTCACTCTCTGACTCTCTCTGACTCTCTCTGACATACTCTGACATACTCTGACACTCTCTATCACTCTCTATCACTCTCTGACACTCTCTGACACTCTCTGACACTCACAGAGACTCACTATCACTCTCTGACACTCTCTCGCACTCTCTGACACTGTCTGACACTCTCTGACACTCTCAGACACTCACCATAACTCTCTGACACTCTCTGGCACTCTCTATCTCTGTCTGACACTCTCTGACAATCTCAGACACTCACAATCACTCTCTGATACTCTCTGACACTCACTATCACTCTCTGACACTCTCTATCACTCTCTGACACGCTCTGACACTCTCTGACAATCTAAGACACTCACTATCACTCTCTGACACTCTCTAACACTCTCTGACACTCTCTGACACTCTCTATCTCTCTCTGACACTCTCTGACACTCTCTGACACTCTCAGACACTCACTATCACTCTCTGACACTCTCTAACACTCTCTGATACTCTCTGACACTCACTATCACTCTCTGACACTCTCTATCACTCTCTGACACGCTCTGACACTCTCAGACACTCACTATCACTCTCTGACACTCTCTGACACTCACTATCACTCTCTGACACTGTCAAACAATCTCTGACACTCTCTGACAGTCTCTATCACTCTCTGACACTCTCTATCACTCTCTATCACTCTCCGACACTCTCGGACACTCTCTGAAACTCTCAAACACTCACTATCACTCTGTGACACTCACTATCACTCTCTGACACTCACTATCACTCTCTGACACTTTCATACAATCTCTGACACTCTCTGACAGTCTCTATCACTCTCTGAGACTCTCTATCACTCTCTATCTCTCTCTGACATTCTCTGACAATCTCTGACACTCTCTGAGACTCTCTATCACTCTCTGACACTCTCTGACAATCTCTGACACTCTCTGACACTCTCTATCACTCTCTCACACTCTCTGACAATCTCAGACACTCACTATCACTCTCTGATACTCTCTGACCCTCTCTATCACTCTCTGACATTCTCAGACACTCACTATCACTCTCTGACACTCTCAGACACTCTCTATCACTCTCTGACACTCTCTATCACTCTCGATCACTCTCTGACACTCTCGGACACTCTCTGACACTCTCAGACATTCACTATCTCTCTGACACACACTATCACTCTCTGACACTCAGTATCACTCTCTGACACTCTCTATCACTCTCTATCACTCTCTATCCATCTCAGACACTCTCAGAGACTCACTATCGCTCTCTGACCATCTCTATCACACTCTGATTCTCTCTGACACTCTCTATCACTCTCTGACACTCTCTGACACTCTCTGACACTCTCTATCACTCTCTGACACTGTCTGACACTCTCTGACACTCTCAGACACTCACTATCACTCTCTGACACTCTCTGACACTCACTATCACTCTCTGACACTCTCTGACACTCTCTGACACTCTCTATCACTCTCTGACACTCTCTGACACTCTCAGACACTCTCAGAGACTCACTATCACTCTCTGACACTCTCTATCACTCTCTGACACTGTCTGACACTCTCTGACACTCTCAGACACTCACTATCACTCTCTGACACTCTGTGACTCTCACTGTCACTCTCTGACAATGTCTGACACTCTCTGACACTCACTATCACTCTGACACTGTCTGCAACTCTCTGACAGTCTCTGACATTCTCTATCACTCTCTGACATTCTCGGACACTCTCTGACACTCTCAGACACTCACTTTCACTCTCTGACACTCACTATCACTCTCTGACACCTTCTATCACTCTCTGACACCCTCTATCACTCTCTGACACTCTCTGACACTCTCTGACACACTCTGACACTCTCTATCACTCTCTGACACACTCTGACACACTCTGACACTCTCAGAAACACTCAGAGACTCACTATCACTCTCTGACACTCTCGATCACTCTCTATCACTCTCTGACACTCTATCACTCTCGAACACTCTCTGACACTCTCTATCACTCTCTATCACTCTCTATATCTCTCTGACACTCTCTGACACTCTCTATCACTCTCTGACACTCTCTGACACTCTCTGACACTCTCTGACACTCTCTATCACTCTCTGACACTCTCTGACACTCTCAGACACTCTCAGAGACTCACTATCACTCTCTGACACTCTCTATCACTCTCTGACACTGTCTGACACTCTCTGACACTCTCAGACACTCACTATCACTCTCTGACACTCTGTGACTCTCACTGTCACTCTCTGACACTGTCTGACACTCTCTGACACTCACTATCACTCTGACACTGTCTGCAACTCTCTGACAGTCTCTGACATTCTCTATCACTCTCTGACATTCTCGGACACTCTCTGACACTCTCAGACACTCACTTTCACTCTCTGACACTCACTATCACTCTCTGACACCCTCTATCACTCTCTGACACCCTCTATCACTCTCTGACACTCTCTGACACTCTCTGACACACTCTGACACTCTCTATCACTCTCTGACACACTCTGACACACTCTGACACTCTCAGAAACACTCAGAGACTCACTATCACTCTCTGACACTCTCGATCACTCTCTATCACTCTCTGACACTCTATCACTCTCGAACACTCTCTGACACTCTCTATCACTCTCTATCACTCTCTATATCTCTCTGACACTCTCTGACACTCTCTTTCACTCTGTATCACTCTCTGACACTCCCAGACACTCACTATCACTCTCTGACACTCTCTAACACTCTCTGACACTCTCTATCTCTCTCTGACACTCTCTGACAATCTCAGACACTCACTATCACTCTCTGATACTCTCTGACACTCACTATCACTCTCTGACACTCTCTATCACTGTCTGACACGCTCTGACACTCTCAGACACTCACTATCACTCTCTGACACTCTCTGACACTCACTATCACACTCTGACACTGTCATACAATCTCTGACACTCTCTGACTGTCTCTATCACTCTCTGACATTCTCTATCACTCTCTATCACTCTCCGACACTCTCGGACACTCTCTGAAACTCTCAGACACTCACTATCACTCTGTGACACTCACTATCACTCTCTGACACTCTCTATCACTCTCTATCTCTCTCTGACACTCTCTGACACTCTCTATCACTCTGTATCACTCTCTGACACTCACTATCACTCTCTGACACAGTCTTACACTCTCTGACACTCTCTATCACTCTCTGACACTCTCTATCACTCTCTGACACTCACTGACACTCACTGACACTCTCAGACACTCACTATCACTCTCTGATACTCTCTGACACTCACTATCACTCTCTGACAGTCTCTATCACTCTCAGACACTCTCTGTCACTCTCAGACACTCTCAGACACTCACTATCACTCTCTGACACTCACTATCACTCTCTGACACTCTCTCACACTCTCTCACACTCTCTGAAACTCTCTATCTCACTCTGACACTCTCTATCACTCTCTGACACTGTCTGACACTCTCAATCACTCTCTGACACTCTCTGACACTTTCAGACACTCTCAGACACTCACTATCACTCTCTGATACTCTCTGACGCTCACTATCACTCTCTGATACTCTCTGACACTCAATATCACTCTCTGACACTCTCTGACACTCTCTGTCACTTTCTGACACTCAATATCACTCTTTGATACTCTCTGACACTCAATATCACTCTCTGACACTCTCTATCACTCTCTGACACTCTCTGACACTCTCTGACACTCTCTGGTACTCACTATCACTCTCTGACACTCTCTATCAATCTCTGACACTCTCTATCACTCTCTGACACTCACAGACACTCACTATCACTCTCTGATACTCTCTATCACTCTCAGACACTCTCAGACACTCACTATCACTCTCTGACACTCTCTATCTCTCTCAGACACTCTCAGAAACTCACTATCACTCTCTGACACTCTCTATCTCTCTCTGACACTCTCTATCACTCTCTATCACTCTCTGTCACACTCTGACACTCTCTGACACTCACTATCTCTCTCTGACACTCACTATCTCTCTCTGACACACTCTATCACTCTCAGACACTCTCTATCACTCTCAGACACTCTCAGACACTCACTATCACTCTCTGACACTCATTATCACTCTCTAACACTCTCTGACACTCTCTGACACTCTCTGAAACTCTCTAACTCTCTCTGAAACTCTCTATCACTCTCTGACTCTCTCTGACACTCTCAGACACTCACTATCACTCTCTGATACTCTCTGACACTCACTATCACTCTCTGATACTCTCTGACACTCACTATCACTCTCTGACACTCTCTATGACTCTCTGACACTCTCTGACACTCACTATCACTCTCTGACCCTCTCTGACACTCACTATCACTGTCTGACACTCTCTATCACTCTCTTACACTCTCAGACACTTACTATCACTCTCTGACACTCTCTATCACTCTCTGACACTCTCAGACAATCACTATCACTCTCTGACACTCTCTGACACTCTCTATCACTCTCTGACACTCTCTGATACTCTCAGACACTCACAGACACTCACTATCACTCTCTGACACTCTCTGACTCTCTCTGACACTCTCTGACACTCATGGACACTCACTATCACTCTCTGATACTCTCTGACACTCACTATCACTCTCTGACACTCTCTATCAATCTCTGACACTCTCTGACACTCACTATCACTCTCTGACACTCTCTATCTCTCTCTGACACCCTCTGTCCCTCTCGATCACTCTCTGACACTCTCTGACACTCTCAGACATTCTCATACACTCACTATCACTCTCTGACAACCTCTGACAACCTCTGACACTCTCTGACACTCTCAGACACTCTCAGACACACACTATCACTCTCAGAGACTCACTATCACTCTCTGACACTCTCTAACACTCTCTGACACTCTCTATCTCTCTCTGACACTCTCTGACAATCTCAGACACTCACTATCACTCTCTGATACTCTCTGACACTCACTATCACTCTCTGACACTCTCTATCACTGTCTGACACGCTCTGACACTCTCAGACACTCACTATCACTCTCTGACACTCTCTGACACTCACTATCACACTCTGACACTGTCATACAATCTCTGACACTCTCTGACTGTCTCTATCACTCTCTGACAATCTCTATCACTCTCTATCACTCTCCGACACTCTCGGACACTCTCTGAAACTCTCAGACACTCACTATCACTCTGTGACACTCACTATCACTCTCTGACACTCTCTATCACTCTCTATCTCTCTCTGACACTCTCTGACACTCTCTATCACTCTGTATCACTCTCTGACACTCACTATCACTCCTTGACACTGTCTTACACTCTCTGACACTCTCTATCACTCTCTGACACTCTCTATCACTCTCTGACACTCACTGACACTCACTGACACTCTCAGACACTCACTATCACTCTCTGATACTCTCTGACACTCACTATCACTCTCTGACAGTCTCTATCACTCTCAGACACTCTCTGTCACTCTCAGACACTCTCAGACACTCACTATCACTCTCTGACACTCACTATCACTCTCTGACACTCTCTCACACTCTCTCACACTCTCTGAAACTCTCTATCTCACTCTGACACTCTCTATCACTCTCTGACACTGTCTGACACTCTCATTCACTCTCTGACACTCTCTGACACTTTCAGACACTCTCAGACACTCACTATCACTCTCTGATACTCTCTGACGCTCACTATCACTCTCTGATACTCTCTGACACTCAATATCACTCTCTGACACTCTCTGACACTCTCTGTCACTTTCTGACACTCAATATCACTCTCTGATACTCTCTGACACTCAATATCACTCTCTGACACTCTCTATCACTCTCTGACACTCTCTGACACTCTCTGACACTCTCTGGCACTCACTATCACTCTCTGACACTCTCTATCAATCTCTGACACTCTCCATCACTCTCTGACACTCACAGACACTCACTATCACTCTCTGATACTCTCTATCACTCTCAGACACTCTCAGACACTCACTATCACTCTCTGACACTCTCTATCTCTCTCAGACACTCTCAGAAACTCACTATCACTCTCTGACACTCTCTATCTATCTCTGACACTCTCTATCACTCTCTATCAATCTCTGTCACACTCTGACACTCTCTGACACTCACTATCTCTCTCTGACACACTCTATCACTCTCAGACACTCTCTATCACTCTCAGACACTCTCAGACACTCACTATCACTCTCTGACACTCACTATCACTCTCTAACACTCTCTCACACTCTCTGACACTCTCTGAAACTCTCTAACTCTCTCTGAAACTCTCTATCACTCTCTGACTCTCTCTGACACTCTCAGACACTCTCAGACACTCACTATCACTCTCTGATACTCTCTGACACTCACTATCACTCTCTGATACTCTCTGAAACTCACTATCACTCTCTGACACTCTCTATCACTCTCTGACACTCTCTGACACTCACTATCACTCTCTGACCCTCTCTGACACTCACTATCACTGTCTGACACTCTCTATCACTCTCTTACACTCTCAGACACTTACTATCACTCTCTGACACTCTCTATCACTCTCTGACACTCTCAGACAATCACTATCACTCTCTGACACTCTCTGACACTCTCTATCACTCTCTGACACTCTCTGATACTCTCAGACACTCACAGACACTCACTATCACTCTCTGACACTCTCTGACTCTCTCTGACACTCTCTGACACTCATGGACACTCACTATCACTCTCTGATACTCTCTGACACTCACTATCACTCTCTGACACTCTCTATCAATCTCTGACACTCTCTGACACTCACTATCACTCTCTGACACTCTCTATCTCTCTCTGACACCCTCTGTCCCTCTCGATCACTCTCTGACACTCTCTGACACTCTCAGACATTCTCATACACTCACTATCACTCTCTGACAACCTCTGACAACCTCTGACACTCTCTGACACTCTCAGACACTCTCAGACACTCACTATCACTCTCAGAGACTCACTATCACTCTCTGACACTCTCTCGCACTCTCTGACACTGTCTGACACTCTCTGACACTCTCAGACACTCACCATAACTCTCTGACACTCTCTGGCACTCACTATCACTCTCTGACACTGTCTGACACTCTCAGACACTCACTATCACTCTCTGACACTCTCTAACACTCTCTGATAGTCTCTGACAATCACTATCACTCTCTGACACTCTCTATCACTCTCTGACACGCTCTGACACTCTCAGACACTCACTATCACTCTCAGAAACTCTCTAACACTCTCTGACACTCTCTATCTCTGTCTGACACTCTCTGACAATCTCAGACACTCACAATCACTCTCTGATACTCTCTGACACTCACTATCACTCTCTGACACTCTCTATCACTCTCTGACACGCTCTGACACTCTCTGACAATCTAAGACACTCACTATCACTCTCTGACACTCTCTAACACTCTCTGACACTCTCTGACACTCTCTATCTCTCTCTGACACTCTCTGACACTCTCTGACACTCTCAGACACTCACTATCACTCTCTGACACTCTCTAACACTCTCTGACACTCTCAGACACTCACTATCACTCTCTGACACTCTCTGACACTCACTATCACTCTCTGACACTGTCAAACAATCTCTGACACTATCTGACAGTCTCTATCACTCTCTGACACTCTCTATCACTCTCTATCACTCTCCGACACTCTCGGACACTCTCTGAAACTCTCAGACACTCACTATCACTCTGTGACACTCACTATCACTCTCTGACACTCACTATCACTCTCTGACACTTTCATACAATCTCTGACACTCTCTGACAGTCTCTATCACTCTCTGAGACTCTCTATCACTATCTATCTCTCTCTGACACTCTCTGACAATCTCTGACACTCTCTGAGACTCTCTATCACTCTCTGACACTCTCTGACAATCTCTGACACTCTCTGACACTCTCTATCACTCTCTCACACTCTCTGACAATCTCAGACACTCACTATCACTCTCTGATACTCTCTGACCCTCTCTATCACTCTCTGACCCTCTCTCTCACTCTCTGACACTCTCTGACACTCTCAGACACTCTCTATCACTCTCTGACACTCTCTATCACTCTCGATCACTCTCTGACACTCTCGGACACTCTCTGACACTCTCAGACATTCACTATCTCTCTGACACACACTATCACTCTCTGACACTCAGTATCACTCTCTGACACTCTCTATCACTCTCTATCACTCTCTATCCATCTCAGACACTCTCAGAGACTCACTATCACTCTCTGACACTCTCTATCACTCTCTGACACAGTCTGACACACCCTATCACTCTCTGACAATCTCAGACACTCACTATCGCACTCTGACCATCTCTATCACACTCTGATTCTCTCTGACACTCTCTATCACTCTCTGACACTCTCTGACACTCTCTATCACTCTCTGACACTCTCTGACACTCTCAGACACTCTCAGAGACTCACTATCACTCTCTGACACTCTCTATCACTCTCTGACACTGTCTGACACTCTCAGACACTCACTATCACTCTCTGACACTCTCTGACACTCACTATCACTCTCTGACACTCTCTATCACTCTCTGACACTCTCTGACACTCTCTGACACTCTCTATCACTCTCTGACACCCTCTGACACTCTCAGACACTCTCAGAGACTCACTATCACTCTCTGACACTCTCTATCACTCTCTGACACTGTCTGACAATCTCTGACACTCTCAGACACTCACTATCACTCTCTGACACTCTGTGACTCTCACTGTCACTCTCTGACACTGTCTGACACTCTCTGACACTCTCTGACACTCTCTGATACTCTCAGACACTCACAGACACTCACTATCACTCTCTGACACTCTCTGACTCTCTCTGACACTCTCTGACACTCATGGACACTCACTATCACTCTCTGATACTCTCTGACACTCACTATCACTCTCTGACACTCTCTATCAATCTCTGACACTCTCTGACACTCACTATCACTCTCTGACACTCTCTATCTCTCTCTGACACCCTCTGTCCCTCTCGATCACTCTCTGACACTCTCTGACACTCTCAGACATTCTCATACACTCACTATCACTCTCTGACAACCTCTGACAACCTCTGACACTCTCTGACACTCTCAGACACTCTCAGACACACACTATCACTCTCAGAGACTCACTATCACTCTCTGACACTCTCTAACACTCTCTGACACTCTCTATCTCTCTCTGACACTCTCTGACAATCTCAGACACTCACTATCACTCTCTGATACTCTCTGACACTCACTATCACTCTCTGACACTCTCTATCACTGTCTGACACGCTCTGACACTCTCAGACACTCACTATCACTCTCTGACACTCTCTGACACTCACTATCACACTCTGACACTGTCATACAATCTCTGACACTCTCTGACTGTCTCTATCACTCTCTGACAATCTCTATCACTCTCTATCACTCTCCGACACTCTCGGACACTCTCTGAAACTCTCAGACACTCACTATCACTCTGTGACACTCACTATCACTCTCTGACACTCTCTATCACTCTCTATCTCTCTCTGACACTCTCTGACACTCTCTATCACTCTGTATCACTCTCTGACACTCACTATCACTCCTTGACACTGTCTTACACTCTCTGACACTCTCTATCACTCTCTGACACTCTCTATCACTCTCTGACACTCACTGACACTCACTGACACTCTCAGACACTCACTATCACTCTCTGATACTCTCTGACACTCACTATCACTCTCTGACAGTCTCTATCACTCTCAGACACTCTCTGTCACTCTCAGACACTCTCAGACACTCACTATCACTCTCTGACACTCACTATCACTCTCTGACACTCTCTCACACTCTCTCACACTCTCTGAAACTCTCTATCTCACTCTGACACTCTCTATCACTCTCTGACACTGTCTGACACTCTCATTCACTCTCTGACACTCTCTGACACTTTCAGACACTCTCAGACACTCACTATCACTCTCTGATACTCTCTGACGCTCACTATCACTCTCTGATACTCTCTGACACTCAATATCACTCTCTGACACTCTCTGACACTCTCTGTCACTTTCTGACACTCAATATCACTCTCTGATACTCTCTGACACTCAATATCACTCTCTGACACTCTCTATCACTCTCTGACACTCTCTGACACTCTCTGACACTCTCTGGCACTCACTATCACTCTCTGACACTCTCTATCAATCTCTGACACTCTCCATCACTCTCTGACACTCACAGACACTCACTATCACTCTCTGATACTCTCTATCACTCTCAGACACTCTCAGACACTCACTATCACTCTCTGACACTCTCTATCTCTCTCAGACACTCTCAGAAACTCACTATCACTCTCTGACACTCTCTATCTATCTCTGACACTCTCTATCACTCTCTATCACTCTCTGTCACACTCTGACACTCTCTGACACTCACTATCTCTCTCTGACACACTCTATCACTCTCAGACACTCTCTATCACTCTCAGACACTCTCAGACACTCACTATCACTCTCTGACACTCACTATCACTCTCTAACACTCTCTCACACTCTCTGACACTCTCTGAAACTCTCTAACTCTCTCTGAAACTCTCTATCACTCTCTGACTCTCTCTGACACTCTCAGACACTCTCAGACACTCACTATCACTCTCTGATACTCTCTGACACTCACTATCACTCTCTGATACTCTCTGAAACTCACTATCACTCTCTGACACTCTCTATCACTCTCTGACACTCTCTGACACTCACTATCACTCTCTGACCCTCTCTGACACTCACTATCACTGTCTGACACTCTCTATCACTCTCTTACACTCTCAGACACTTACTATCACTCTCTGACACTCTCTATCACTCTCTGACACTCTCAGACAATCACTATCACTCTCTGACACTCTCTGACACTCTCTATCACTCTCTGACACTCTCTGATACTCTCAGACACTCACAGACACTCACTATCACTCTCTGACACTCTCTGACTCTCTCTGACACTCTCTGACACTCATGGACACTCACTATCACTCTCTGATACTCTCTGACACTCACTATCACTCTCTGACACTCTCTATCAATCTCTGACACTCTCTGACACTCACTATCACTCTCTGACACTCTCTATCTCTCTCTGACACCCTCTGTCCCTCTCGATCACTCTCTGACACTCTCTGACACTCTCAGACATTCTCATACACTCACTATCACTCTCTGACAACCTCTGACAACCTCTGACACTCTCTGACACTCTCAGACACTCTCAGACACTCACTATCACTCTCAGAGACTCACTATCACTCTCTGACACTCTCTCGCACTCTCTGACACTGTCTGACACTCTCTGACACTCTCAGACACTCACCATAACTCTCTGACACTCTCTGGCACTCACTATCACTCTCTGACACTGTCTGACACTCTCAGACACTCACTATCACTCTCTGACACTCTCTAACACTCTCTGATAGTCTCTGACAATCACTATCACTCTCTGACACTCTCTATCACTCTCTGACACGCTCTGACACTCTCAGACACTCACTATCACTCTCAGAAACTCTCTAACACTCTCTGACACTCTCTATCTCTGTCTGACACTCTCTGACAATCTCAGACACTCACAATCACTCTCTGATACTCTCTGACACTCACTATCACTCTCTGACACTCTCTATCACTCTCTGACACGCTCTGACACTCTCTGACAATCTAAGACACTCACTATCACTCTCTGACACTCTCTAACACTCTCTGACACTCTCTGACACTCTCTATCTCTCTCTGACACTCTCTGACACTCTCTGACACTCTCAGACACTCACTATCACTCTCTGACACTCTCTATCACTCTCTGACACTCTCAGACACTGTCAAACAATCTCTGACACTATCTGACAGTCTCTATCACTCTCTGACACTCTCTATCACTCTCTATCACTCTCCGACACTCTCGGACACTCTCTGAAACTCTCAGACACTCACTATCACTCTGTGACACTCACTATCACTCTCTGACACTCACTATCACTCTCTGACACTTTCATACAATCTCTGACACTCTCTGACAGTCTCTATCACTCTCTGAGACTCTCTATCACTCTCTATCTCTCTCTGACACTCTCTGACAATCTCTGACACTCTCTGTGACTCTCTATCACTCTCTGACACTCTCTGACAATCTCTGACACTCTCTGACACTCTCTATCACTCTCTCACACTCTCTGACAATCTCAGACACTCACTATCACTCTCTGATACTCTCTGACCCTCTCTATCACTCTCTGACCCTCTCTCTCACTCTCTGACACTCTCTGACACTCTCAGACACTCTCTATCACTCTCTGACACTCTCTATCACTCTCGATCACTCTCTGACACTCTCGGACACTCTCTGACACTCTCAGACATTCACTATCTCTCTGACACACACTATCACTCTCTGACACTCAGTATCACTCTCTGACACTCTCTATCACTCTCTATCACTCTCTATCCATCTCAGACACTCTCAGAGACTCACTATCACTCTCTGACACTCTCTATCACTCTCTGACACAGTCTGACACACCCTATCACTCTCTGACAATCTCAGACACTCACTATCGCACTCTGACCATCTCTATCACACTCTGATTCTCTCTGACACTCTCTATCACTCTCTGACACTCTCTATCACTCTCTGACACTCTCTGACACTCTCAGACACTCTCAGAGACTCACTATCACTCTCTGACACTCTCTATCACTCTCTGACACTGTCTGACACTCTCAGACACTCACTATCACTCTCTGACACTCTCTGACACTCACTATCACTCTCTGACACTCTCTATCACTCTCTGACACTCTCTGACACTCTCTGACACTCTCTATCACTCTCTGACACCCTCTGACACTCTCAGACACTCTCAGAGACTCACTATCACTCTCTGACACTCTCTATCACTCTCTGACACTGTCTGACAATCTCTGACACTCTCAGACACTCACTATCACTCTCTGACACTCTGTGACTCTCACTGTCACTCTCTGACACTGTCTGACACTCTCTGACACTCACTATCACTCTGACACTGTCTGCAACTCTCTGACAGTCTCTGACATTCTCTATCACTCTCTGACATTCTCGGACACTCTCTGACACTCTCAGACACTCACTACCACTCTCTGACACTCTCTGACACTCACTATCACTCTCTGACACTCTCTGACACTCACTATCACACTCTGACACTGTCATACAATCTCTGACACTCTCTGACTGTCTCTATCACTCTCTGACATTCTCTATCACTCTCTATCACTCTCCGACACTCTCGGACACTCTCTGAAACTCTCAGACACTCACTATTACTCTGTGACACTCACTATCACTCTCTGACACTCTCTATCACTCTCTGTCTCTCTCTGACACTCTCTGACACTCTCTATCACTCTGTATCACTCTCTGACACTCACTATCACTCTCTGACACTGTCTTACACTCTCTGACACTCTCTATCACTCTCTGACACTCTCTATCACTCTCTGACACTCACTGACACTCACTGACACTCTCAGACACTCACTATCACTCTCTGATACTCTCTGACACTCACTATCACTCTCTGACAGTCTCTATCACTCTCAGACACTCTCTGTCACTCTCAGACACTCTCAGACACTCACTATCACTCTCTGACACTCACTATCACTCTCTGACACTCTCTCACACTCTCTGAAACTCTCTATCTCACTCTGACACTCTCTATCACTCTCTGACACTGTCTGACACTCTCAATCACTCTCTGACACTCTCTGACACTTTCAGACACCCTCAGACACTCACTATCACTCTCTGATACTCTCTGACGCTCACTATCACTCTCTGATACTCTCTGACACTCAATATCACTCTCTGACACTCTCTGACACTCTCTGTCACTTTCTGACACTCAATATCACTCTCTGATACTCTCTGACACTCAATATCACTCTCTGACACTCTCTATCACTCTCTGACACTCTCTGACACTCTCTGACACTCTCTGGCACTCACTATCACTCTCTGACACTCTCTATCAATCTCTGACACTCTCTATCACTCTCTGACACTCACAGACACTCACTATCACTCTCTGATACTCTCTATCACTCTCAGACACTCTCAGACACTCACTATCACTCTCTGACACTCTCTATCTCTCTCAGACACTCTCAGAAACTCACTATCACTCTCTGACACTCTCTATCTCTCTCTGACACTCTCTATCACTCTCTATCACTCTCTGTCACACTCTGACACTCTCTGACACTCACTATCTCTCTCTGACACTCACTATCTCTCTCTGACACACTCTATCACTCTCAGACACTCTCTATCACTCTCAGACACTCTCAGACACTCACTATCACTCTCTGACACTCACTATCACTCTCTAACACTCTCTCACACTCTCTGACACTCTCTGAAACTCTCTAACTCTCTCTGAAACTCTCTATCACTCTCTGACTCTCTCTGACACTCTCAGACACTCTCAGACACTCACTATCACTCTCTGATACTCTCTGACACTCACTATCACTCTCTGATACTCTCTGACACTCACTATCACTCTCTGACACTCTCTATCACTCTCTGACACTCTCTGACACTCACTATCACTCTCTGACCCTCTCTGACACTCACTATCACTGTCTGACACTCTCTATCACTCTCTTACACTCTCAGACACTTACTATCACTCTCTGACACTCTCTATCACTCTCTGACACTCTCAGACAATCACTATCACTCTCTGACACTCTCTGACACTCTCTATCACTCTCTGACACTCTCTGATACTCTCAGACACTCACAGACACTCACTATCACTCTCTGACACTCTCTGACTCTCTCTGACACTCTCTGACACTCATGGACACTCACTATCACTCTCTGATACTCTCTGACACTCACTATCACTCTCTGACACTCTCTATCAATCTCTGACACTCTCTGACACTCACTATCACTCTCTGACACTCTCTGTCTCTCTCTGACACCCTCTGTCCCTCTCGATCACTCTCTGACACTCTCTGACACTCTCAGACATTCTCATACACTCACTATCACTCTCTGACAACCTCTGACAACCTCTGACACTCTCTGACACTCTCAGACACTCTCAGACACTCACTATCACTCTCTGATACACACTATCACTCTCTGATACTCTCTATCAATCTCTGACACTCTCTGACACTCACTATCACTCTCTGACACTCTCTATCACTCTCAGACACTCTCGATCACTCTCAGACACTCTCAGACACTCACTATCACTCTCTGACACTCACTATCACTCTCTGACACTCACTATCACTCTCTGACAATCTCTCACACTCTCTGACACTCTCTGAAACTCTCTATCTCTCTCTGACACTCTCTATCACTCTCTGACACTCACTATCACTCTCTGACACTCTCGATCACTCTCAGACACTCTCAGACACTCACTATCACTCTCTGACACTCACTATCACTCTCTGACACTCTCTCACACTCTCTGACACTCTCTGAAACTCTCTATCTCTCTCTGACACTCTCTATCACTCTCTGACACTCACTATCACTCTCTGACACTCACTATCACTCTCTGACACTCTCTCACACTCTCTGACACTCTCTGAAACTCTCTATCTCTCTCTGACACTCTCCATCACTCTCTGACACTCTCTATCACTCTCTGACACTCTCTGACACTCTCATACACTCTCAGACACTCACTATCACTCTCTGATACTCTCTGACACTCACTATCTCTCTCTGATACTCTCTGACACTCTCTAACACTCTCTGACACGCACTATCACTCTCTGAAACTCTCTGACACTCACAATCACTCTCTGACACACTCTGACACTCTCAGACACTCAGTGTCACTCTCTGACTCTCTCTGACACTCTCTATCACTCTCTATCACTCTCTGACACACTCTGACACACTCTGTCGCTCTCTATCAAACTCTGACACTCTCTGACACTCAGAGACACTCACTGTCACTCTCTGACACTCTCTGACACTCACTATCACTGTCTGAAACTCCCTATCACTCTCTGACACTCTCTGACACTCACAATCACTCTCTGACACACTCTGACACTCTCAGACACTCGGTGTCACTCTCTGACACTCTCTGACACACTCTATCACTCTCTATCACACTCTGACACACTCTGACACTCAGAGACACTCACTGTCACTCTCTGACACTCTCTGAAACACTCTAACACTCTCTGACACTCTCTGACACTCTCAAACACTCTCTCACACTCTCTGACACTCTCTGAAACTCTCTAACTCTCTCTGAAACTCTCTATCACTCTCTGACTCTCTCTGACACTCTCAGACACTCTCTGACACTCACTATCACTCTCTGATACTCTCTGACACTCACTATCACTCTCTGATACTCTCTGACACTCACTATCACTCTCTGACACTCTCTATCACTCTCTGACACTCTCTGACACTCACTATCACTCTCTGACCCTCTCTGACACTCACTATCACTGTCTGACACTCACTATCACTCTCTGATACTCTCTGACACTCACTATCACTCTCTGACACTCTCTATCAATCTCTGACACTCTCTGACACTCACTATCACTCTCTGACACTCTCTATCTCTCTCTGACACCCTCTGTCCCTCTCGATCACTCTCTGACACTCTCTGACACTCTCAGACATTCTCATACACTCACTATCACTCTCTGACAACCTCTGACAACCTCTGACACTCTCTAACACTCTCTGACACTCTCAGACACTCACTATCACTCTCTGATACACACTATCACTCTCTGATACTCTCTATCAATCTCTGACACTCTCTGATACTCACTATCACTCTCTGACACTCTCTATCACTCTCAGACACTCTCGATCACTCTCAGACACTCTCAGACACTCACTATCACTCTCTGACACTCACTATCACTCTCTGACACTCTCTCACACTCTCTGACACTCTCTGAAACTCTCTATCTCTCTCTGACACTCTCTATCACTCTCTGACACTCTCTATCACTCTCTGACACTCTCTGACACTCTCATACACTCTCAGACACTCACTATCACTCTCTGATACTCTCTGGCACTCACTATCTCTCTCTGATACTCTCTGACACTCTCCAACACTCTCTGACACGCACTATCACTCTCTGAAACTCTCTGACACTCACAATCACTCTCTGACACACTCTGACACTCTCAGACACTCAGTGTCACTCTCTGACTCTCTCTGACACTCTCTATCACTCTCTATCACTCTCTGACACACTCTGACACACTCTGTCGCTCTCTATCACTCTCTGACACTCTCTGACACTCAGAGACACTCACTGTCACTCTCTGACACTCTCTGACACTCACTATCACTCTCTGAAACTCCCTATCACTCTCTGATACTCTCTGACACACACTATCAGTCTCTGATACTCTCTGACACTCTCTATCACTCTCTGACACGCACTATCACTCTCTGACACTCTCTGACACTCACAATCACTCTCTGACACACTCTGACACTCTCAGACACTCGGTGTCACTCTCTGACACTCTCTGACACACTCTATCACTCTCTATCACACTCTGACACACTCTGACACTCAGAGACACTCACTGTCACTCTCTGACACTCTCTGAAACTCTCTAACACTCTCTGACACTCTCTGACACTCTCTGACACTCTCTGACACTCTCACTATCACTCTCTGACACTCTCTATCACTCTCTGACACTCTCTCTTACTCTCTGACACTCACTATCACTCTCAGACACTCACTATCACTCTCTGATACTCTCTGACACTCACTATCACTCTCTGACACTCTCTATCTATCTCTGACACTCTCTATCACTCTCAGACACTCTCAGACACTCACTATCACTCTCTGACAATAATTATCACTCTCTGACACTCTCTCACACTCTTTGAAACTCTCTATCTCACTCTGACACTCTCAGACCCTCACTATCACTCTCTGACACTCACTATCACTCTCTGACACTCTCTCACACTCTCTGAAACTCTCTATCTCACTCTGACCCTCTCTATCACTCTCAAACACTGTCTGACACTCTCTATCACTCTCTGACACTTTCAGACACTCTCAGACACTCACTATCACTCTCTGATACTCTCTGACGCTCACTATCACTCTCTCATACTCTCTGACACTCAATATCACTCTCTGACACTCTCTATCACTCTCTGACACACTCTGACACTCTCTGACACTCTCTGGCACTCACTATCACTCTCTGACACTCTCTATCACTCTCTGACACTCTCTATCACTCTCTGATACTCTCAGACACTCACTATCACTCTCTGATACTCTATCACTCTTAGACACTCACTATCACTCTCTGACACTCTCTATCTCTCTCTGACACTCTCTATCACTCTCTATCACTCTCTATCACTCTCTGACACTCTCTGACACTCTCTGACACTCACTATCTCTCTCTGACACTCACTATCTCTCTCTGACACACTATCACTCTGAGACACTCTCTATCACTCTCAGACACTCTCAGACACTCACTATCACTCTCTGACACTCTCTGACACTCACTATCACTCTCTGAAACTCCCTATCACTCACTGATACTCTCTGACACTCTCATACACTCTCAGACACTCACTATCACTCTCTGATACTCTCTGACACTCACTATCTCTCTCTGATACTCTCTGACACTCTCTAACACTCTCTGACACGCACTATCACTCTCTGAAACTCTCTGACACTCACAATCACTCTCTGACACACTCTGACACACTCTGACACTCAGTGTCACTCTCTGACTCTCTCTGACACTCTCTATCACTCTCTATCACTCTCTGACACACTCTGACACACTCTATCACTCTCTATCACAGTCTGACACTCTGACACTCAGAGACACTCACTGTCACTCTCTGACACTCTCTGACACTCACTATCACTCTCTGAAACTCCCTATCACTCTCTTATACTCTCTGACACTCACTATCACTCTCTGATACTCTCTGACACTCTCTATCACTCTCTGACACGCACTATCACTCTCTGACACTCTCTGACACTCACAATCACTCTCTGACACACTCTGACACTCTCAGACACACTCTGACACTCTCTGACACTCTCTGACACACTCTATCACTCTCTATCACACTCTGACACACTCTGACACTCAGAGACACTCACTGTCACTCTCTGACACTCTCTGAAACACTCTAACACTCTCTGACACTCTCTGACACTCTCAAACACTCTCTCACACTCTCTGACACTCTCTGAAACTCTCTAACTCTCTCTGAAACTCTCTATCACTCTCTGACTCTCTCTGACACTCTCAGACACTCTCAGACACTCACTATCACTCTCTGATACTCTCTGACACTCACTATCACTCTCTGATACTCTCTGACACTCACTATCACTCTCTGACACTCTCTATCACTCTCTGACACTCTCTGACACTCACTATCACTCTCTGACCCTCTCTGACACTCACTATCACTGTCTGACACTCACTATCACTCTCTGATACTCTCTGACACTCACTATCACTCTCTGACACTCTCTATCAATCTCTGACACTCTCTGACACTCACTATCACTCTCTGACACTCTCTATCTCTCTCTGACACCCTCTGTCCCTCTCGATCACTCTCTGACACTCTCTGACACTCTCAGACATTCTCATACACTCACTATCACTCTCTGACAACCTCTGACAACCTCTGACACTCTCTAACACTCTCAGACACTCTCAGACACTCACTATCACTCTCTGATACACACTATCACTCTCTGATACTCTCTATCAATCTCTGACACTCTCTGATACTCACTATCACTCTCTGACACACTCTATCACTCTCAGACACTCTCGATCACTCTCAGACACGCTCAGACACTCACTATCACTCTCTGACACTCACTATCACTCTCTGACACTCTCTCACACTCTCTGACACTCTCTGAAACTCTCTATCTCTCTCTGACACTCTCTATCACTCTCTGACACTCTCTATCACTCTCTGAAACTCTCTGACACTCACAATCACTCTCTGACACACTCTGACACTCTCAGACACTCAGTGTCACTCTCTGACTCTCTCTGACACTCTCTATCACTCTCTATCACTCTCTGACACACTCTGACACACTCTGTCGCTCTCTATCACACTCTGACACTCTCTGACACTCAGAGACACTCACTGTCACTCTCTGACACTCTCTGACACTCACTATCACTCTCTGAAACTCCCTATCACTCTCTGATACTCTCTGACACACACTATCACTCTCTGATACTCTCTGACACTCTCTATCACTCTCTGACACGCACTATCACTCTCTGACACTCTCTGACACTCACAATCACTCTCTGACACACTCTGACACTCTCAGACACTCGGTGTCACTCTCTGACACTCTCTGACACACTCTATCACTCTCTATCACACTCTGACACACTCTGACACTCAGAGACACTCACTGTCACTCTCTGACACTCTCTGAAACTCTCTAACACTCTCTGACACTCTCTGACACTCTCTGACACTCTCACTATCACTCTCTGACACTCTCTGACACTCTCTATCACTCTCTGACACTCTCTCTTACTCTCTGACACTCACTATCACTCTCAGACACTCACTATCACTCTCTGATACTCTCTGACACTCACTATCACTCTCTGACACTCTCTATCTATCTCTGACACTCTCTATCACTCTCAGACACTCTCAGACACTCACTATCACTCTCTGACAATCATTATCACTCTCTGACACTCTCTCACACTCTCTGAAACTCTCTATCTCACTCTGACTCTCTCAGACACTCACTATCACTCTCTGACACTCACTATCACTCTCTGACACTCTCTCACACTCTCTGAAACTCTCTATCTCACTCTGACCCTCTCTATCACTCTCAAACACTGTCTGATACTCTCTATCACTCTCTGACACTTTCAGACACTCCCAGACACTCACTATCACTCTCTGATACTCTCTGACGCTCACTATCACTCTCTCATACTCTCTGACACTCAATATCACTCTCTGACACTCTCTATCACTCTCTGACACTCTCTGACACTCTCTGACACTCTCTGGCACTCACTATCACTCTCTGACACTCTCTATCACTCTCTGACACTCTCTATCACTCTCTGATACTCTCAGACACTCACTATCACTCTCTGATACTCTATCACTCTCAGACACTCACTATCACTCTCTGACACTCTCTATCTCTCTCTGACACTCTCTATCACTCTCTATCACTCTCTATCACTCTCTGACACTCTCTGACACTCTCTGACACTCACTATCTCTCTCTGACACTCACTATCTCTCTCTGACACACTATCACTCTGAGACACTCTCTATCACTCTCAGACACTCTCAGACACTCACTATCACTCTCTGACACTCTCTGACACTCACTATCACTCTCTGAAACTCCCTATCACTCACTGATACTCTCTGACACTCTCATACACTCTCAGACACTCACTATCACTCTCTGATACTCTCTGACACTCACTATCTCTCTCTGATACTCTCTGACACTCTCTAACACTCTCTGACACGCACTATCACTCTCTGAAACTCTCTGACACTCACAATCACTCTCTGACACACTCTGACACTCTCAGACACTCACTATCACTCTCTGATACTCTCTGACACTCACTATCTCTCTCTGATACTCTCTGACACTCTCTAACACTCTCAGACACTCAGTGTCACTCTCTGACTCTCTCTGACACTCTCTATCACTCTCTATCACTCTCTGACACACTCTGACACACTCTATCACTCTCTATCACACTCTGATACTCTGACACTCAGAGACACTCACTGTCACTCTCTGACACTCACTATGACTCTCTGAAACTCCCTATCACTCTCTTATACTCTCTGACACTCACTATCACTCTCTGATACTCTCTGACACTCTCTATCACTCTCTGACACGCACTATCACTCTCTGACACTCTCTGACACTCACAATCACTCTCTGACACACTCTGACACTCTCAGACACTCAGTGTCACTCTCTGACACTCTCTGAGACACTCCATCACACGCTATCACACTCTGACACACTCTGACACTCAGAGACACTCACTGTCACTCGCTGACACTCTTTGAAACTCTCTAACACTCTCTGACACTCTCTGACACTCTCACTATCACTCTCTGACACTCTCTGACACTCTCTGACACTCTCTATCACTCTCTGACACTCACTCTTACTCTCTGACACTCACTATCACTCTCAGACACTCACTATCACTCTCTGATACTCTCTGACACTCACTATCACTCTCTGACACTCTCTATCTATCTCTGACACTCTCTATCACTCTCAGACACTCTCAGACGCTCACTATCACGCTCTGACACTCATTATCACTCTCTGACACTCTCTCACACTCTCTGAAACTCTCTATCTCACTCTGACACTCTCAGACACTCACTATCACTCTCTGACACTCACTATCACTCTCTGACACTCTCTGACACTTTCAGACACTCTCAGACTCTCAATATCTCTCTCTGATACTCTCTGACGCTCACTATCACTCTCTGATACTCTCTGACACTCAATATCACTCTCTGACACTCTCGATCACTCTCTGACAGTCTCTATCACTCTCTGACACTCTCAGGCACTCACTATCACTCTCTGATACTCTCTATCACTCTCAGACACTCTCAGACACTCACTATCACTCTCTGACACTCTCTATCTCTCTCTGACACTCTCTATCACTCTCTATCACTCTCTGACACTCTCTGACACTCACTATCTCTTTCTGACACTCACTATCTCTCTCTGACACACTCTATCACTCTCAGACACTCTCTATCACTCTCAGACACTCTCAGATACTCACTATCATCCCTGACACTCACTATCACTCTCTGACACTCTCTCACACTCTCTGACACTCTCTGAAACTCTCTATCTCTCTCTGAAACTCTCTATCACTCTCTGACACTCTCTGACACTCTCAGACACTCACTATCACTCTCTGATACTCTCTGACACTCACTATCACTCTCTGATACTCTCTGACACTCACTATCACTCTCTGACACTCTCAACCACTCTCTGACACTCTCTGACACTCACTATCACTCTCTGACCCTCTCTGACATACACTATCACTGTCTGACACTCTCTATCACTCTCTGACACTCTCAGACACTTACTATCACTCTCTGACACTCTCTCACACTCTCTGAGACTCTCTGACACTCTCTATGACTCTCTGACACTCTCTGACAATCTCTGACACACTCAGACACTCTCTGACACTCTTGATCACTCTCTGACACTCTCTGACACTTTCAGACACTCTCTGACACTCTCTATCACTCTCTGACACTCTCTGACACTCTCCGACACTCTCCGACACTCTCTGAAACTCTCTATCTCTCTCTGACACTCTCTATCACTCTCTGACACTCTCTGACACTCTCTATCACTCTCTGACACTCTCAGACACTCTCAGGCACTCACTATCACTCTCTGATACTCTCTGACACTCTCTATCACTCTCTGACACTCTCTGACACTCTCAGACACTCTCAGGCACTCACTATCACTCTCTGATACTCTCTGACACTCACTATCACTCTCTGATACTCTCTGACACTCTCTATCACTCTCTGACACTCTCTGACACTCTCTGACACTCTCACTATCACCCTCTGACACTCTCTGACACTCTCTGACACTCTCTATCACTCTCTGACACTCTCTATTACTCTCTGACACTCACTATCACTTTCAGACACTCACTATCACTCTCTGATACTCTCTGACACTCACTATCACTCTCTGACACTCTCTATCTATCTCTGACACTCTCTGACAGTCACTATCACTCTCTGACAGTCTCTATTACTCTCAGACACTCTCTATCACTCTCTGACACTCTCAGACACTCACTATCACTCTCTGATACTCTCTGACACTCACTATCACTCTCTGATACTCTCTGACACTCACTATCACTCTCTGACACTCTCAACCACTCTCAGACACTCTCTGACACTCACTATCACTCTCTGACCCTCTCTGACATACACTATCACTGTCTGACACTCTCTATCACTCTCTGACACTCTCAGACACTTACTATCACTCTCTGACACTCTCTCACACTCTCCGAGACTCTCTGACACTCTCTATCACTCTCTGACACTCTCTGACAATCTCTGACACACTCAGACACTCTCTGACACTCTTGATCACTCTCTGACACTCTCTGACACTTTCAGACACTCTCTGACACTCACAATCACTCTCTGACACACTCTGACACTCTCAGACACTCAGTGTCACTCTCTGACACTCTCTGAGACACTCCATCACTCTCTATCACACTCTGACACACTCTGACACTCAGAGACACTCACTGTCACTCTCTGACACTCTCTGAAACTCTCTAACACTCTCTGACACTCTCTGACACTCTCACTATCACTCTCTGACACTCTCTGACACTCTCTGACACTCTCTGACACTCTCTATCACTCTCTGACACTCACTATCACTCTCAGACACTCACTATCACTCACTATCACTCTCTGACACTCTCTATCTATCTCTGACACTCTCTATCACTCTCAGACACTCTCAGACGCTCACTATCACGCTCTGACACTCATTATCACTCTCTGACACTCTCTCACACTCTCTGAAACTCTCTATCTCACTCTGACACTCTCAGACACTCACTATCACTCTCTGACACTCACTATCTCTCTCTGACACTCTCTCACACTCTCTGAAACTCTCCATCTCACTCTGAAACTCTCTATCACTCTCTCACACTGTCTGACACTCTCTATCACTCTCTAACACTCTCTGACACTTTCAGACACTCTCAGACTCTCAATATCTCTCTCTGATACTCTCTGACGCTCACTATCACTCTCTGATACTCTCTGACACTCAATATCACTCTCTGACACTCTCTATCACTCTCTGACACTCTCTATCACTCTCTGACACTCTCAGGCACTCACTATCACTCTCTGATACTCTCTATCACTCTCAGACACTCTCAGACACTCACTATCACTCTCTGACACTCTCTATCTCTCTCTGACACTCTCTATCACTCTCTATCACTCTCTATCACTCTCTGACACTCTCTGACACTCACTATCTCTCTCTGACACTCATTATCTCTCTCTGACACACTCTATCACTCTCAGACACTCTCTATCACTCTCAGACACTCTCAGATACTCACTATCACTCTCTGACACTCTCTCACACTCTCTGACACTCTCTGAAACTCTCTATCTATCTCTGAAACTCTCTATCACTCTCTGACACTCTCTGACACTCTCAGACACTCACTATCACTCTCTGATACTCTCTGACACTCACTATCACTCTCTGATACTCTCTGACACTCACTATCACTCTCTGACACTCTCTACCACTCTCTGACACTCTCTGACACTCACTATCACTCTCTGACCCTCTCTGACATACACTATCACTATCTGACACTCTCTATCACTCTCTGACACTCTCAGAGACTTACTATCACTCTCTGACACTCTCTCACACTCTCTGAGACTCTCTGACACTCTCTATCACTCTCTGACACTCTCTGACAATCTCTGACACACTCAGACACTCCCTGACACTCTTGATCACTCTCTGACACTCTCTGACACTTTCAGACACTCTCTGACACTCTCTATCACTCTCTGACACTCTCTGACACTTTCAGACACTCTCTGACACCCTCTATCACTCTCTGACACTCTCCGACACTCTCCGACACTCTCCGACACTCTCTGACACTCTCTGACACTCACTATCACTCTCTGACACTCTCTGACACTCTCTGACACTATCACTCTCTGATACTCTCTGACTCTCACTATCATTCTCTGACAGTCTCTTTCACTCGCTGACACTCTCTGTCACTCATTATCACTCTCTGACAGTCTCGATAACTCTCTGACACTCTATATCACTCTCTGAAACTCTCGATCACTCTCTGACACTCTCTGACACTCTCTGACTCTCCCTGATATTCACTGACACTCTCTGACACTCACGGACAATCACTATCACTCTCTGATACTCTCTGACACTCACTGTCACTCTCTGACTTTCTCCATCAATCTCTGACACTCTCTGACACTCACTATCAATCTCTGCCACTCTCTATCTCTCTCTGACACTCTCTGTCCCTCTCTAACACTCTCTGACACTCTCTGACACTCTCTGACACTCTCTGATACTCTCAGACATTCTCATACACTCACTATCACTCTCTGACAACCTCTGACACTCTCTGACACTCTCAGACACTCTCAGACACTCACTATCACTCTCTGATACTCTCTGATACACACTATCACTCTCTGATACTCTCTATCAATCTCTGACACACTCTGACACTCACTATCACTCTCTGACACTCTCTATCACTCTCAGACACTCTCTATCACTCTCTATCATTCTCAGACACTCTCAGACACTCACTATCACTCTCTGACACTCTCTGAAACTCTCTATCACTCTCTGACACTCTCTGAAACTCTCTATCTCTCTCTGACACTCTCTATCACTCTCTGACACTCTCTGACACTCTCTATCACTCTCTGACACTCTCTGACACTCTCAGACACTCTCAGGCACTCACTATCACTCTCTGATACTCTCTGACACTCTCTATCACTCTCTGACACTCTCTGACACTCTCAGACACTCTCAGGCACTCACTATCACTCTCTGATACTCTCTGACACTCACTATCACTCTCTGATACTCTCCGACACTCCCTATCACTCTCTGACACTCTCTGACACTCTCTGACACTCTCTGACACTCTCACTATCACCCACTGACACTCTCTGACACTCTCTGACACTCTCTATCACTCTCTGACACTCTCTATTACTCTCTGACACTCATTATCACTTTCAGACACTCACTATCACTCTCTGATACTCTCTGACACTCACTATCACTCTCTGACACTCTCTATCTATCTCTGACACTCTCTGACACTCACTATCACTCTCTGACAGTCTCTATTACTCTCAGACACTCTCTATCACTCTCAGACACTCACTATCACTCTCTGATACTCTCTGACACTCACTATCACTCTCTGATACTCTCTGACACTCACTATCACTCTCTGATACTCTCTATCAATCTCTGACACTCTCTGACACTCACTATCACTCTCTGACACTCTCTATCACTCTCAGACACTCTCTATCACTCTCTATCATTCTCAGACACTCTCAGACACTCACTATCACTCTCTGACACTCTCTGAAACTCTCTATCACTCTCTGACACTCTCTGAAACTCTCTATCTCTCTCTGACACTCTCTAACACTCTCTGACACTCTCTGACACTCTCTATCACTCTCTGACACTCTCTGACACTCTCAGACACTCTCAGGCACTCACTATCACTCTCTGATACTCTCTGACACTCTCTATCACTCTCTGACACTCTCTGACACTCATAGACACTCTCAGGCACTCACTATCACTCTCTGATACTCTCTGACACTCACTATCACTCTCTGATACTCTCTGACACTCCCTATCACTCTCTGACACTCTCTGACACTCTCTGACACACTCTGACACTCTCACTATCACCCTCTGACACTCTCTGACACTCTCTGACACTCTCTATCACTCTCTGACACTCTCTATTACTCTCTGACACTCATTATCACTTTCAGACACTCACTATCACTCTCTGATACTCTCTGACACTCACTATCACTCTCTGACACTCACGGACAATCACTATCACTCTCTGATACTCTCTGACACTCACTGTCACTCTCTGACTTTCTCCATCAATCTCTGACACTCTCTGACACTCACTATCAATCTCTGCCACTCTCTATCTCTCTCTGACACTCTCTGTCCCTCTCTAACACTCTCTGACACTCTCTGACACTCTCTGACACTCTCTGATACTCTCAGACATTCTCATACACTCACTATCACTCTCTGACAACCTCTGACACTCTCTGACACTCTCAGACACTCTCAGACACTCACTATCACTCTCTGATACTCTCTGATACACACTATCACTCTCTGATACTCTCTATCAATCTCTGACACTCTCTGACACTCACTATCACTCTCTGACACTCTCTATCACTCTCAGACACTCTCTATCACTCTCTATCATTCTCAGACACTCTCAGACACTCACTATCACTCTCTGACACTCTCTGAAACTCTCTATCACTCTCTGACACTCTCTGAAACTCTCTATCTCTCTCTGACACTCTCTATCACTCTCTGACACTCTCTGACACTCTCTATCACTCTCTGACACTCTCTGACACTCTCAGACACTCTCAGGCACTCACTATCACTCTCTGATACTCTCTGACACTCTCTATCACTCTCTGACACTCTCTGACACTCTCAGACACTCTCAGGCACTCACTATCACTCTCTGATACTCTCTGACACTCACTATCACTCTCTGATACTCTCCGACACTCCCTATCACTCTCTGACACTCTCTGACACTCTCTGACACTCTCTGACACTCTCACTATCACCCTCTGACACTCTCTGACACTCTCTGACACTCTCTATCACTCTCTGACACTCTCTATTACTCTCTGACACTCATTATCACTTTCAGACACTCACTATCACTCTCTGATACTCTCTGACACTCACTATCACTCTCTGACACTCTCTATCTATCTCTGACACTCTCTGACACTCACTATCACTCTCTGACAGTCTCTATTACTCTCAGACACTCTCTATCACTCTCAGACACTCACTATCACTCTCTGATACTCTCTGACACTCACTATCACTCTCTGATTCTCTCTGACACTCACTATCACTCTCTGATACTCTCTATCAATCTCTGACACTCTCTGACACTCACTATCACTCTCTGACACTCTCTATCACTCTCAGACACTCTCTATCACTCTCTATCATTCTCAGACACTCTCAGACACTCACTATCACTCTCTGACACTCTCTGAAACTCTCTATCACTCTCTGACACTCTCTGAAACTCTCTATCTCTCTCTGACACTCTCTATCACTCTCTGACACTCTCTGACACTCTCTATCACTCTCTGACACTCTCTGACACTCTCAGACACTCTCAGGCACTCACTATCACTCTCTGATACTCTCTGACACTCTCTATCACTCTCTGACACTCTCTGACACTCATAGACACTCTCAGGCACTCACTATCACTCTCTGATACTCTCTGACACTCACTATCACTCTCTGATACTCTCTGACACTCCCTATCACTCTCTGACACTCTCTGACACTCTCTGACACACTCTGACACTCTCACTATCACCCTCTGACACTCTCTGACACTCTCTGACACTCTCTATCACTCTCTGACACTCTCTATTACTCTCTGACACTCATTATCACTTTCAGACACTCACTATCACTCTCTGATACTCTCTGACACTCACTATCACTCTCTGACACTGTCTATCTATCTCTGACACTCTCTGACACTCACTATCACTCTCTGACAGTCTCTATTACTCTCAGACACTCTCTAGCACTCTCAGACACTCACTATCACTCTCTGATACTCTCTGACACTCACTATCACTCTCTGATACTCTCTGACACTCACTATCACTCTCTGACACTCTCTACCACTCTCTGACACTCTCTGACACTCACTATCACTCTCTGACCCTCTCTGACATACACTATCACTGTCTGACACTCTCTATCACTCTCTGACACTCTCAGACACTTACTATCACTCTCTGACACTCTCTCACACTCTCTGAGACTCTCTGACACTCTCTATCACTCTCTGACACTCTCTGACAATCTCTGACACACTCAGACACTCTCTGACACTCTTGATCACTCTCTGACACTCTCTGACACTTTCAGACACTCTCTGACACTCTCTATCACTCTCTATCACTCTCTGACACTCTCCGACACTCTCCAACACTCTCCGACACTCTCTGACACTCTCTGACACTCACTATCACTCTCTGACACTCTCTGACACTCTCTGACACTATCACTCTCTGATACTCTCTGACTCGCACTATCACTCTCTGACAGTCTCTTTCACTCGCTGACACTCTCTGTCACTCATTATCACTCTCTGACAGTCTCGATAACTCTCTGACACTCTATATCACTCTCTGAAACTCTCGATCACTCTCTGACACTCTCTGACACTCTCTGACTCTCCCTGACATTCACTGACACTCTCTGACACTCACGGACAATCACTATCACTCTCTGATACTCTCTGACACACACTGTCACTCTCTGACACTCTCCATCAATCTCTGACACTCTCTGACACTCACTATCACTCTCTGACACTCTCTATCTCTCTCTGACACTCTCTGTCCCTCTCTAACACTCTCTGACACTCTCTGACACTCTCTGACACTCTCTGATACTCTCAGACATTCTCATACACTCACTATCACTCTCTGACAACCTCTGACACTCTCTGACACTCTCAGACACTCTCAGACACTCACTATCGCTCTCTGATACTCTCTGATACACACTATCACTCTCTGATACTCTCTATCAATCTCTGACACTCTCTGACACTCACTATCACTCTCTGACACTCTCTATCACTCACAGGCACTCTCTATCACTCTCTATCATTCTCAGACACTCTCAGACACTCACTAGCACTCTCTGACACTCACTATCACTCTCTGACACTCTCTCACACTCTCTGACACTCTCTGAAACTCTCTATCTCTCTCTGACACTCTCTTAAGTTGCAAGTTAATCCCTTTTTTGTTTCGGAGGACCGGGGACTGCTGGGTAGGGGAAAACTATTTATTTGGGCAGTTTTAAAATCTTTGTCTTTTGCGAGGAGCAGCCTTGACAGAACGAGGTGCGGAGCGGACTTTCAGCTGAGCGGTCAATTTCAGTAAGTTGCAAGTTAATCCCTTTTTTGTTTCGGAGGACCGGGGACTGCTGGGTAGGGGAAAACTATTTATTTGGGCAGTTTTAAAATCTTTGTCTTTTGCGAGGAGCAGCCTTGACAGAACGAGGTGCGGAGCGGACTTTCAGCTGAGCGGTCAATTTCAGTAAGTTGCAAGTTAATCCCTTTTTTGTTTCGGAGGACCGGGGACTGCTGGGTAGGGGAAAACTATTTATTTGGGCAGTTTTAAAATCTTTGTCTTTTGCGAGGAGCAGCCTTGACAGAACGAGGTGCGGAGCGGACTTTCAGCTGAGCGGTCAATTTCAGTAAGTTGCAAGTTAATCCCTTTTTTGTTTCGGAGGACCGGGGACTGCTGGGTAGGGGAAAACTATTTATTTGGGCAGTTTTAAAATCTTTGTCTTTTGCGAGGAGCAGCCTTGACAGAACGAGGTGCGGAGCGGACTTTCAGCTGAGCGGTCAATTTCAGTAAGTTGCAAGTTAATCCCTTTTTTGTTTCGGAGGACCGGGGACTGCTGGGTAGGGGAAAACTATTTATTTGGGCAGTGGCAGTACCCGAGACACTACACGTGTAGTGTCTCCCACCCACCCTCCTCCTCTAACCGAAAAAAAAAGGACTCTAGTGTGTTGATAAGGTAAGCTTTTTATTTAAAAAGTTCAGTCCGTCGGATTGCTAAGCGAACAAGTTTTGACTTTTTTTTTCGTTTGGTTTTTCAGTAGATTTATTGGGAATCTAGAATAGTGGGAATGGAGGTAAAGGCAGTTGTATGTTCCTCCTGCAGAATGTGGGAGGTAAAGGTCGCCAAGAGTGTCCCTGCTGACTGCATCTGCAGGAAGTGCACCCAACTCCAGCTCCTCGCAGACCGCGTTAGGGAACTGGAGCTGGAGCTGGATGAACTTCGGATCATTCGGGAGGCGGAGGGGATTATTGACAGGAGTTATAGGGAGGCAGTCACACCTCAGGTAAAAGAAGTAGGTAGATGGGTTACCGTCAGGGGAAGGAAAGGGAACCAGCAGGCAGTGCAGGGATCCCCTGTGGCCGTTTCCCTCAACAACAGGTATACCGTTTTGGATACTGTTGGGGGGGACGACTTACCAGGGGTAAGCAATGGGGTGCAGGTCTCTGGCACAGAGTCTGTTCCTGTTGCTCAGAAGGGAAAAGGGAAGAGGAGCAGAGCATTAGTCATTGGGGACTCCATAGTTAGGGGAACAGATAGGAGGTTCTGTGGGAACGAGAGAGACTCACGGTTGGTGTGTTGCCTCCCAGGTGCCAGGGTACGTGATGTCTCCGATCGTGTTTTTGGGATCCTTAAGGGGGAGGGGGAGCACCCCCAAGTCGTGGTCCACATAGGCACCAACGACATAGGTAGGAAGAGAGATGGGGATTTAAGGCAGAAATTCAGGGAGCTAGGGTGGAAGCTTAGAGCGAGAACAACCAGAGTTGTTATCTCTGGGTTGTTGCCTGTGCCACGTGCTAGCGAAGATAGGAATAGGGAGAGAGAGGAGTTGAACACGTGGCTGCAGGGATGGTGTAGGAGGGAGGGTTTTGATTTCCTGGATAATTGGGGCTCTTTCTGGGGTAGGTGGGACCTCTACAAACAGGATGGTCTTCACCTGAACCAGAGGGGTACCAATATCCTGGGGGGGAGATTTGTTAGTGCTCTTCGGGGGGGTTTAAACTAAATCAGCAGGGGAATGGGAACCTAAATTGTAGTTCCAGTGTACAGGCTGTTGAGAGTAGTGAGGTAGGGGATAAGGTTACAGGGACGCAAGAGGGCACTGGCAAGCAAGAACTTGGTTTAAAGTGTGTCTACTTCAACGCCAGGAGCATCCGGAATAAGGTGGGTGAGCTTGCAGCATGGGTTGGTACCTGGGATCCTGATGTTGTGGCCATTTCAGAGACATGGGTAGAGCAGGGGCAGGAATGGATGTTGCAGGTTCCGGGATTTAGATGTTTCAGAAAGAACAGAGAAGAGGGTAAAAGAGGGGGGGGGGGGTGTGGCATTGTTAATCAAGGAAAGTATTACAGCGGCAGAAAGGACGTTTGAGGACTCGTCTACTGAGGTAGTATGGGCCGAGGTTAGAAACAGGAGAGGAGAGGTCACCCTGTTGGGAGTTTTCTATAGACCTCCGAATAGTTCCAGAGATGTAGAGGAAAGGATAGCGAAGATGATTCTCGACAGGAGCGAGAGTAACAGGGTAGTGGTTATGGGGGACTTTAACTTTCCAAATATTGACTGGAAATACTATAGCTCGAGTACTTTAGATGGGTCTGTTTTTGTCCAGTGTGTGCAGGAGGGTTTTCTGACACAGTATGTGGACAGGCCAACCAGGGGCGATGCCACATTGGATTTGGTACTGGGTAATGAACCCGGCCAGGTGTTCGATTTAGATGTAGGTGAGCACTTTGGCGATAGTGATCACAATTCGGTTAGGTTTACCTTAGCGATGGGCAGGGACAGGTATATACCGCAGGGCAAGAATTATAGCTGGGAGAAAGGAAATTATGACGCGATTAGGCAAGATTTAGGATGTGTAGGATGGGGAAGGAAACTGCAGGGGATGGGCACAAACGAAATGTGGAGCTTATTCAAGGAGCAGCTAATGCGTGTCCTTGATAAGTATGTACCTGTCAGGCAGGGAGGAAGTTGTCGAGCGAGGGAGCCGTGGTTTACTCAAGAAGTTGAAGCGCTTGTCAAGAGGAAGAGGGCGGCTTATGTTAGGATGAGACGTGAAGGCTCAGTTAGGGCGCTTGAGAGTTACAAGCTAGCCAGGAAGGATCTAAAGGGAGGGCTAAGAAGAGCAAGGAGAGGACACGAGAAGTCATTGGCGGATAGGATCAAAGAAAACCCTAAGGCTTTCTATAGGTATATCAGGAATAAACGAATGATAAGAGTTAGAACAGGGCCAATCAAGGATAGTAGTGGGAAGTTGTGTGCGGAATCAGAGGAGATAGGGGAAGCGTTAAATGAATATTTTTCGTCAGTATTTACAGTAGAAAAAGAAAATGTTGCCGAGGAGATTACTGAGATACAGCCTACTAGGCTAGATGGGATTGAGATTCACAAGGAGGAGGTGTTAGCAATTTTGGAAAGAGTGAAAATAGATAAGTCCCCTGGGCCAGATGGGATTTATCCTAGGATTCTCTGGGAAGCCAGGGAGGAGATTGCAGAGCCGTTGTTGTTGATCTTTAAGTCGTCATTGTCGACAGGAGTAGTGCCGGAGGACTGGAGGATAGCAAATGTTGTCCCCTTGTTCAAGAAGGGGAGTAGAGACAGCCCTGGTAATTATAGACCTGTGAGCCTTACTTCGGTTGTGGGTAAAATGTTGGAAAAGGTTATAAGAGACAGGATTTATAATCATCTTGAAAAGAATAAGTTCATTTGCGATAGTCAGCACGGTTTTGTGAAAGGTAGGTCGTGCCTCACAAACCTTATTGAGTTTTTCGAGAAGGTGACCAAACAGGTGGATGAGGGTAAAGCCGTGGATGTGGTGTATATGGATTTCAGTAAGGCGTTTGATAAGGTTCCCCACGGTAGGCTATTGCAGAAAATACGGAAGTATGGGGTTGAAGATGATTTAGAGCTTTGGATCAGAAATTGGATAGCTGAAAGAAGACAGAGGGTGGTGGTTGATGGCAAATGTTCATCCTGGAGTTTAGTTACTAGTGGTGTACCGCAAGGTTCTGTTTTGGGGCCACTGCTGTTTGTCATTTTTATAAACGAACTGGATGAGGGTGTAGAAGGGTGGGTTAGTAAATTTGCGGATGACACGAAGGTCGGTGGAGTTGTGGATAGTGTCGAAGGGTGTTGTAGGGTACAGAGGGACATAGATAGGCTGCAGAGCTGGGCTGAGAGATGGCAAATGGAGTTTAATGCGGAGAAGTGTGAGGTGATTCACTTTGGAAGGAGTAACAGCAATGCAGAGTACTGGGCTAATGGGAAGATTCTTGGTAGTGTAGATGAGCAGAGAGATCTTGGTATCCAGGTACATAAATCCCTGAAAGTTGCTACCCAGGTTAATAGGGCTGTTAAGAAGGCATATGGTGTGTTAGCCTTTATTAGTAGGGGGATCGAGTTTCGGAGCCACGGGGTCATGATGCAGCTGTACAAAACTCTGCTGAGGCCGCACCTGGAGTATTGCGTGCAATTCTGGTCACCGCATTATAGGAAGGATGTCGAAGCTTTGGAAAGGGTGCAGAGGAGATTTACTAGGATGTTGCCTGGTATGGAAGGAAGGTCTTACGAGGAAAGGCTGAGGGACTTGGGGTTGTTTTCGTTAGAGAGAAGGAGGAGGAGAGGTGACTTAATAGAGACATACAAGATATTCAGAGGATTAGATAGGGTGGATAGTGAGAGTCTTTTTCCTCGGATGAGGATGGCAAACACGAGGGGACATAGCTTTAAGTTGAGGGGTGAAAGATATAGGACAGATGTCAGAGGTAGTTTCTTTACGCAGAGAGTAGTAGGGGCGTGGAACGCCCTGCCTGCAACAGTAGTAGACTCGCCAACTTTAAGGGCATTTAAGTGGTCATTGGATAGACATATGGATGTAAATGGAATAGTGTAGGTCAGATGATCGGCGCAACATCGAGGGCCGAAGGGCCTGTACTGCGCTGTAATATTCTAATTCTAATTCTATCACTCTCTGACACTCTCTGACACTCTCTATCACTCTCTGACACTCTCTGACACTCTCAGACACTCTCAGGCACTCACTATCACTCTCTGATACTCTCTGACACTCTCTATCACTCTCTGACACTCTCTGACACTCTCAGACTCTCTCAGGCACTCACTATCACTCTCTGATACTCTCTGACACTCACTATCACTCTCTGATACTCTCTGACACTCTCTATCACTCTCTGACACTCTCTGACACTCTATGACACTCTCACTATCACCCTCTGAAACTCTCTGACATTCTCTGACACTCTCTATCACTCTCTGACACTCTCTATTACTCTCTGACACTCACTATCACGTTCAGACACTCACTATCACTCTCTGATACTCTCTGACACTCACTATCACTCTCTGACACTCTCTATCTATCTCTGACACTCTCTGACACTCACTATCACTCTCTGCCAGTCTCTATTACTCTCAGACACTCTCTATCACTCTCAGACACTCTCAGACACTCACTATCACTCTCTGACACTCACTATCACTCTCTGACACTCTCTCAAACTCTCTGAAACTCTCTATCTCTCTCTGAAACTCTCTATCACACTCTGACACTGTCTGACACTCTCTATCACTCTCTGACACTCTCTGACACTTTCAGACAATCTCAGACACTCACTATCACTCTCTGATACTCTCTGACGCTCACTATCACTCTCTGAAACACTCTGACACTCAATATTACTCTCTGACACTTTCTATCACTCTCTGACACTCTCTGACACTCTCTGACACTCTCTGGCACTCACAATCAGTCTCTGACACTCTCTATCACTCTCTGACACTCTCTATCACTCTCTGACACTCTCAGACACTCACTATCACTCTCTGATACTCTCTATCACTCTCAGACACTCTCAGACACTCTATCACTCTCTGACACTCTCTATCTCTCTCTGACACTCTCCATCACTCTCTATCACTCTCTGACTCTCTCTGACACTCACTATCTCTCTCTGACACACTCTGTCACTCTCAGACACTCTCTATCACTCTCAGACACTCTCAGATACTCACTATCACTCTCTGACACTCACCATCACTCTCTGACACTCTCTCACACTCTCTGACACTCTCTGAAACTCTCTATCCCTCTCTGACACTCTCTCACACTCTCTGAGACTCTCTGACACTCTCTATCACTCTCTGACAATCTCTGACACACTCAGACACTCTCTAACACTCTCGATCACTCTCTGACACTCTCTGACACTTTCAGACACTCTCTGACAATCTGTATCACTCTCTGACACTCTCCGACACTCTCCGAGACTCTCCGACACTCTCTGACACTCTCTGACACTCTCTGACACTCACTATCACTCTCTGACTCTCTGACACTCTCTGACACTCTCTGACACTATCACTCTCTGATACTCGCTGACTCTCACTATCACTCTCTGACAGTCTCTATCACTCGCTGACACTCTTTGTCACTCATTATCACTCTCTGACAGTCTCGATAACTCTCTGACACTCTATATCACTCTCTGACACTCTCGATCACTCTCTGACTCTCCCTGACATTCACTGACACTCTCTGACACTCACGGACACTCACTATCACTCTCTGATACTCTCTGACACTCACTGTCACTCTCTGACACTCTCTATCAATCTCTGACACTCACTATCACTCTCTGACACTCTCTATCTCTCTCTGACACTCTCTGATACACACTATCACTCTCTGATACTCTCTATCAATCTCTGACACTCTCTGACACTCACTATCACTCTCTGACACTCTCTATCACTCTCAGACACTCTCCATCACTCTCTATCATTCTCAGACACTCTCAGACAGCCACTATCACTCTCTGACACTCACTATCACTCTCTGACACTCTCTCACACTCTCTGACACTCTCTGAAACTCTCTATCTCTCTCTGACACTCTCTATCACTCTCTGACACTCTCTGACACTCTCTATCACTCTCTGACACTCTCAGACACTCTCAGGCACTCACTATCACTCTCTGATACTCTCTGACACTCTCTATCACTCTCTGACACCCACTATCACTCTCTGACACTCTCTGACACTCACAATCACTCTCTGACACACTCTGACACTCTCCGACACTCAGTGTCACTCTCTGACTCTCTCTGACACTCTCTATCACTCTCTATCACTCTCTGACACACTCTGACACACTATATCACTCTCTATCACACTCTGACACACTCTGACACTCAGAGACACACACTGTCACTCTCTGACACTCTCTGACAATCTCAGACAATCACTTTCACTCTCTGACACTCTCTGACACAATCTATCACTCTCTATCACACTCTGACACACTCTGACACACAGAGACACTCACTGTCACTCTCTGACACACTCTGACACTCACTATCACTCTCTGACACTCCCTATCACTCTCTGACACTCTCTGACACTCACTAACACTCTCTGACACTCTCACTATCACTCTCTGACACTCCCTATCACTCTCTGACACTCTCTGACACTCACTAACACTCTCTGACACTCCCACTATCACTCTCTGACACTCTCTGACACTCTCTGACACTCACTATCACTCTCAGACACTCACTATCACTCTCTGATACTCTCTGACACTCACTATCACTCTCTGACAGTCTCTATCTATCTCTGACACTCTCTGACACTCACTATCACACTCTGACAGTCTTTATCACTCTCAGACACTCTCTATCACTCTCAGACACTCTCAGACAATCACTATCACTCTCTGACATTCACTATCACTCTCTGACATTGTCTGACACTCTCTGTCACTCTCTGGCACTCACTATCACTCTCTGACTGTCTCTGACACTCTCTATCACTCTCTGACACTCTCAGACACTCACTATCACTCTCTGACACTCACTATCACTCTCTGACACTCACTATCACTCTCTGACACTCTCTATCACTCTCTGACACTCTCTGACACTCTCTATCACTCTCAGACACTCTCAGACACTCACTATCACTCTCAGACACTCTCTAACTCTCTCTGACACTCTCTATCACTCTCTATCTCTCTCTGACACTCTCTGACACTCACTATCTCTCTCTGACACTCTCTATCACTCTCAGACTGTCTCTATTACTCTCAGACGCTCTCAGACACTCACTATCACTCTCTGGCGCTCACTATCACTCTCTGACACTCTCGCACACTCTCTGACACTCTCTGAAACTCTCTATCTCTCTCTGAAACTCTCTATCACTCTCTGACACTCTCTGACACTCTCTGACACTCTCAGACACTCACTATCACACTCTGATACTCTCTGACACTCACTATCACTCTCTGACACTCTCTATCACTCTCTGACACTCTCTGACACTCACTATCACTCTCTGACACTCTCTGACACTCACTATCACTGTCTGACACTCTCTATCACTCTCTGACACTCTCAGACATTTACTGTCACTCTCTGACACTCTCTATCACTCTCTGACACTCTCAGACAATCACTATCACTCTCTGACACTCTCTATCAAACTCTGACACTCTCTGATACTCTCAGATAATCACAGACACTCACTATCACTCTCTGACACTCACTGACACTCTCTGACACTCACTGTCACTCTCTGACACTCTCTGATGCTCTCTGACACTCACTATCACACTCTGACACACTCTGACACTCTCGAAACTCTCTGAAACTCTCTATCACTCTCTATCAATCTCTGACACACTCTGACACTCTCTGACACTCTTGGACACTCACTATCACACTCTGACACTCTCTGAAACTCTCTAACACTCTCTGACACTCTCTGACACTCTCACTATCACTCTCTGACAATCTCTGACACTCTCTGACACTCTCTGACACTCTCTATCACTCTCTGACACTCTCTATTACTCTCTGACACTCACTATCACTCTCAGACACTCACCATCACTCACTGATACTCTCTGACACTCACTATCACTCTCTGACACTCTCTATCTATCTCTGACACTCTCTGACTCTCACTATCACTCCCTGACAGTCTCTATCACTCTCAGACACTCTCTATCACTCTCAGACACTCTCAGCCACTCACTATCACTCTCTGACACTCACTATCACTCTCTGACACTCTCTCAGACTCTCTGAAACTCTCTATCTCTCTCTGAAACTCTCTATCACTCTCTGACACTGTCTGACACTCTCTATCACTCTCTGACACTCTCTGACCCTTTCAGACACTCTCAGACACTCACTATCACTCTCTGATACTTTCTGACGCTCACTATCACTCTCTGATACTCTCTGACACTCAATATCACTCTCTGACACTCTCTATCACTGTCTGACACTCTCTGACACTCACTATCACTGTCTGACACTCTCTATCACTCTCTGACACTCTCAGACACTTACTATCACTCTCTGTCACTCTCTATCACTCGCTGACACTCTCAGACAATCACTATCACTCTCTGACACTCTCTGACACTCTCTATCACTCTCTGACACTCTCTGATACTCTCAGACACCCACAGAAACTCACTATCACTCTCTGACTCTCTCTGACACTCTCTGACACTCTCTGACACTCTCTGACACTCACGGACACTCACTATCACTCTCTGATACTCTCTGACACTCACTATCACTCACTGACACTCTCTATCAATCTCTGACACTCTCTGACACTCACTATCACTCTCTGACACTCTCTATCTCTCTCTGACACCCTCTGTCCCTCTCGATCACTCTCTGACACTCTCTGTCCCTCTCTAACACGCTCTGACACTCTCTTACACTCTCTGACACTCTCTGACACTCTCAGACATTCTCATACACTCACTATCACTCTCTGACTACCTCTGACAACCTCTGACACTCTCTGACAATCTCAGACACTCTCAGACACTCACTATCACTCTCTGATACTCTCTGATACAAACTATCACTCTCTGATACTCTCTATCAATCTCTGACACTCTCTGACACTCACTGTCACTCTCTGACACTCTCTATCATTCTCAGACACACTCAGACACTCACTATCACTCTCTGACACTCACTATCACTCTCTGACACTCACTATCACTCTCTGACACTCTCTGAAACTCTCTATCTCTCTCTGACACTCTCTATCACTCTCTGACACTCTCTGACACTCTCTATCACTCTCTGACACTCTCTGACACTCTCAGACACTCTCAGACACTCACTATCACTCTCTGATACTCTCTGACACTCTATCACTCTCTGATCCTCTCTGACACTCTCTATCTCTCTCTGACACGCACTATCACTCTCTGACACTCTCTGACACTCACAATCACTCTCTGACACACTCTGACACTCTCAGACACTCAGTGTCACTCTCTGACTTTCTCCGACACTCTCTATCACTCTCTATCACTCTCTGACACACTCTGACATACTCTATCACTCTCTATCACACTCTGACACACTCTGACAATCTCAGACAATCACTATCACTCTCTGACACTCTCTGACGCACTCTATCACTCTCTATCACACTCTGACACACTCTGACACTCAGAGACACTCACTGTCACTCTCTGACACTCTCTGACACTCACTATCACTCTCTGACACTCTCTGACACTCTCTATCATCTCTGACACTCTCTATTACTCTCTGACACTCACTATCACACTCAGACACTCACTATCACTCTCTGATACTCTCTGACACTCACTATCACTCTCTGACACTCTCTATCTATCTCTGACACTCTCTGACACTCACTATCACTCTCTGACACTCTCTATCTATCTCTGACACTCTCTGACTCTCACTATCACTCCCTGACAGTCTCTATCACTCTCAGACACTCTCTATCACTCTCAGACACTCTCTATCACTCTCAGACACTCTCAGACAATCACTATCACTCTCTGACATTCACTATCACTCTCTGACACTCTCTGAATCTCTCTACCTCTCTCTGACACTCTGTACCACTCTGTGACACTGTATGACACTCTGTGTCACTCTCTGACACACTCTGACACTCTCTGACACTCTCAGACACTTACTATCACTCTCTGATACTCTCTGACGCTCACTATCACTCTCTGATACTCACTGACACTCAATATCACTCTCTGACACTCTCTATCACTCTCTGACACTCTCTGGCACTCTCTGGCACTCACTATCACTCTCTGACACTCTCTATCACTCTCTGACACTCTCAGACACTCACTATCACTCTCAGACACTCACTAGCACTCTCTGACACTCTCTCACACTCTCTGACACTCTCTAGCACTCTTCGACACTCTCATACACTCACTATCACTCACAGACACTCTCTATCTCTCTCTGACACTCACTATCACTCTCTATCTCTCTCTGACACTCTCTGACACTCACTATCTCTCTCTGACACTCTCTATCACTCTCAGACTGTCTCTATCACTCTCAGACACTCTCTGACACTCACTATCACTCTCTGCCGCTCACTATCCCTCTCTGATGCTCTCGCACACTCTCTGACACTCTCTGACACTCTCAGACACTCACTATCACACTCTGATACTCTCTGACACTCTCTATCACTCTCTGACACTCTCTGACACTCACTTTCACTCTCTGACACTCTCTGACACTCACTATCACTGTCTGACACTCTCTATCACTCTCTGACACTCTCAGACACTTACTGTCACTCTCTGACACTCTCTGACACTCACTATCACTCTCTGACACTCCCTATCACTCTCTGACACTCTCTGACACTCACTATCACTCTCTGACACTCTCTGACACTCACTATCACTGTCTGACACTCTCTATCACTCTCTGACACTCTCAGACACTTGCTGTCACTCTCTGACACTCTCTATCACTCTCTGACACTCTCAGACAATCACTATCACTCTCTGACACTCTCTATCACTCTCTGACACTCTCTGATACTCTCAGATACTCACAGACACTCACTATCACTCTCTGACACTCTCTGACACTCTCTGACACTCACTGTCACTCTCTGACACTCTCTGATGCTCTCTGACACTCACTATCACTCTCTGACACACTCTGACGCTCTCGACACTCTCTGACACTCTCTATCACTCTCTATCACTCTCTATCAATCTGTGACACACTCTGACAATCTCCAACACTCTCGGACACTCACTATCACACTCTGACACTCTCTGAAACTCTCTAACAGTCTCTGACACTCTCTGACACTCTCTGACACTCTCACTATCACTCTCTGACAATCTCTGAAACTCTCTGACACTCTCTGACACTCTCTATCACTCCCTGACACTCTCTATTACTCTCTGACACACACTATCACTCTCAGAAACTCACCATCACTCTCTGACACTCACTATCACTCTCTGACACTCTCTATCTATCTCTGACACTCTCTGACTCACACTATCACTCTCTGACAGTCTCTATCACTCTCTGACACTCTCTCACACTCTCTGAGACTCTCTGACACTCTCTATCACTCTCTGACACTCTCTGACAATCTCTGAGACACTCAGACACTCTCTGACACTCTCGATCACTCTCTGACACTCTCTGACACTTTCAGACACTCTCTGACACTCTCTGTCCCTCTCTAACACTCACTAACACTCTCTGACACTCTCTGACACTCTCTATCACTCTCTGACACTCTCTATTACTCTCTGACACTCACTATCACTCTCAGACACTCACTATCACTCTCTGATACTCTCTGACACTCACTATCACTCTCTGACACTCTCTGACGCTCTCACTATCACTCTCTGACACTCTCTGACACTCTCTGACACTCTCTATCACTCTCTGACACTCTCTATTACTCTCTGACACTCACTATCACTCTCAGACACTCACTATCACTCTCTGATACTCTCTGACACTCACTATCACTCTCTGACACTCTCTGACACTCACTATCACTCTCTGACAGTCTCTATCACTCTCAGACACTCTCTATCACTCTCAGACACTCTCAGACAATCACTATCACTCTCTGACATTCACTATCACTCTCTGACACTGTCTGAAACTCTCTACCTCTCTCTGACACTCTCTACAACTCTCTGACACTGTCCGACACTCTCTGTCACTCTCTGACACTCTCTGACACTCTCAGACACTCACTATCACTCTCTGATACTCTCTGACGCTCACTATCACTTTCTGATACTCTCTGACACTCAATATCACTCTCTGACACTCTCTGACACTCTCTGGCACTCACTATCTCTCTCTGACACTCTCGATCACTCTCTGACACTCTCTATCACTCTCTGACACGCTCAGACACTCACTATCACTCTCTATCTCTCTCTGACACTCTCTGAAACTCACTATCTCTCTCTGACACTCTCTATCACTCTCAGACACTCTCAGACACTCACTATCACTCTCAGACACTCTCCATCTCTCTCTGACACTCTCTATCACTCTCTATCTCTCTCTGACACTCTCTGACACTCACTATCTCTCTCTGACACTCTCTATCACTCTCAGACTGTCTCTATCACTCTCAGACACTCTCAGACACTCACTATCACACTCTGACGCTCACTATCACTCTCTGACACTCTCGCACACTCTCTGACACTCTCTGAAAATCTCTATCTCTCTCTGAAACTCTCTATCACTCTCTGACACTCTCTGACACTCTCTGACACTCAATATCACACTCTGATACTCTCTGACACTCACTATCACTCTCTGACACTCTCTATCACTCTCTGACACTCTCTATCACTCTCTGACACACTCTGACACTCTCGACACTCTCTGACACTCTCTATCACTCTCAATCACTCTCTATCAATCTCTGAGAGACTCTGACACTCTCTGACACTCTCGGACACTCACTATCACACTCTGACACTCTCTGAAACTCTCTAACACTCTCTGAAACTCTCTGACACTCTCTGACACTCTCACTATCACTCTCTGACAGACTCTATCACTCTCAGACACTCTCTATCACTCTCAGACACTCACAGACACTCACTATCACTCTCTGACACTCACTATCACTCTCTGACACTCTCTCACACTCTCTGAAACACTCTATCTCTCTCTGAAACTCTATATCACTCTCTGACACTGTCTGACACTCTCTATCACTCTCTGACACTCTCTGACACTTTCAGACACTCTCAGACACTCACTATCACTCTCTGATACTCTCTGACGCTCACAATCACTCTCTGATACTCTCTGACACTCAATATCACTCTCTGACACACTCTGTCCCTCTCTGACACTCTCTCACACTCACTGAGCCTCTCTGACACTCTCTATCACTCTCTGAAACTCTCTATCACTCTCTGACACTCTCTGACTCTCCCTGACATTCACTGACACACTCTGACACTCACGGACACTCACTATCACTCTCTGACACTCTCAGACAATCACTATCACTCTCTGACACTCTCTGACACTCTCTATCACTCTCTGACACTCTCTGATACTCTCAGACACTCACAGAAACTCACTATCACTCTCTGACTCTCTCTGACACTCTCTGACACTCTCTGACACTCACGGACACTCACTATCACTCTCTGATACTCTCTGACACTCACTATCACTCTCTGGCACTCTCTATCAATCTCTGACACTCTCTGACACTCACTATCACTCTCTGACACTCTCTATCTCTCTCTGACACTCTCTGTAACTCTCTAACACTCACTAACACTCTCTGACACTCTCTGACACTCTCTGACACTCTCACTATCACTCTCTGACACTCTCTGACACTCTCTGACAATCTCTATCACTCTCTGACACTCTCTATTACTCTCTGACACTCACTATCACTCTCAGACACTCACTATCACTCTCTGATACTCTCTGACACTCACTATCACTCTCTGACACTCTCTATCTATCTCTGACACTCTCTGACACTCACAATCACTCTCTGACAGTCTCTATCACTCTCAGACACTCTCTATCACTCTCAGACACTCTCAGACAATCACTATCACTCTCTGACATTCACTACCACTCTCTGAAACTCTCTACCTCTCTCTGACACTCTCTACAACTCTCTGACGCTGTCCGACACTCTCTGTCACTCTCTGACACTCTCTGACAATCTCAGACACTCACTATCACTCTCTGATACTCTCTGACGCTCTCTATCACTTTCTGATACTCTCTGACACTCAATATCACTCTCTGACACTCTCTATCACTCTCTGACACTCTCTATCACTCTCTGACACACTCTATCACTCACTATCACTCTCTGACACTCTCTATCACTCTCAGACACTCTCAGACACTCACTATCACTCTCAGACACTCTCCATCTCTCTCTGACACTCTCTATCACTCTCTATCTCTCTCTGACACTCTCTGACACTCACTATCTCTCTCTGACACTCTCTATCACACTCAGACTGTCTCTATCACATTCAGACACTCTCAGACACTCACTATCACACTCTGACACTCTCGCACACTCTCTGACACTCTCTGAAAATCTCTATCTCTCTCTGAAACTCTCTATCACTCTCTGACACTCTCTGACACTCTCTGACACTCTCTGACACTCTCAGGCACTCAATATCACACTCTGATACTCTCTGACACTCTCTATCACCCTCTGACACTCTCTATCACTCTCTGACACTCTCTGACACTCACTATCACTCTCTGACACTCTCTGACACTCACTATCACTGTCTGACACACTCTATCACTCTCTGACACTCTCAGTCACTTACTGTCACGCTCTGACAATCTCTATCACTCTCTGACACTCTCAGACAATCACTATCACTCTCTGACACTCTCTATCACTTTCTGACACTCTCTGATACTCTCAGATACTCACAGACACTCACTATCACTCTCTGACACTCTCTGACACTCTCTGACACTCAATATGACACTCTGATACTCTCTGACACTCACTATCACTCTCTGACACTCTCTATCACTCTCTGACACTCTCTGACACTCACTATCACTGTCTGACACTCTCTATCACTCTCTGACACTCTCAGACACTAACTGTCACTCTCTGACACTCTCTATCACTCTCTGACACTCTCAGACAATCACTATCACTCTCTGACACTCTCTAGCACTCTCTGACACTCTCAGATACTCTCAGATACTCACAGACACTCACTATCACTCTCTGATGCTCTCTGACACTCACTATCACTCTCTGACACACTCTGACACTCTCGACACTCTCTGACACTCTCTATCACTCTCTATCACTCTCTATCAATCTCTGACACACTCTGACACTCTCTGACACTCTCGGACACTCACTATCACACTCTGACACTCTCTGAAACTCTCTAACACTCTCTGAAACTCTCTGACACTCTCTGACAGTCTCTATCACTCTCAGACACTCTCTATCACTCTCAGACACTCACTATCACTCTCTGACACTCACTATCACTCTCTGAGACTCTCTCACACTCTCTGAAACACTCTATCTCTCTCTGAAACTCTATATCACTCTCTGACACTCTCTGACACTCTCAGACAATCACTATCACTCTCTGAATCTCTCTGACACTCTCTATCACTCTCTGACACTCTCTGATACTCTCAGACACTCACAGAAACTCACTATCACTCTCTGACTCTCTCTGACACTCTCTGACACTTTCTGATACTCACGGACACTCACTATCACTCTCTGATACTCTCTGACACTCACTATCACTCTCTGACACTCTCTAGCACTCTCTGACACGCTCTGTAACTCTCAGATACTCACTAACACTCTCTGACACTCTCTGACACTCTCACTATCACTCTCTGACACTCTCTGACACTCTCTGACACTCTCTATCACTCTCTGACACTCTCTATTACTCTCTGACACTCACTATCACTCTCAGACACTCACTATCACTCTCTATTACTCTCTGACACACACTATCACTCTCAGAAACTCACCATCACTCTCTGACACTCACTATCACTCTCTGACACTCTCTATCTATCTCTGACACTCTCTGACTCTCACTATCACTCTCTGAAAGTCTCTATCACTCTCTGACACTCTCTCACACTCTCTGAGACTCTCTGACACTCTCTATCACTCTCTGACACTCTCTGACAATCTCTGAGACACTCAGACACTCTCTGACACTCTCGATCACTCTCTGACACTCTCTGACACTTTCAGACACTCTCTGACACTCTCTGTCCCTCTCTAACACTCACTAACACTCTCTGACACTCTCTGACACTCTCTGACACTCTCTGACGCTCTCACTATCACTCTCTGACACTCTCTGACACTCTCTGACACTCTCTATCACTCTCTGACACTCTATATTACTCTCTGACACTCACTATCACTCTCAGACACTCACAATCACTCTCTGATACTCTCTGACACTCACTATCACTCTCTGACACTCTCTGACACTCACTATCACTCTCTGACAGTCTCTATCACTCTCAGACACTCTCTATCACTCTCAGACACTCTCAGACAATCACTATCACTCTCTGACATTCACTATCACTCTCTGACACTGTCTGAAACTCTCTACCTCTCTCTGACGCTCTCTACAACTCTCTGACACTGTCCGACACTCTCTGTCACTCTCTGACACTCTCTGACACTCTCAGACACTCACTATCACTCTCTGATACTCTCTGACACTCACTATCACTTTCTGATACTCTCTGACACTCAATATCACTCTCTGACACTCTCTGACACTCTCTGGCACTCACTATCACTCTCTGACACTCTCGATCACTCTCTGACACTCTCTATCACTCTCTGACACTCTCAGACACTCACTATCACTCTCTATCTCTCTCTGACACTCTCTGACACTCACTATCTCTCTCTGACACTCTCTATCACTCTCAGACACTCTCAGACACTCACTATCACTCTCAGACACTCTCCATCTCTCTCTGACACTCTCTATCACTCTCTATCTCTCTCTGACACTCTCTGACACTCACTATCTCTCTCTGACACTCTCTATCACTCTCAGACTGTCTCTATCACTCTCAGACACTCTCAGACACTCACTATCACACTCTGACGCTCACTATCACTCTCTGACACTCTCGCACACTCTCTGACACTCTCTGAAAATCTCTATCTCTCTCTGAAACTCTCTATCACTCTCTTACACTCTCTGACACTCTCTGACACTCTCTGACACTCAATATCACACTCTGATACTCTCTGACACTCACTATCACTCTCTGACACTCTCTATCACTCTCTGACACTCTCTATCACTCTCGGACACTCTCTGACACTCACTATCACTCTCTGACACTCTCTGACACTCACTATCACTGTCTGACACTCTCTATCACTCTCTGACACTCTCAGACACTTACTGTCACTCTCTGACACTCTCTATCACTCTCTGACACTCTCAGACAATCACTATCACTCTCTGACACTCTCTATCACTCTCTGGCACTCTCTGATACTCTCAGATACTCACAGACACTCACTATCACTCTCTGACACTCTCTGACACTCTCTGACACTCACTGTCACTCTCTGACACTCTCTGACACTCTCTGATGCTCTCTGACACTCACTATCACTCTCTGACACACTCTGACACTCTCGACACTCTCTGACACTCTCTATCACTCTCAATCACTCTCTATCAATCTCTGAGACACTCTGACACTCTCTGACACTCTCGGACACTCACTATCACACTCTGACACTCTCTGAAACTCTCTAACACTCTCTGAAACTCTCTGACACTCTCTGACACTCTCACTTCACTCTCTGACAGTCTCTATCACTCTCAGACACTCTCTATCACTCTCAGACACTCTCAGACACTCACTATAACTCTCTGACACTCACTATCACTCTCTGACACTCTCTCACACTCTCTGAAACACTCTATCTCTCTCTGAAACTCTATATCACTCTCTGACACTGTCTGACACTCTCTATCACTCTCTGACACTCTCTATCACTCTCTGACACTCTCTGATACTCTCAGACACTCACAGAAACTCACTATCACTCTCTGACTCTCTCTGACACTCTCTGACACTCTCTGACACTCACGGACACTCACTATCACTCTCTGATACTCTCTGACACTCACTATCACTCTCTGACACTCGCTATCAATCTCTGACACTCTCTGACACTCACTATCACTCTCTGACACTCTCTATCTCTCTCTGACACTCTCTGTAACTCTCTAACACTCACTAACACTCTCTGACACTCTCTGACACTCTCTGACACTCTCACTATCACTCTCTGACACTCTCTGACACTCTCTGACACTCTCTATCACTCTCTGACACTCTCTATTACTCTCTGACACTCACTAACACTCTCAGACACTCACTATCACTCTCTGATACTCTCTGACACTCACTATCACTCTCTGACACTCTCTATCTATCTCTATCACTCTCAGACACTCTCTATCACTCTCAGACACTCTCAGACAATCACTATCACTCTCTGACATTCACTACCACTCTCTGAAACTCTCTACCTCTCTCTGACACTCTCTACAACTCTCTGACGCTGTCCGACACTCTCTGTCACTCTCTGACACTCTCTGACAATCTCAGACACTCACTATCACTCTCTGATACTCTCTGACGCTCACTATCACTTTCTGATACTCTCTGACACTCAATATCACTCTCTGACACTCTCTATCACTCTCTGACACTCTCTGACACTCTCTGGCACTCACTATCACTCTCTGACACTCTCTATCACTCTCTGACACTCTCTATCACTCTCTGACACACTCTATCACTCACTATCACTCTCTGACACTCTCTATCACTCTCAGACACTCTCAGACACTCACTATCACTCTCAGACACTCTCCATCTCTCTCTGACACTCTCTATCACTCTCTATCTCTCTCTGACACTCTCTATCACACTCAGACTGTCTCTATCACATTCAGACACTCTCAGACACTCACTATCACACTCTGACGCTCACTATCACTCTCTGACACTCTCGCACACTCTCTGACACTCTCTGAAAATCTCTAACTCTCTCTGAAACTCTCTATCACTCTCTGACACTCTCTGACACTCTCTGACACTCTCTGACACTCTCAGGCACTCAATATCACACTCTGATACTCTCTGACACTCACTATCACTGTCTGACACTCTCTATCACTCTCAGACACTTACTGTCACGCTCTGACAATCTCTATCACTCTCTGACACTCTCAGACAATCACTATCACTCTCTGACACTCTCTATCACTTTCTGACACTCTCTGATACTCTCAGATACTCACAGACACTCACTATCACTCTCTGACACTCTCTGACACTCTCTGACACTCAATATCACACTCTGATACTCTCTGACACTCACTATCACTCTCTGACACTCTCTATCACTCTCTGACACTCTCTGACACTCACTATCACTGTCTGACACTCTCTATCACTCTCTGACACTCTCAGACACTTACTGTCACTCTCTGACACTCTCTATCACTCTCTGACACTCTCAGACAATCACTATCACTCTCTGACACTCTCTAGCACTCTCTGACACTCTCAGATACTCTCAGATACTCACAGACACTCACTATCACTCTCTGACACTCTCTGACACTCTCTGACACTCACTGTCACTCTCTGACACTCTCTGATGCTCTCTGACACGCACTATCACTCTCTGACACACTCTGACACACTCGACACTCTCTGACACTCTCTATCACTCTCTATCACTCTCTATCAATCTCTGACACACTCTGACACTCTCTGACACTCTCGGACACTCACTATCACACTCTGACACTCTCTGAAACTCTCTAACACTCTCTGAAACTCTCTGACACTCTCTGACAGTCTCTATCACTCTCAGACACTCTCTATCACTCTCAGACACTCACTATCACTCTCTGACACTCACTATCAGTCTCTGAGACTCTCTCACACTCTCTGAAACACTCTATCTCTCTCTGAAACTCTATATCACTCTCTGACACTCTCTGACACTCTCAGACAATCACTATCACTCTCTGACAGTCTCTGACACTCTCTATCACTCTCTGACACTCTCTGATACTCTCAGACACTCACAGAAACTCACTATCACTCTCTGACTCTCTCTGACACTCTCTGACACTCTCTGATACTCATGGACACTCACTATCACTCTCTGATACTCTCTGACACTCACTATCACTCTCTGACACTCTCTAGCACTCTCTGACACTCTCTGTAACTCTCAGATACTCACTAACACTCTCTGACACTCTCTGACACTCTCTGACACTCTCACTATCACTCTCTGACACTCTCTGACACTCTCTGACACTCTCTATCACTCTCTGACACTCTCTATTACTCTCTGACACTCACTATCACTCTCAGACACTCACTATCACTCTCTGATACTCTCTGACACTCACTATCACTCTCTGACACTCTCTATCAATCTCTGACACTCTCTGACACTCACTATCACTCTCTGACACTCTCTATCTCTCTCTGACACTCTCTGTAACTCTCTAACACTCACTAACACTCTCTGACACTCTCTGACACTCTCTGACACTCTCACTATCACTCTCTGACACTCTCTGACACTCTCTGACACTCTCTATCACTCTCTGACACTCTCTATTACTCTCTGACACTCACTATCACTCTCAGACACTCACTATCACTCTCTGATACTCTCTGACACTCACTATCACTCTCTGACACTCTCTATCTATCTCTGACACTCTCTGACACTCACTATCACTCTCTGACAGTCTCTATCACTCTCAGACACTCTCTATCACTCTCAGACACTCTCAGACAATCACTATCACTCTCTGACATTCACTACCACTCTCTGAAACTCTCTACCTCTCTCTGACACTCTCTACAACTCTCTGACGCTGTCCGACACTCTCTGTCACTCTCTGACACTCATTGACACTCTCAGACACTCACTATCACTCTCCGATACTCTCTGACGCTCACTATCACTTTCTGATACTCTCTGACACTCAATATCACTCTCTGACACTCTCTATCACTCTCTGACACTCTCTGACACTCTCTGGCACTCACTATCACTCTCTGACACTCTCTATCACTCTCTGACACTCTCTATCACTCTCTGACACACTCTATCACTCACTATCACTCTCTGACACTCTCTATCACTCTCAGACACTCTCAGACACTCACTATCACTCTCAGACACTCTCCATCTCTCTCTGACACTCTCTATCACTCTCTATCTCTCTCTGACACTCTCTGACACTCACTATCTCTCTCTGACACTCTCTATCACACTCAGACTGACTCTATCACATTCAGACACTCTCAGACACTCACTATCACACTCTGACGCTCACTATCACTCTCTGAAACTCTCTATCACTCTCTGACACTCTCTGACACTCTCTGACACTCTCAGGCACTCAATATCACACTCTGATACTCTCTGACACTCACTATCACTCTCTGACACTCTCTATCACTCTCTGACACTCTCTGACACTCACTATCACCCTCTGACACTCACTATCACTGTCTGACACTCTGTATCACTCTCTGACACTCTCAGACACTTACTGTCACGCTCTGACACTCTCTATCACTCTCTGACACTCTCAGACAATCACTATCACTCTTTGACACTCTCTGTCACTTTCTGACTCTCTCTGATACTCTCAGATACTCACAGACACTCACTATCACTCTCTGACACTCTCTATCTCTCTCTGACACTCTCTGTAACTCTCTAACACTCACTAACACTCTCTGACACTCTCTGACACTCTCTGACACTCTCACTATCACTCTCTGACACTCTCTGACACTCTCTGACACTCTCTATCACTCTCTGACACTCTCTATTACTCTCTGACACTCACTATCACTCTCAGACACTCACTATCACTCTCTGATACTCTCTGACACTCACTATCACTCTCTGACACTCTCTATCTATCTCTGACACTCTCTGACACTCACTATCACTCTCTGACAGTCTCTATCACTCTCAGACACTCTCTATCACTCTCAGACACTCTCAGACAATCACTATCACTCTCTGACATTCACTACCACTCTCTGAAACTCTCTACCTCTCTCTGACACTCTCTACAACTCTCTGACGCTGTCCGACACTCTCTGTCACTCTCTGACACTCATTGACACTCTCAGACACTCACTATCACTCTCCGATACTCTCTGACGCTCACTATCACTTTCTGATACTCTCTGACACTCAATATCACTCTCTGACACTCTCTATCACTCTCTGACACTCTCTGACACTCTCTGGCACTCACTATCACTCTCTGACACTCTCTATCACTCTCTGACACTCTCTATCACTCTCTGACACACTCTATCACTCACTATCACTCTCTGACACTCTCTATCACTCTCAGACACTCTCAGACACTCACTATCACTCTCAGACACTCTCCATCTCTCTCTGACACTCTCTATCACTCTCTATCTCTCTCTGACACTCTCTGACACTCACTATCTCTCTCTGACACTCTCTATCACACTCAGACTGACTCTATCACATTCAGACACTCTCAGACACTCACTATCACACTCTGACGCTCACTATCACTCTCTGAAACTCTCTATCACTCTCTGACACTCTCTGACACTCTCTGACACTCTCAGGCACTCAATATCACACTCTGATACTCTCTGACACTCACTATCACTCTCTGACACTCTCTATCACTCTCTGACACTCTCTGACACTCACTATCACCCTCTGACACTCACTATCACTGTCTGACACTCTGTATCACTCTCTGACACTCTCAGACACTTACTGTCACGCTCTGACACTCTCTATCACTCTCTGACACTCTCAGACAATCACTATCACTCTTTGACACTCTCTTTCACTTTCTGACACTCTCTGATACTCTCAGATACTCACAGACACTCACTATCACTCTCTGACACTCTCTGACACTCTCTGACACTCAATATCACACTCTGATACTCTCTGACACTCACTATCACTCTCTGACACTCTCTATCACTCTCTGACTCTCTCTATCACTCTCTGACACTCTCTGACACTCACTATCATAGTCTGACACTCTCTATCACTCTCTGACGCTATCAGACACTTACTGTCACTCTCTGACACTCTCTATCACTCTCTGACACTCTCAGACAATCACTATCACTCTCTGACACTCTCTATCACTCTCTGACACTCTCAGAGTCTCTCAGATACTCACAGACACTCACAATCACTCTCTGACACTCTCTGATGCTCTCTGACACTCACTATCACTCTCTGAAACACTCTGACACTCTCTGACACTCTCTATCACTCTCTATCACTCTCTATCAATCTCTGACAGACTCTGACACTCTCTGACACTCTCGGACACTCACTATCACTCTCTGACACACTCTGACACTCTCGACACTCTCTGACACTCTCTATCACTCTCTATCACTCTCTATCAATCTCTGACACACTCTGACACTCTCTGACACTCTCGGACACTCACTATCACACTCTGACACTCTCTGAAACTCTCTAACACTCTCTGAAATTCTCTGACACTCTCTGACACTCTCACTATCACTCTCTGACAGTCTCTATCACTCTCAGACACTCTCTATCACTCTCAGACACTCACTATCACTCTCTGACACTCACTATCACTCTCTGACACTCTCTCACACTCTCTGAAACACTCTATCTCTCTCTGAAACTCTATATCACTCTCTGACACTCTCTGACACTCTCTATCACTCTCTGACACTCTCTGACACTTTCAGACACTCTCAGACACTCACTATCACTCTCTGATACTCTCTGACGCTCACAATCACTCTCTGATACTCTCTGACACTCAATATCACTCTCTGACACTCTCTGTCCCTCTCTGACACTCTCTGACACTCACTATCACTGTCTGACACTCTCTATCACTCTCTGACACTCTCAGACACTTACTATCACTCTCTGACACTCTCTATCACTCTCTGACACTCTCAGACACTCACTATCACTCTCTGACACTCTCTGACACTCTCTATCACTCTCTGACACTCTCTGATACTCTCAGACACTCTCAGAAACTCACCATCACTCTCTGATACTCTCTGACTCTCTCTGACACTCTCTGACACTCTCTGACACACTCTGACACTCACGGACACTCTCTATCAAGCTCTGACAATCTCTGACACTCACTATCACTCTCTGACACTCTCTATCTCTCTCTGACACTCAGTGTCCCTCTCTAACACTCTCTGACACTCTCAGACATTCGCATACACTCACTATCACTCTCTTACAACCTCTGACAACCTCTGACACTCTCTGACACTCTCAGACACTCTCAGACACTCACTATCACTCTCTGATACTCTCTGATACACACTATCACTCTCTGATATTCTCTATCAATCTCTGACAATCTCTGACACTCACTATCACTCTCTGACACTCTCTATCACTCCCAGACTCTCTCTATCACTCTCTATCACTCTCAGACACTCTCAGACAATCACTATCACTCTCTGACACTCTCGCACACTCTCTGACACTCTCTGAAACTCTCTATCTCTCTCTGACACTCTCTATCACTCTCTGATACTCTTTGACACTCACTATCACTCTCTGATACTCTGACACTCTCTATCACTCTCTGACACGCACTATCACTCTCTGACACTCTCTGACACTCACAATCACTCTCTGACACACTCTGACACTCTCAGACACTCAGTGTCACTCTCTGACTCTCTCTGACACTCTCTATCCCTCTCTCTCACTCTCTGACACACTCTGACACACTCTATCACTGTCTATCAGAATCTGACACACTCTGACACACAGAGACACTCACTGTCACTCTCTGACACTCTCTGACACTCACTATCACTCTCTGAAACTCCCTATCACTCTCTGATACTCTCTGAAACTCACTATCACTCTCTGATACTCTCTGATTCTCTCTATCACTCTCTGACACGCACTATCACTCTCTGACACTCTCTGACACTCACAATCACTCTCTGACACACTCTGACACTCTTAGACACTCAGTGTCACGCTCTGACACTCTCTGACAATCTCAGACAATCACTATCACTCTCTGACACTCTCTGACACACTCTATCACTCTCTATCACACTCTGACACACTCGGACACTCAGAGACACTCACTGTCACTCTCTGACACTCTCTGACACTCACTGTCACTCTCTGACACTCCCTATCTCTCTCTGACACTCTCTGACACTCTCTAACACTCACTAACACTCTCTGACACTCTCTGACACTCTCTGACACTCTCACTATCACTCTCTGAGACTCTCTGAGACTCTCTGACACTCTCTATCACTCTCTGACACGTTCTATTACTCTCTGACACTCACTATCACTCTCAGACACTCACTGTCACTCTCTGATACTCTCTGACACTCACTATCACTCTCTGACACTCTCTATCTTTCTCTGACACTCTCTGACACTCACTATCATTCTCTGACTGTCTCTATCACACTCAGACTCTCACTATCACTCTCAGACACTCTCAGACACTCACTATCACTCTCTGACATTCACTATCACTCTCTGACACTCTCTGACACTCTCTGAAACTCTCTATCTCTCTCTGACACTCTCTACCACTCTCTGACACTGTCTGACACTCTCTGTCACTCTCTGACACTCTCTGACACTCTCAGACACTCACTATCACTCTCTGACACTCTCTGACACTCTCTGAAACTCACTCTCTCTCTGACACTCTCTACCACTCTCTGACACTGTCTGACACTCTCTGACACTCACTATCACTGTCTGACACTCTCTATCACTCTCTGACACTCTCAGACACTTACTATCACTCTCTGACACTCTCTATCACTCTCTGACACTCTCAGACAATCACTATCACTCTCTGACACTCTCTGACACTCTCCATCACTCTCTGACACTCTCTGATACTCTCAGACACTCTCAGAAACTCACTATCACTCTCTGATACTCTCTGACACACTCTGACACTCACGGACACTCACTATCACTCTCTGATACTCTCTGACACTCACTATCACTCTCTGACCACTCTCTACCACTCTCTGACACTCTCTGACACTCACTATCACTCTCTGACCCTCTCTGACATACACTATCACTGTCTGACACACTCTATCACTCTCTGACACTCTCAGACACTTAAAATCACTCTCTGACACTCTCTCACACTCTCTGAGACTCTCTGACACTCTCTATCACTCTCTGACACTCTCTGACAATCTCTGACACACTCAGACACTCTCTGACACTCTTGATCACTCTCTGACACTCTCTGACACTTTCAGACACTCTCTGACACTCTCTATCACTCTCTGACACTCTCTGACACTTTCAGACACTCTCTGACACTCTCTATCACTCTCTGACACTCTCTGAGACTCTCCGACACTCTACGACACTCTCCGACACTCTCTGACACTCACTATCACTCTCTGACACTCTCTGACACTCTCTGACACTATCACTCTCTGATACTCTCTGACTCTCACTATCACTCTCTGACAGTCTCTTTCACTCGCTGACACTCTCTGTCACTCATTATCACTCTCTGACAGTCTCGATAAGTCTCTGACACTCTATATCACTCTCTGAAACTCTCGATCACTCTCTGACACTCTCTGACACTCTCTGACTCTCCCTGACATTCACTGACACTCTCTGACACTCACGGACAATCACTATCACTCTCTGATACTCTCTGACACTCACTGTCACTCTCTGACACTCTCCATCAATCTCTGACACACTCTGACACTCACTATCACTCTCTGACACTCTCTATCTCTCTCTGACACTCCCTGTCCCTCTCTAACACTCTCTGACACTCTCTGACACTCTCTGATACTCTCAGACATTCTCACACACTCACTATCACTCTCTGACAACCTCTGACACTCTCTGACACTCTCAGACACTCTCAGACACTCACTATCACTCTCTGATACTCTGTGATACACACTGTCACTCTCTGATACTCTCTATCAATCTCTGACACTCTCTGACACTCACTATCACTCTCTGACACTCTCTATCACTCTCAGACACTCTCTATCACTCTCTATCATTCTCAGACACTCTCAGACACTCACTATCACTCTCTGACACTCACTATCACTCTCTGACACTCACTATCACTCTCTGACACTCTCTCACACTCTCTGACTCTCTCTGAAACTCTCTATCTCTCTCTGACACTCTCTATCACTCTCTGACACTCTCTGACACTCTCTATCACTCTCTGACACTCTCAGACACTCTCAGGCACTCACTATCACTCTCTGATACTCTCTGACACTCTCTATCACTCTCTGACACTCTCTGACACTCTCAGACACTCTCAGGCACTCACTATCACTCTCTGATACTCTCTGACACTCACTATCACTCTCTGATACTCTCTGACACTCTCACTATCACCCTCTGACACTCTCTGACACTCTCTGACACTCTCTATCACTCTCTGACACTCTCTATTACTCTCTGACACTCACTATCACTTTCAGACACTCACTATCACTCTCTGATACTCTCTGACACTCACTATCACTCTCTGACACTCTCTATCTATCTCTGACACTGTCTGACAGTCACTATCTCTCTCTGACAGTCTCTATTACTCTCAGACACTCTCTATCACTCTCTGACACTCTCAGACACTCACTATCACTCTCTGATACTCTCTGACACTCACTATCACTCTCTGATACTCTCTGACACTCACTATCACTCTCTGACACTCTCTACCACTCTCTGACACTCTCTGACACTCACTATCACTCTCTGACCCTCTCTGACATACAGTATCACTGTCTGACACTCTCTATCACTCTCTGACACTCTCAGACACTTACTATCACTCTCTGACACTCTCTTACACTCTCCGAGACTCTCTGACACTCTCTATCACTCTCTGACACTCTCTGACAATCTCTGACACACTCAGACACTCTCTGACACTCTTGATCACTCTCTGACACTCTCTGACACTTTCAGACACTCTCTGACACTCACAATCACTCTCTGACACACTCTGGCACTCTCAGACACTCAGTGTCACTCTCTGACACTCTCTGAGACACTCCATCACTCTCTATCACACTCTGACACACTCTGACACTCAGAGACACTCACTGTCACTCTCTGACACTCTCTGAAACTCTCTAACACTCTCTGACACTCTCTGACACTCTCACTATCACTCTCTGACACTCTCTGACACTCTCTATCACTCTCTGACACTCACTATCACTCTCAGACACTCACTATCACTCACTATCACTCTCTGACACTCTCTATCTATCTCTGACACTCTCTATCACTCTCAGACACTCTCAGACGCTCACCATCACGCTCTGACAATCATTATCACTCTCTGACACTCTCTCACAGTCTCTGAAACTCTCTATCTCACTCTGACACTCTCAGACACTCACTATCACTCTCTGACACTCACTATCACTCTCTGGCACTCTCTCACACTCTCTGAAACTCTCCATCTCACTCTGAAACTCTCTATCACTCTCTGACACTGTCTGATACTCTCTATCACTCTCTAACACTCTCTGACACTTTCAGACACTCTCAGACTCTCAATATCTCTCTCTGATACTCTCTGACGCTCACTATCACTCTCTGATACTCTCTGACACTCAATATCACTCTCTGACACTCTCTATCACTCTCTGACACTCTCTATCACTCTCTGACACTCTCAGGCACTCACTATCACTCTCTGATACTCTCTATCACTCTCAGACACTCTCAGACACTCACTATCACTCTCTGACACTCTCTATCTCTCTCTGACACTCTCTATCACTCTCTATCACTCTCTATCACTCTCTGACACTCTCTGACACTCACTATCTCTCTCTGACACTCATTATCTCTCTCTGACACACTCTATCACTCTCAGACACTCTCTATCACTCTCAGACACTCTCAGATACTCACTATCATCTCTGATACTCACTATCACTCTCTGACACTCTCTCACACTCTCTGACACTCTCTGAAACTCTCTATCTATCTCTGAAACTCTCTATCACTCTCTGACACTCTCTGACACTCTCAGACACTCACTATCACTCTCTGATACTCTCTGACACTCACTATTACTCTCTGATACTCTCTGACACTCACTATCACTCTCTGACACTCTCTGACATACACTATCACTGTCTGACACTCTCTATCACTCTCTGACACTCTCAGAGACTTACTATCACTCTCTGACACTCTCTCACACTCTCTGAGACTCTCTGACACTCTCTATCACTCTCTGACACTCTCTGACTATCTCTGACACACTCAGACACTCTCTGACACTCTTGATCACTCTCTGACACTCTCTCACACTCTCTGACTCTCTCTGAAACTCTCTATCTCTCTCTGACACTCTCTATCACTCTCTGACACTCTCTGACACTCTCTATCACTCTCTGACACTCTCAGACACTCTCAGGCACTCACTATCACTCTCTGATACTCTCTGACACTCTCTATCACTCTCTGACACTCTCTGACACTCTCAGACACTCTCAGGCACTCACTATCACTCTCTGATACTCTCTGACACTCACTATCACTCTCTGATACTCTCTGACACTCTCACTATCACCCTCTGACACTCTCTGACACTCTCTGACACTCTCTATCACTCTCTGACACTCTCTATTACTCTCTGACACTCACTATCACTTTCAGACACTCACTATCACTCTCTGATACTCTCTGACACTCACTATCACTCTCTGACACTCTCTATCTATCTCTGACACTGTCTGACAGTCACTATCTCTCTCTGACAGTCTCTATTACTCTCAGACACTCTCTATCACTCTCTGACACTCTCAGACACTCACTATCACTCTCTGATACTCTCTGACACTCACTATCACTCTCTGATACTCTCTGACACTCACTATCACTCTCTGACACTCTCTACCACTCTCTGACACTCTCTGACACTCACTATCACTCTCTGACCCTCTCTGACATACAGTATCACTGTCTGACACTCTCTATCACTCTCTGACACTCTCAGACACTTACTATCACTCTCTGACACTCTCTTACACTCTCCGAGACTCTCTGACACTCTCTATCACTCTCTGACACTCTCTGACAATCTCTGACACACTCAGACACTCTCTGACACTCTTGATCACTCTCTGACACTCTCTGACACTTTCAGACACTCTCTGACACTCACAATCACTCTCTGACACACTCTGGCACTCTCAGACACTCAGTGTCACTCTCTGACACTCTCTGAGACACTCCATCACTCTCTATCACACTCTGACACACTCTGACACTCAGAGACACTCACTGTCACTCTCTGACACTCTCTGAAACTCTCTAACACTCTCTGACACTCTCTGACACCCTCACTATCACTCTCTGACACTCTCTGACACTCTCTATCACTCTCTGACACTCACTATCACTCTCAGACACTCACTATCACTCACTATCACTCTCTGACACTCTCTATCTATCTCTGACACTCTCTATCACTCTCAGACACTCTCAGACGCTCACCATCACGCTCTGACAATCATTATCACTCTCTGACACTCTCTCACAGTCTCTGAAACTCTCTATCTCACTCTGACACTCTCAGACACTCACTATCACTCTCTGACACTCACTATCACTCTCTGGCACTCTCTCACACTCTCTGAAACTCTCCATCTCACTCTGAAACTCTCTATCACTCTCTGACACTGTCTGATACTCTCTATCACTCTCTAACACTCTCTGACACTTTCAGACACTCTCAGACTCTCAATATCTCTCTCTGATACTCTCTGACGCTCACTATCACTCTCTGATACTCTCTGACACTCAATATCACTCTCTGACACTCTCTATCACTCTCTGACACTCTCTATCACTCTCTGACACTCTCAGGCACTCACTATCACTCTCTGATACTCTCTATCACTCTCAGACACTCTCAGACACTCACTATCACTCTCTGACACTCTCTATCTCTCTCTGACACTCTCTATCACTCTCTATCACTCTCTATCACTCTCTGACACTCTCTGACACTCACTATCTCTCTCTGACACTCATTATCTCTCTCTGACACACTCTATCACTCTCAGACACTCTCTATCACTCTCAGACACTCTCAGATACTCACTATCATCTCTGATACTCACTATCACTCTCTGACACTCTCTCACACTCTCTGACACTCTCTGAAACTCTCTATCTATCTCTGAAACTCTCTATCACTCTCTGACACTCTCTGACACTCTCAGACACTCACTATCACTCTCTGATACTCTCTGACACTCACTATTACTCTCTGATACTCTCTGACACTCACTATCACTCTCTGACACTCTCTGACATACACTATCACTGTCTGACACTCTCTATCACTCTCTGACACTCTCAGAGACTTACTATCACTCTCTGACACTCTCTCACACTCTCTGAGACTCTCTGACACTCTCTGACACACTCAGACACTCTCTGACACTCTTGATCACTCTCTGACACTCTCTGACACTTTCAGACACTCTCTGACACTCTCTATCACTCTCTGACACTCTCTGACACTTTCAGACACTCTCTGACACTCTCTATCACTCTCTGACACTCTCCGACACTCTCCGACACTCTCCGACACTCTCTGACACTCTCTGACACTCACTATCACTCTCTGACACTCTCTGACACTCTCTGACACTATCACTCTCTGATACTCTCTGACTCTCACTATCACTCTCTGACAGTCTCTTTCACTCGCTGACACTCTCTGTCACTCATTATCACTCTCTGACAGTCTCGATAACTCTCTGACACTCTATATCACTCTCTGAAACTCTCGATCACTCTCTGACACTCTCTGACACTCTCTGACTCTCCCTGACATTCACTGACACTCTCTGACACTCACGGACAATCACTATCACTCTCTGACAGTCTCTATTACTCTCAGACACTCTCTATCACTCTCTGACACTCTCAGACACTCACTATCACTCTCTGATACTCTCTGACACTCACTATCACTCTCTGACAGTCTCTATTACTCTCAGACACTCTCTATCACTCTCTGACACTCTCAGACACTCACTATCACTCTCTGATACTCTCTGACACTCACTGTCACTCTCTGACTCTCTCCATCAATCTCTGACACTCTCTGACACTCACTGTCACTCTCTGACACTCTCTATCTCTCTCTGACACTCTCTGTCCCTCTCTGACACTCTCTGACACTCTCTGATACTCTCAGACATTCTCATACACTCACTATCACTCTCTGACAACCTCTGACACTCTCTGACACTCTCAGACACTCTCAGACACTCACTATCACTCTCTGATACTCTCTGATACACACTATCACTCTCTGATACTCTCTATCAATCTCTGACACTCTCTGACACTCACTATCACTCTCTGACACTCTCTATCACTCTCAGACACTCTCTATCACTCTCTGACACTCACTATCACTCTCAGACACTCACTATCACTCACTATCACTCTCTGACACTCTCTATCTATCTCTGACACTCTCTATCACTCTCAGACACTCTCAGACGCTCACCATCACGCTCTGACAATCATTATCACTCTCTGACACTCTCTCACAGTCTCTGAAACTCTCTATCTCACTCTGACACTCTCAGACACTCACTATCACTCTCTGATACTCTCTGACACTCACTGTCACTCTCTGACTCTCTCCATCAATCTCTGACACTCTCTGACACTCACTGTCACTCTCTGACACTCTCTATCTCTCTCTGACACTCTCTGCCCCTCTCTAACACTCTCTGACACTCTCTGACACTCTCTGACACTCTCTGATACTCTCAGACATTCTCATACACTCACTATCACTCTCTGACAACTTCTGACACTCTCTGACACTCTCAGACACTCTCAGACACTCACTATCACTCTCTGATACTCTCTGATACACACTATCACTCTCTGATACTCTCTATCAATCTCTGACACTCTCTGACACTCACTATCACTCTCTGACACTCTCTATCACTCTCAGACACTCTCTATCACTCTCTGACACTCACTATCACTCTCAGACACTCACTATCACTCACTATCACTCTCTGACACTCTCTATCTATCTCTGACACTCTCTATCACTCTCAGACACTCTCTGACACTCTCTATCTATCTCTGACACTCTCTATCACTCTCAGACACTCTCTGACACTCACTATCACTCTCTGACACTCTCTATCACTCTCAGACACTCTCTATCACTCTCTGACACTCACTATCACTCTCAGACACTCACTATCACTCACTATCACTCTCTGACACTCTCTATCTATCTCTGACACTCTCTATCACTCTCAGACACTCTCAGACGCTCACCATCACGCTCTGACAATCATTATCACTCTCTGACACTCTCTCACAGTCTCTGAAACTCTCTATCTCACTCTGACACTCTCAGACACTCACTATCACTCTCTGATACTCTCTGACACTCACTGTCACTCTCTGACTCTCTCCATCAATCTCTGACACTCTCTGACACTCACTGTCACTCTCTGACACTCTCTATCTCTCTCTGACACTCTCTGTCCCTCTCTAACACTCTCTGACACTCTCTGACACTCTCTGACACTCTCTGATACTCTCAGACATTCTCATACACTCACTATCACTCTCTGACAACCTCTGACACTCTCTGACACTCTCTGACACTCTCAGACACTCACTATCACTCTCTGATACTCTCTGATACACACTATCACTCTCTGATACTCTCTATCAATCTCTGACACTCTCTGACACTCACTATCACTCTCTGACACTCTCTATCACTCTCAGACACTCTCTATCACTCTCTGACACTCACTATCACTCTCAGACACTCACTATCACTCACTATCACTCTCTGACACTCTCTATCTATCTCTGACACTCTCTATCACTCTCAGACACTCTCAGACGCTCACCATCACGCTCTGACAATCATTATCACTCTCTGACACTCTCTCACAGTCTCTGAAACTCTCTATCTCACTCTGACACTCTCAGACACTCACTATCACTCTCTGACACTCACTATCACTCTCTGGCACTCTCTCACACTCTCTGAAACTCTCCATCTCACTCTGAAACTCTCTATCACTCTCTGACACTGTCTGATACTCTCTATCACTCTCTAACACTCTCTGACACTTTCAGACACTCTCAGACTCTCAATATCTCTCTCTGATACTCTCTGACACTCAATATCACTCTCTGACACTCTCTATCACTCTCTGACACTCTCTATCACTCTCTGACACTCTCAGGCACTCACTATCACTCTCTGATACTCTCTATCACTCTCAGACACTCTCAGACACTCACTATCACTCTCTGACACTCTCTATCTCTCTCTGACACTCTCTATCACTCTCTATCACTCTCTATCACTCTCTGACACTCTCTGACACTCACTATCTCTCTCTGACACTCATTATCTCTCTCTGACACACTCTATCACTCTCAGACACTCTCTATCACTCTCAGACACTCTCAGATACTCACTATCATCTCTGATACTCACTATCACTCTCTGACACTCTCTCACACTCTCTGACACTCTCTGAAACTCTCTATCTATCTCTGAAACTCTCTATCACTCTCTGACACTCTCTGACACTCTCAGACACTCACTATCACTCTCTGATACTCTCTGACACTCACTATTACTCTCTGATACTCTCTGACACTCACTATCACTCTCTGACACTCTCTACCACTCTCTGACACTCTCTGACACTCACTATCACTCTCTGACCCTCTCAGACATACACTATCACTGTCTGACACTCTCTATCACTCTCTGACACTCTCAGAGACTTACTATCACTCTCTGACACTCTCTCACACTCTCTGAGACTCTCTGACACTCTCTATCACTCTCTGACACTCTCTGACAATCTCTGACACACTCAGACACTCTCTGACACTCTTGATCACTCTCTGACACTCTCTGACACTTTCAGACACTCTCTGACACTCTCTATCACTCTCTGACACTCTCTGACACTTTCAGACACTCTCTGACACTCTCTATCACTCTCTGACACTCTCCGACACTCTCCGACACTCTCCGACACTCTCTGACACTCTCTGACACTCACTATCACTCTCTGACACTCTCTGACACTCTCTGACACTATCACTCTCTGATACTCTCTGACTCTCACTATCACTCTCTGACAGTCTCTTTCACTCGCTGACACTCTCTGTCACTCATTATCACTCTCTGACAGTCTCGATAACTCTCTGACACTCTATATCACTCTCTGAAACTCTCGATCACTCTCTGACACTCTCTGACACTCTCTGACTCTCCCTGACATTCACTGACACTCTCTGACACTCACGGACAATCACTATCACTCTCTGACAGTCTCTATTACTCTCTGACTCTCACTATCACTCTCTGACAGTCTCTTTCACTCGCTGACACTCTCTGTCACTCATTATCACTCTCTGACAGTCTCGATAACTCTCTGACACTCTATATCACTCTCTGAGACACTCCATCACTCTCTATCACACTCTGACACACTCTGACACTCAGAGACACTCACTGTCACTCTCTGACACTCTCTGAAACTCTCTAACACTCTCTGACACTCTCTGACACTCTCACTATCACTCTCTGACACTCTCTGACACTCTCTATCACTCTCTGACACTCACTATCACTCTCAGACACTCACTATCACTCACTATCACTCTCTGACACTCTCTATCTATCTCTGACACTCTCTATCACTCTCAGACACTCTCAGACGCTCACCATCACGCTCTGACAATCATTATCACTCTCTGACACTCTCTCACAGTCTCTGAAACTCTCTATCTCACTCTGACACTCTCAGACACTCACTATCACTCTCTGACACTCACTATCACTCTCTGGCACTCTCTCACACTCTCTGAAACTCTCCATCTCACTCTGAAACTCTCTATCACTCTCTGACACTGTCTGATACTCTCTATCACTCTCTAACACTCTCTGACACTTTCAGACACTCTCAGACTCTCAATATCTCTCTCTGATACTCTCTGACGCTCACTATCACTCTCTGATACTCTCTGACACTCAATATCACTCTCTGACACTCTCTATCACTCTCTGACACTCTCTATCACTCTCTGACACTCTCAGGCACTCACTATCACTCTCTGATACTCTCTATCACTCTCAGACACTCTCAGACACTCACTATCACTCTCTGACACTCTCTATCTCTCTCTGACACTCTCTATCACTCTCTATCACTCTCTATCACTCTCTGACACTCTCTGACACTCACTATCTCTCTCTGACACTCATTATCTCTCTCTGACACACTCTATCACTCTCAGACACTCTCTATCACTCTCAGACACTCTCAGATACTCACTATCATCTCTGATACTCACTATCACTCTCTGACACTCTCTCACACTCTCTGACACTCTCTGAAACTCTCTATCTATCTCTGAAACTCTCTATCACTCTCTGACACTCTCTGACACTCTCAGACACTCACTATCACTCTCTGATACTCTCTGACACTCACTATTACTCTCTGATACTCTCTGACACTCACTATCACTCTCTGACACTCTCTGACATACACTATCACTGTCTGACACTCTCTATCACTCTCTGACTCTCTCAGAGACTTACTATCACTCTCTGACACTCTCTCACACTCTCTGAGACTCTCTGACACTCTCTATCACTCTCTGACACTCTCTGACTATCTCTGACACACTCAGACACTCTCTGACACTCTTGATCACTCTCTGACACTCTCTGACACTTTCAGACACTCTCTGACACTCTCTATCACTCTCTGACACTCTCTGACACTTTCAGACACTCTCTGACACTCTCTATCACTCTCTGACACTCTCCGACACTCTCCGACACTCTCCGACACTCTCTGACACTCTCTGACACTCACTATCACTCTCTGACACTCTCTGACACTCTCTGACACTATCACTCTCTGATACTCTCTGACTCTCACTATCACTCTCTGACAGTCTCTTTCACTCGCTGACACTCTCTGTCACTCATTATCACTCTCTGACAGTCTCGATAACTCTCTGACACTCTATATCACTCTCTGAAACTCTCGATCACTCTCTGACACTCTCTGACACTCTCTGACTCTCCCTGACATTCACTGACACTCTCTGACACTCACGGACAATCACTATCACTCTCTGACAGTCTCTATTACTCTCAGACACTCTCTATCACTCTCTGACACTCTCAGACACTCACTATCACTCTCTGATACTCTCTGACACTCACTATCACTCTCTGACAGTCTCTATTACTCTCAGACACTCTCTATCACTCTCTGACACTCTCAGACACTCACTATCACTCTCTGATACTCTCTGACACTCACTGTCACTCTCTGACTCTCTCCATCAATCTCTGACACTCTCTGACACTCACTGTCACTCTCTGACACTCTCTATCTCTCTCTGACACTCTCTGTCCCTCTCTGACACTCTCTGACACTCTCTGATACTCTCAGACATTCTCATACACTCACTATCACTCTCTGACAACCTCTGACACTCTCTGACACTCTCAGACACTCTCAGACACTCACTATCACTCTCTGATACTCTCTGATACACACTATCACTCTCTGATACTCTCTATCAATCTCTGACACTCTCTGACACTCACTATCACTCTCTGACACTCTCTATCACTCTCAGACACTCTCTATCACTCTCTGACACTCACTATCACTCTCAGACACTCACTATCACTCACTATCACTCTCTGACACTCTCTATCTATCTCTGACACTCTCTATCACTCTCAGACACTCTCAGACGCTCACCATCACGCTCTGACAATCATTATCACTCTCTGACACTCTCTCACAGTCTCTGAAACTCTCTATCTCACTCTGACACTCTCAGACACTCACTATCACTCTCTGATACTCTCTGACACTCACTGTCACTCTCTGACTCTCTCCATCAATCTCTGACACTCTCTGACACTCACTGTCACTCTCTGACACTCTCTATCTCTCTCTGACACTCTCTGCCCCTCTCTAACACTCTCTGACACTCTCTGACACTCTCTGACACTCTCTGATACTCTCAGACATTCTCATACACTCACTATCACTCTCTGACAACCTCTGACACTCTCTGACACTCTCAGACACTCTCAGACACTCACTATCACTCTCTGATACTCTCTGATACACACTATCACTCTCTGATACTCTCTATCAATCTCTGACACTCTCTGACACTCACTATCACTCTCTGACACTCTCTATCACTCTCAGACACTCTCTATCACTCTCTGACACTCACTATCACTCTCAGACACTCACTATCACTCACTATCACTCTCTGACACTCTCTATCTATCTCTGACACTCTCTATCACTCTCAGACACTCTCTGACACTCTCTATCTATCTCTGACACTCTCTATCACTCTCAGACACTCTCTGACACTCACTATCACTCTCTGACACTCTCTATCACTCTCAGACACTCTCTATCACTCTCTGACACTCACTATCACTCTCAGACACTCACTATCACTCACTATCACTCTCTGACACTCTCTATCTATCTCTGACACTCTCTATCACTCTCAGACACTCTCAGACGCTCACCATCACGCTCTGACAATCATTATCACTCTCTGACACTCTCTCACAGTCTCTGAAACTCTCTATCTCACTCTGACACTCTCAGACACTCACTATCACTCTCTGATACTCTCTGACACTCACTGTCACTCTCTGACTCTCTCCATCAATCTCTGACACTCTCTGACACTCACTGTCACTCTCTGAAACTCTCTATCTCTCTCTGACACTCTCTGTCCCTCTCTAACACTCTCTGACACTCTCTGACACTCTCTGACACTCTCTGATACTCTCAGACATTCTCATACACTCACTATCACTCTCTGACAACCTCTGACACTCTCTGACACTCTCAGACACTCTCAGACACTCACTATCACTCTCTGATACTCTCTGATACACACTATCACTCTCTGATACTCTCTATCAATCTCTGACACTCTCTGACACTCACTATCACTCTCTGACACTCTCTATCACTCTCAGACACTCTCTATCACTCTCTGACACTCACTATCACTCTCAGACACTCACTATCACTCACTATCACTCTCTGACACTCTCTATCTATCTCTGACACTCTCTATCACTCTCAGACACTCTCAGACGCTCACCATCACGCTCTGACAATCATTATCACTCTCTGACACTCTCTCACAGTCTCTGAAACTCTCTATCTCACTCTGACACTCTCAGACACTCACTATCACTCTCTGACACTCACTATCACTCTCTGGCACTCTCTCACACTCTCTGAAACTCTCCATCTCACTCTGAAACTCTCTATCACTCTCTGACACTGTCTGATACTCTCTATCACTCTCTAACACTCTCTGACACTTTCAGACACTCTCAGACTCTCAATATCTCTCTCTGATACTCTCTGACACTCAATATCACTCTCTGACACTCTCTATCACTCTCTGACACTCTCTATCACTCTCTGACACTCTCTATCACTCTCTGACACTCTCAGGCACTCACTATCACTCTCTGATACTCTCTATCACTCTCAGACACTCTCAGACACTCACTATCACTCTCTGACACTCTCTATCTCTCTCTGACACTCTCTATCACTCTCTATCACTCTCTATCACTCTCTGACACTCTCTGACACTCACTATCTCTCTCTGACACTCATTATCTCTCTCTGACACACTCTATCACTCTCAGACACTCTCTATCACTCTCAGACACTCTCAGATACTCACTATCATCTCTGATACTCACTATCACTCTCTGACACTCTCTCACACTCTCTGACACTCTCTGAAACTCTCTATCTATCTCTGAAACTCTCTATCACTCTCTGACACTCTCTGACACTCTCAGACACTCACTATCACTCTCTGATACTCTCTGACACTCACTATTACTCTCTGATACTCTCTGACACTCACTATCACTCTCTGACACTCTCTACCACTCTCTGACACTCTCTGACACTCACTATCACTCTCTGACCCTCTCAGACATACACTATCACTGTCTGACACTCTCTATCACTCTCTGACACTCTCAGAGACTTACTATCACTCTCTGACACTCTCTCACACTCTCTGAGACTCTCTGACACTCTCTATCACTCTCTGACACTCTCTGACAATCTCTGACACACTCAGACACTCTCTGACACTCTTGATCACTCTCTGACACTCTCTGACACTTTCAGACACTCTCTGACACTCTCTATCACTCTCTGACACTCTCTGACACTTTCAGACACTCTCTGACACTCTCTATCACTCTCTGACACTCTCCGACACTCTCCGACACTCTCTGACACTCTCTGACACTCACTATCACTCTCTGACACTCTCTGACACTCTCTGACACTATCACTCTCTGATACTCTCTGACTCTCACTATCACTCTCTGACAGTCTCTTTCACTCGCTGACACTCTCTGTCACTCATTATCACTCTCTGACAGTCTCGATAACTCTCTGACACTCTATATCACTCTCTGAAACTCTCGATCACTCTCTGACACTCTCTGACACTCTCTGACTCTCCCTGACATTCACTGACACTCTCTGACACTCACGGACAATCACTATCACTCTCTGACAGTCTCTATTACTCTCAGACACTCTCTATCACTCTCTGACACTCTCAGACACTCACTATCACTCTCTGATACTCTCTGACACTCACTATCACTCTCTGACAGTCTCTATTACTCTCAGACACTCTCTATCACTCTCTGACACTCTCAGACACTCACTATCACTCTCTGATACTCTCTGACACTCACTGTCACTCTCTGACTCTCTCCATCAATCTCTGACACTCTCTGACACTCACTGTCACTCTCTGACACTCTCTATCTCTCTCTGACACTCTCTGTCCCTCTCTAACACTCTCTGACACTCTCTGACACTCTCTGACACTCTCTGATACTCTCAGACATTCTCATACACTCACTATCACTCTCTGACAACCTCTGACACTCTCTGACACTCTCAGACACTCTCAGACACTCACTATCACTCTCTGATACTCTCTGATACACACTATCACTCTCTGATACTCTCTATCAATCTCTGACACTCTCTGACACTCACTATCACTCTCTGACACTCTCTATCACTCTCAGACACTCTCTATCACTCTCTATCATTCTCAGACACTCTCAGACACTCACTATCACTCTCTGAAACTCTCTATCTCTCTCTGACACTCTCTATCACTCTCTGACACTCTCTGACACTCTCTATCACTCTCTGACACTCTCTGACACTCTCAGACACTCTCAGGCACTCACTATCACTCTCTGATACTCTCTGACACTCTCTATCACTCTCTGACACTCTCTGACACTCTCAGACACTCTCAGGCACTCACTATCACTCTCTGATACTCTCTGACACTCACTGTCACTCTCTGATACTCTCTGACACTCTCTATCACTCTCTGACACTCTCTGACACTCTCTGACACTCTCACTATCACCCTCTGACACTCTCTGACACTCTCTATCACTCTCTGAGACTCTCTATTACTCTCTGACACTCACTATCACTTTCAGACTCTCACTATCACTCTCTGATACTCTCTGACACTCACTATCACTCTCTGACACTCTCTATCTATCTCTGACACTCTCTGACAGTCACTATCACTCTCTGACAGTCTCTATTACTCTCAGACACTCTCTATCACTCTCTGACACTCTCTATCACTCTCTGACACTCTCAGACACTCACTATCACTCTCTGATACTCTCTGACACTCACTATCACTCTCTGATACTCTCTGACACTCACTATCACTCTCTGACACTCTCTATCTATCTCTGACACTCTCTGACAGTCACTATCACTCTCTGACAGTCTCTATTACTCTCAGACACTCTCTATCACTCTCTGACACTCTCTATCACTCTCTGACACTCTCCGACACTCACTATCACTCTCTGACCCTCTCTGACATACACTATCACTGTCTGACACTCTCTATCACTCTCTGACCCTCTCTCACACTCTCCGAGACTCTCTGACACTCTCTATCACTCTCTGACACTCTCTGACAATCTCTGACACACTCAGACACTCTCTGACACTCTTGATCACTCTCTGACACTCTCTGACACTTTCAGACACTCTCTGACACTCACAATCACTCTCTGACACACTCTGACACTCTCAGACACTCAGTGTCACTCTCTGACACTCTCTGAGACACTCCATCACTCTCTATCACACTCTGACACACTCTGACACTCAGAGACACTCACTGTCACTCTCTGACACTCTCTGAAACTCTCTAACACTCTCTGACACTCTCTGACACTCTCACTATCACTCTCTGACACTCTCTGACACTCTCTGACACTCTCTATCACTCTCTGACACTCACTATCACTCTCAGACACTCACTATCACTCACTATCACTCTCTGACACTCTCTATCTATCTCTGACACTCTCTATCACTCTCAGACACTCTCAGACGCTCACCATCACGCTCTGACACTCATTATCACTCTCTGACACTCTCTCACAGTCTCTGAAACTCTCTATCTCACTCTGACACTCTCAGACACTCACTATCACTCTCTGACACTCACTATCACTCTCTGGCACTCTCTCACACTCTCTGAAACTCTCCATCTCACTCTGAAACTCTCTATCACTCTCTGACACTGTCTGATACTCTCTATCACTCTCTAACACTCTCTGACACTTTCAGACACTCTCAGACTCTCAATATCTCTCTCTGATACTCTCTGACGCTCACTATCACTCTCTGATACTCTCTGACACTCTCTATCACTCTCTGACACTCTCTATCACTCTCTGACACTCTCAGGCACTCACTATCACTCTCTGATACTCTCTATCACTCTCAGACACTCTCCAACACTCACTATCACTCTCTGACACTCTCTATCTCTCTCTGACACTCTCTATCACTCTCTATCACTCTCTATCACTCTCTGACACTCTCTGACTCTCACTATCACTCTCTGACAGTCTCTTTCACTCGCTGACACTCTCTGTCACTCATTATCACTCTCTGACAGTCTCGATAACTCTCTGACACTCTATATCACTCTCTGAAACTCTCGATCACTCTCTGACACTCTCTGACACTCTCTGACTCTCCCTGACATTCACTGACACTCTCTGACACTCACGGACAATCACTATCACTCTCTGACAGTCTCTATTACTCTCAGACACTCTCTATCACTCTCTGACACTCTCAGACACTCACTATCACTCTCTGATACTCTCTGACACTCACTATCACTCTCTGACAGTCTCTATTACTCTCAGACACTCTCTATCACTCTCTGACACTCTCAGACACTCACTATCACTCTCTGATACTCTCTGACACTCACTGTCACTCTCTGACTCTCTCCATCAATCTCTGACACTCTCTGACACTCACTGTCACTCTCTGACACTCTCTATCTCTCTCTGACACTCTCTGTCCCTCTCTAACACTCTCTGACACTCTCTGACACTCTCTGACACTCTCAGACATTCTCATACACTCACTATCACTCTCTGACAACCTCTGACACTCTCTGACACTCTCAGACACTCTCAAACACTCACTATCACTCTCTGATACTCTCTGATACACACTATCACTCTCTGATACTCTCTATCAATCTCTGACACTCTCTGACACTCACTATCACTCTCTGACACTCTCTATCACTCTCAGACACTCTCTATCACTCTCTATCATTCTCAGACACTCTCAGACACTCACTATCACTCTCTGAAACTCTCTATCTCTCTCTGACACTCTCTATCACTCTCTGACACTCTCTGACACTCTCTATCACTCTCTGACACTCTCTGACACTCTCAGACACTCTCAGGCACTCACTATCACTCTCTGATACTCTCTGACACTCTCTATCACTCTCTGACACTCTCTGACACTCTCAGACACTCTCAGGCACTCACTATCACTCTCTGATACTCTCTGACACTCACTGTCACTCTCTGACACTCTCTGTCACTCTCTATCACTCTCTGACACTCTCTGACACTCTCTGATACTCTCAGACATTCTCATACACTCACTATCACTCTCTGACAACCTCTGACACTCTCTGACACTCTCAGACACTCTCAGACACTCACTATCACTCTCTGATACTCTCTGATACACACTATCACTCTTTGATACTCTCTATCAATCTCTGACACTCTCTGACACTCACTATCACTCTCTGACACTCTCTATCACTCTCAGACACTCTCTATCACTCTCTATCATTCTCAGACACTCTCAGACACTCACTATCACTCTCTGAAACTCTCTATCTCTCTCTGACACTCTCTATCTATCTCTGACACTCTCTGACAGTCACTATCACTCTCTGACAGTCTCTATTACTCTCAGACACTCTCTATCACTCTCTGACACTCTCTATCACTCTCTGACACTCTCAGACACTCACTATCACTCTCTGATACTCTCTGACACTCACTATCACTCTCTGATACTCTCTGACACTCACTATCACTCTCTGACACTCTCTACCACTCTCTGACACTCTCCGACACTCACTATCACTCTCTGACCCTCTCTGACATACACTATCACTGTCTGACACTCTCTATCACTCTCTGACACTCTCAGACACTTACTGTCACTCTCTGACCCTCTCTCACACTCTCCGAGACTCTCTGACACTCTCTATCACTCTCTGACACTCTCTGACAATCTCTGACACACTCAGACACTCTCTGACACTCTTGATCACTCTCTGACACTCTCTGACACTTTCAGACACTCTCTGACACTCACAATCACTCTCTGACACACTCTGACACTCTCAGACACTCAGTGTCACTCTCTGACACTCTCTGAGACACTCCATCACTCTCTATCACACTCTGACACACTCTGACACTCAGAGACACTCACTGTCACTCTCTGACACTCTCTGAAACTCTCTAACACTCTCTGACACTCTCTGACACTCTCACTATCACTCTCTGACACTCTCTGACACTCTCTGACACTCTCTATCACTCTCTGACACTCACTATCACTCTCAGACACTCACTATCACTCACTATCACTCTCTGACACTCTCTATCTATCTCTGACACTCTCTATCACTCTCAGACACTCTCAGACGCTCACCATCACGCTCTGACACTCATTATCACTCTCTGACACTCTCTCACAGTCTCTGAAACTCTCTATCTCACTCTGACACTCTCAGACACTCACTATCACTCTCTGACACTCACTATCACTCTCTGGCACTCTCTCACACTCTCTGAAACTCTCCATCTCACTCTGAAACTCTCTATCACTCTCTGACACTGTCTGATACTCTCTATCACTCTCTAACACTCTCTGACACTTTCAGACACTCTCAGACTCTCAATATCTCTCTCTGATACTCTCTGACGCTCACTATGACTCTCTGATACTCTCTGACACTCTCTATCACTCTCTGACACTCTCTATCACTCTCTGACACTCTCAGGCACTCACTATCACTCTCTGATACTCTCTATCACTCTCAGACACTCTCCAACACTCACTATCACTCTCTGACACTCTCTATCTCTCTCTGACACTCTCTATCACTCTCTATCACTCTCTATCACTCTCTGACACTCTCTGACTCTCACTATCACTCTCTGACAGTCTCTTTCACTCGCTGACACTCTCTGTCACTCATTATCACTCTCTGACAGTCTCGATAACTCTCTGACACTCTATATCACTCTCTGAAACTCTCGATCACTCTCTGACACTCTCTGACTCTCCCTGACATTCACTGACACTCTCTGACACTCACGGACAATCACTATCACTCTCTGACAGTCTCTATTACTCTCAGACACTCTCTATCACTCTCTGACACTCTCAGACACTCACTATCACTCTCTGATACTCTCTGACACTCACTATCACTCTCTGACAGTCTCTATTACTCTCAGACACTCTCTATCACTCTCTGACACTCTCAGACACTCACTATCACTCTCTGATACTCTCTGACACTCACTGTCACTCTCTGACTCTCTCCATCAATCTCTGACACTCTCTGACACTCACTGTCACTCTCTGACACTCTCTATCTCTCTCTGACACTCTCTGTCCCTCTCTAACACTCTCTGACACTCTCTGACACTCTCTGACACTCTCTGATACTCTCAGACATTCTCATACACTCACTATCACTCTCTGACAACCTCTGACACTCTCTGACACTCTCAGACACTCTCAGACACTCACTATCACTCTCTGATACTCTCTGATACACACTATCACTCTCTGATACTCTCTATCAATCTCTGACACTCTCTGACACTCACTATCACTCTCTGACACTCTCTATCACTCTCAGACACTCTCTATCACTCTCTATCATTCTCAGACACTCTCAGACACTCACTATCACTCTCTGAAACTCTCTATCTCTCTCTGACACTCTCTATCACTCTCTGACACTCTCTGACACTCTCTATCACTCTCTGACACTCTCTGACACTCTCAGACACTCTCAGGCACTCACTATCACTCTCTGATACTCTCTGACACTCTCTATCACTCTCTGACACTCTCTGACACTCTCAGACACTCTCAGGCACTCACTATCACTCTCTGATACTCTCTGACACTCACTGTCACTCTCTGATACTCTCTGTCACTCTCTATCACTCTCTGACACTCTCTGACACTCTCTGACACTCTCACTATCACCCTCTGACACTCTCTGACACTCTCTATCACTCTCTGACACTCTCTATTACTCTCTGACACTCACTATCACTTTCAGACACTCACTATCACTCTCTGATACTCTCTGACACTCACTATCACTCTCTGACACTCTCTATCTATCTCTGACACTCTCTGACAGTCACTATCACTCTCTGACAGTCTCTATTACTCTCAGACACTCTCTATCACTCTCTGACACTCTCTATCACTCTCTGACACTCTCAGACACTCACTATCACTCTCTGATACTCTCTGACACTCACTATCACTCTCTGATACTCTCTGACACTCACTATCACTCTCTGACACTCTCTACCACTCTCTGACACTCTCCGACACTCACTATCACTCTCTGACCCTCTCTGACATACACTATCACTGTCTGACACTCTCTATCACTCTCTGACACTCTCAGACACTTACTATCACTCTCTGACCCTCTCTCACACTCTCCGAGACTCTCTGACACTCTCTATCACTCTCTGACACTCTCTGACAATCTCTGACACACTCAGACACTCTCTGACACTCTTGATCACTCTCTGACACTCTCTGACACTTTCAGACACTCTCTGACACTCACAATCACTCTCTGACACACTCTGACACTCTCAGACACTCAGTGTCACTCTCTGACACTCTCTGAGACACTCCATCACTCTCTATCACACTCTGACACACTCTGACACTCAGAGACACTCACTGTCACTCTCTGACACTCTCTGAAACTCTCTAACACTCTCTGAAACTCTCTGACACTCTCACTATCACTCTCTGACACTCTCTGACACTCTCTGACACTCTCTATCACTCTCTGACACTCACTATCACTCTCAGACACTCACTATCACTCACTATCACTCTCTGACACTCTCTATCTATCTCTGACACTCTCTATCACTCTCAGACACTCTCAGACGCTCACCATCACGCTCTGACACTCATTATCACTCTCTGACACTCTCTCACAGTCTCTGAAACTCTCTATCTCACTCTGACACTCTCAGACACTCACTATCACTCTCTGACACTCACTATCACTCTCTGGCACTCTCTCACACTCTCTGAAACTCTCCATCTCACTCTGAAACTCTCTATCACTCTCTGACACTGTCTGATACTCTCTATCACTCTCTAACACTCTCTGACACTTTCAGACACTCTCAGACTCTCAATATCTCTCTCTGATACTCTCTGACGCTCACTATCACTCTCTGATACTCTCTGACACTCTCTATCACTCTCTGACACTCTCTATCACTCTCTGACACTCTCTATCACTCTCTGACACTCTCAGGCACTCACTATCACTCTCTGATACTCTCTATCACTCTCAGACACTCTCAGACACTCACTATCACTCTCTGACACTCTCTATCTCTCTCTGACACTCTCTATCACTCTCTATCACTCTCTATCACTCTCTGACACTCTCTGACACTCACTATCTCTCTCTGACACTCATTATCTCTCTCTGACACACTCTATCACTCTCAGACACTCTCTATCACTCTCAGACACTCTCAGATACTCACTATCATCTCTGATACTCACTATCACTCTCTGACACTCTCTCACACTCTCTGACACTCTCTGAAACTCTCTATCTATCTCTGAAACTCTCTATCACTCTCTGACACTCTCTGACACTCTCAGACACTCACTATCACTCTCTGATACTCTCTGACACTCACTATCACTCTCTGATACTCTCTGACACTCACTATCACTCTCTGACACTCTCTACCACTCTCTGACACTCTCTGACACTCACTATCACTCTCTGACCCTCTCTGACATACACTATCACTGTCTGACACTCTCTATCACTCTCTGACACTCTCAGAGACTTACTATCACTCTCTGACACTCTCTCACACTCTCTGAGACTCTCTGACACTCTCTATCACTCTCTGACACTCTCTGACAATCTCTGACACACTCAGACACTCTCTGACACTCTTGATCACTCTCTGACACTCTCTGACACTTTCAGACACTCTCTGACACTCTCTATCACTCTCTGACACTCTCTGACACTTTCAGACACTCTCTGACACTCTCTATCACTCTCTGACACTCTCTGACACTCTCCGACACTCTCCGACACTCTCCGACACTCTCTGACACTCTCTGACACTCACTATCACTCTCTGACACTCTCTGACACTCTCTGACACTATCACTCTCTGATACTCTCTGACTCTCACTATCACTCTCTGACAGTCTCTTTCACTCGCTGACACTCTCTGTCACTCATTATCACTCTCTGACAGTCTCGATAACTCTCTGACACTCTATATCACTCTCTGAAAATCTCGATCACTCTCTGACACTCTCTGACACTCTCTGACTCTCCCTGACATTCACTGACACTCTCTGACACTCACGGACAATCACTATCACTCTCTGATACTCTCTGACACTCACTGTCACTCTCTGACTCTCTCCATCAATCTCTGACACTCTCTGACACTCACTGTCACTCTCTGACACTCTCTATCTCTCTCTGACACTCTCTGTCCCTCTCTAACACTCTCTGACACTCTCTGACACTCTCTGACACTCTCTGATACTCTCAGACATTCTCATACACTCACTATCACTCTCTGACAACCTCTGACACTCTCTGACACTCTCAGACACTCTCAGACACTCACTATCACTCTCTGATACTCTCTGATACACACTATCACTCTCTGATACTCTCTATCAATCTCTGACACTCTCTGACACTCACTATCACTCTCTGACACTCTCTATCACTCTCAGACACTCTCTATCACTCTCTATCATTCTCAGACACTCTCAGACACTCACTATCACTCTCTGAAACTCTCTATCTCTCTCTGACACTCTCTATCACTCTCTGACACTCTCTGACACTCTCTATCACTCTCTGACACTCTCTGACACTCTCAGACACTCTCAGGCACTCACTATCACTCTCTGATACTCTCTGACACTCTCTATCACTCTCTGACACTCTCAGACACTCTCAGGCACTCACAATCACTCTCTGATACTCTCTGACACTCACTGTCACTCTCTGATACTCTCTGACACTCTCTATCACTCTCTGACACTCTCTGACACTCTCTGACACTCTCACTATCACCCTCTGACACTCCCTGACACTCTCTGACACACTCTATCACTCTCTGACACTCTCTATTACTCTCTGACACTCACTATCAATTTCAGACACTCAATATCACTCTCTGATACTCTCTGACACTCACTATCACTCTCTGACACTCTCTATCTATCTCTGACACTCTCTGACACTCACTATCACTCTCTGACAGTCTCTATTACTCTCAGACACTCTCTATCACTCTCTGACACTCTCAGACACTCACTATCACTCTCTGATACTCTCTGACACTCACTATCACTCTCTGATACTCTCTGACACTCACTATCACTCTCTGACACTCTCTACCACTCTCTGACACTCTCTGACACTCACTATCACTCTCTGACCCTCTCTGACATACACTATCACTGTCTGACACTCTCTATCACTCTCTGACACTCTCAGACACTTACTATCACTCTCTGACACTCTCTCACACTCTCTGAGACTCTCTGACACTCTCTATCACTCTCTGACACTCTCTGACAATCTCTGACACACTCAGACACTCTCTGACACTCTCTATCACTCTCTATCACTCTCTGACACTCTCCGACACTCTCCGACACTCTCCGACACTCTCTGACACTCTCTGACACTCACTATCACTCTCTGACACTCTCTGACACTCTCTGACACTATCACTCTCTGATACTCTCTGACTCTCACTATCACTCTCTGACAGTCTCTTTCACTCGCTGACACTCTCTGTCACTCATTATCACTCTCTGACAGTCTCGATAACTCTCTGACACTCTATATCACTCTCTGAAACTCTCGATCACTCTCTGACACTCTCTGACACTCTTTGACGCTCCCTGACATTCACTGACACTCTCTAACACTCACGGACAATCACTATCACTCTCTGATACTCTCTGACACTCACTGTCACTCTCTGACACTCTCCATCAATCTCTGACACTCTCTGACACTCACTATCACTCTCTGACACTCTCTATCTCTCTCTGACACTCTCTGTCCCTCTCTAACACTCTCTGACACTCTCTGACACTCTCTGACACTCTCTGATACTCTCAGACGTTCTCATACACTCACTATCACTCTCTGACAACCTCTGACACTCTCTGACACTCTCAGACACCCTCAGACACTCGCTATCACTCTCTGATACTCTCTGATACACACTATCACTCTCTGATACTCTCTATCAATCTCTGACACTCTCTGACACTCACTATCACTCTCTGACACTCTCTATCACTCTCAGACACTCTCTATCACTCTCTATCATTCTCAGACACTCTCAGACACTCACTAGCACTCTCTGACACTCACTATCACTCTCTGACACTCTCTCACACTCTCTGACACTCTCTGAAACTCTCTATCTCTCTCTGACACTCTCTATCACTCTCTGACACTCTCTGACACTCTCTATCACTCTCTGACACTCTCTGACACTCTCAGACACTCTCAGGCACTCACTATCACTCTCTGATACTCTCTGACACTCTCTATCACTCTCTGACACTCTCTGACACTCTCAGACACTATCAGGCACTCACTATCACTCTCTGATACTCTCTGACACTCACTATCACTCTCTGATACTCTCTGACACTCTCTATCACTCTCTGACACTCTCTGACACTCTCTGACACTCTCACTATCACCCTCTGACACTCTCTGACACTCTCTGACACTCTCTATCACTCTCTGACACTCTCTATTACTCTCTGACACTCACTATCACTTTCAGACACTCACTATCACTCTCTGATACTCTCTGACACTCACTATCACTCTCTGACACTCTCTATCTATCTCTGACACTCTCTGACACTCACTATCACTCTCTGCCAGTCTCTATTACTCTCAGACACTCTCTATCACTCTCAGACACTCTCAGACACTCACTATCACTCTCTGACACTCACTATCACTCTCTGACACTCTCTCAAACTCTCTGAAACTCTCTATCTCTCTCTGAAACTCTCTATCACACTCTGACACTGTCTGACACTCTCTATCACTCTCTGACACTCTCTGACACTTTCAGACACTCTCAGACACTCACTATCACTCTCTGATACTCTCTGACGCTCACTATCACTCTCTGAAACACTCTGACACTCAATATTACTCTCTGACACTCTCTATCACTCTCTGACACTCTCTGACACTCTCTGACACTCTCTGGCACTCACAATCAGTCTCTGACACTCTCTATCACTCTCTGACACTCTCTATCACTCTCTGACACTCTCAGACACTCACTATCACTCTCTGATACTCTCTGACACTCACTATCACTCTCTGATACTCTCTATCACTCTCAGACACTCTCAGACACTCACTATCACTCTCTGACACTCTCTATCTCTCTCTGACACTCTCCATCACTCTCTATCACTCTCTGACTCTCTCTATCCCTCTCTGAAACTCTCTATCACTCTCTGACACTCTCTGACACTCTCAGACACTCTCAGACACTCACTATCACTCTCTGATACTCTCTGACACTCACTATCACTCTCTGACACTCTCTATCACTCTCTGACACTCTCTGACACTCACTATCACTCTCTGGCCCTCTCTGACATTCACTATCACTGTCTGACACTCTCTATCACTCTCTGACACTCTCTGACACTTACTATCACTCTCTGACACTCTCTCACACTCTCTGAGACTCTCTGACACTCTCTATCACTCTCTGACAATCTCTGACACACTCAGACACTCTCTAACACTCTCGATCACTCTCTGACACTCTCTGACACTTTCAGACACTCTCTGACAATCTGTATCACTCTCTGACTCTCTCCGACACTCTCCGAGACTCTCCGACACTCTCTGACACTCTCTGACACTCTCTGACACTCACTATCACTCTCTGACTCTCTGACACTCTCTGACACTCTCTGACACTATCACTCTCTAATACTCTCTGACTCTCACTATCACTCTCTGACAGTCTCTATCACTCGCTGACTCTCTCTGTCACTCATTATCACTCTCTGACAGTCTCGATAACTCTCTGACACTCTATATCACTCTCTGACACTCTCGATCACTCTCTGACACTCTCTGACTCTCCCTGACATTCACTGACACTCTCTGACACTCACGGACACTCACTATCACTCTCTGATACTCTCTGACACTCACTGTCACTCTCTGACACTCTCTATCAATCTCTGACACTCACTATCACTCTCTGACACTCTCTATCTCTCTCTGACACTCTCTGTCCCTCTCTAACACTCTCTGACACTCTCTGACACTCTCTGACACTCTCAGACATTCTCATACACTGACTATCACTCTCTGACAACCTCTGACACTCTCTGACACTCTCAGACACTCTCAGACACTCACTATCACTCTCTGACACTCTCCATCACTCTCTATCATTCTCAGACACTCTCAGACAGCCACTATCACTCTCTGACACTCACTATCACTCTCTGACACTCTCTCACACTCTCTGACACTCTCTGAAACTCTCTATCTCTCTCTGACACTCTCTATCACTCTCTGACACTCTCTGACACTCTCTATCACTCTCTGACACTCTCAGACACTCTCAGGCACTCACTATCACTCTCTGATACTCTCTGACACTCTCTATCACTCTCTGACACCCACTATCACTCTCTGACACTCTCTGACACTCACAATCACTCTCTGACACACTCTGACACTCTCAGACACTCAGTGTCACTCTCTGACTCTCTCTGACACTCACTATCACTCTCTATCACTCTCTGACACACTCTGACACACTATATCACTCTCTATCACACTCTGACACACTGTGACACTCAGAGACACTCACTGTCACTCTCTGACAATCTCAGACAATCACTTTCACTCTCTGACACTCTCTGACACAATCTATCACTCTCTATCACACTCTGACACTCAGAGACACTCACTGTCACTCTCTGACACTCTCTGACACTCACTATCACTCTCTGACACTCCCTATCATCTCTGACACACTCTATCACTCTCTGACACTCTCTATTACTCTCTGACACTCACTATCACTCTCAGACACTCACTATCACTCTCTGATACTCTCTGACACTCACTATCACTCTCTGACAGTCTCTATCTATCTCTGACACTCTCTGACACTCACTATCACACTCTGACAGTCTTTATCACTCTCAGACACTCTCTATCACTCTCAGACACTCTCAGACAATCACTATCACTCTCTGACATTCACTATCACTCTCTGACATTGTCTGACACTCTCTGTCACTCTCTGGCACTCACTATCAATCTCTGACTGTCTCTGACACTCTCTATCACTCTCTGACACTCTCAGACACTCACTATCACTCTCTGACACTCACTATCACTCTCTGACACTCACTATCAATCTCTGACACTCTCTCACACTCTCTGACACTCTCTATCACTCTCTGACACTCTCTGACACTCTCTATCACTCTCAGACCCTCTCAGACACTCACTATCACTCTCAGACACTCTCTAACTCTCTCTGACACTCTCTATCACTCTCTATCTCTCTCTGACACTCTCTGACACTCACTATCTCTCTCTGACACTCTCTATCACTCTCAGACTGTCTCTATTACTGTCAGACGCTCTCAGACACTCACTATCACTCTCTGGCGCTCACTATCACTCTCTGACACTCTCGCACACTCTCTGACACTCTCTGAAACTCTCTATCTCTCTCTGAAACTCTCTATCACTCTCTGACACTCTCTGACACTCTCTGACACTCTCAGACACTCACTATTACACTCTGATACTCTCTGACACTCACTATCACTCTCTGACACTCTCTATCACTCTCTGACACTCTCTGACACTCACTATCACTCTCTGACACTCTCTGACACTCACTATCACTGTCTGACACTCTCTATCACTCTCTGATGCTCTCAGACATTTACTGTCACTCTCTGACACTCTCTATCACTCTCTGACACTCTCAGACAATCACCATCACTCTCTGACACTCTCTATCACTCTCTGACACTCTCTGATACTCTCAGATAATCACAGACACTCACTATCACTCTCTGACACTCTCTGACACTCTCTGACACTCACTGTCACTCTCTGACACTCTCTGATGCTCTCTGACACTCACTATCACACTCTGACACACTCTGACACTCTCGACACTCTCTGAAACTCTCTATCACTCTCTATCAATCTCTGACACACTCTGACACTCTCTGACACTCTTGGACACTCACTATCACACTCTGACACTCTCTGAAACTCTCTAACACTCTCTGACACTCTCTGACACTCTCTGACACTCTCACTATCACTCTCTGACAATCTCTGACACTCTCTGACACTCTCTGACACTCTCTATCACTCTCTGACACTCTCTATTACTCTCTGACACTCACTATCACTCTCAGACACTCACCATCACTCTCTGATACTCTCTGACACTCACTATCACTCTCTGACACTCTCTATCTATCTCTGACACTCTCTGACTCTCACTATCACTCCCTGACAGTCTCTATCACTCTCAGACACTCTCTATCACTCTCAGACACTCTCGGCCACTCACTATCACTCTCTGACACTCTCTCAGACTCTCTGAAACTCTCTATCTCTCTCTGAAACTCTCTATCACTCTCTGACACTGTCTGACTCTCTCTTTCACTCTCTGACACTCTCTGACACTTTCAGACACTCTCAGACACTCATTATCACTCTCTGATACTTTCTGACGCTCACTATCACTCTCTGATACTCTCTGACACTCAATATCACTCTCTGACACTCTCTATCACTGTCTGACACTCTCTGACACTCACTATAGCTGTCTGACACTCTCTATCACTCGCTGACACTCTCAGACAATCACTATAACTCTCTGACACTCTCTGACACTCTCTATCACTCTCTGACACTCTCTGATACTCTCAGACACCCACAGAAACTCACTATCACTCTCTGACTCTCTCTGACACTCTCTGACACTCTCTGACACTCACGGACACTCACTATCACTCTCTGATACTCTCTGACACTCACTATCACTCACTGACACTCTCTATCAATCTCTGACACTCTCTGACACTCACTATCACTCTCTGACACTCTCTATCTCTCTCTGACACTCTCTGTCCCTCTCTAACACGCTCTGACACTCTCTTACACTCTCTGACACTCTCTGACACTCTCAGACATTCTCATACACTCACTATCACTCTCTGACAACCTCTGACAACCTCTGACACTCTCTGACACACTCAGACACTCTCAGACACTCTCAGACACTCTCTAATACTCTCTGATACACACTATCACTCTCTGATACTCTCTATCAATCTCTGACACTCTCTGACACTCACTGTCACTCTCTGACACTCTCTATCACTCTCTATCATTCTCAGACACACTCAGACACTCACTATCACTCTCTGACACTCACTATCACTCTCTGACACTCACTATCACTCTCTGACACTCTCTGAAACTCTCTATCTCTCTCTGACACTCTCTATCACTCTCTGACACTCTCTGACACTCTCTATCACTCTCTGACACTCTCAGACACTCTCAGACACTCACTATCACTCTCTGATACTCTATGACACTCATTATCACTCTCTGATACTCTCTGACACTCTCTATCTCTCTCTGACACGCACTATCACTCTCTGACACTCTCTGACACTCACAATCACTCTCTGACACACTCTGACACTCTCAGACACTCAGTGTCACTCTCTGACTTTCTCCGACACTCTCTATCACTCTCTATCACTCTCTGACACACTCTGACATACTCTATCACTCTCTATCACACTCTGACACACTCTGACAATCTCAGACAATCACTATCACTCTCTGACACTCTCTGACGCACTCTATCACTCTCTATCACACTCTGATACACTCTGACACTCAGAGACACTCACTGTCACTCTCTGACACTCTCTGACACTCACTATCACTCTCTGACACTCTCTGACACTCTCTATCATCTCTGACACTCTCTATTACTCTCTGACACTCACTATCACTCTCAGACACTCACTATCACTCTCTGATACTCTCTGACACTCACTATCACTCTCTGACACTCTCTATCTATCTCTGACACTCTCTGACACTCACTATCACTCTCTGACAGTCTCTATCACTCTCAGACACTCTCTATCACTCTCAGACACTCTCAGACAATCACTATCACTCTCTGACATTCACTATCACTCTCTGACACTGTCTGAAACTCTCTACCTCTCTCACACTCTCTACAACTCTGTGACACTGTATGACACTCTGTGTCACTCTCTGACACTCTCTGACACTCTCTGACACTCTCTGACACTCTCAGACACTCACTAACACTCTCTGACAACCTCTGACAACCTCTGACACTCTCTGACACACTCAGACACTCTCAGACACTCTCAGACACTCTCTGATACTCTCTGATACACACTATCACTCTCTGATACTCTCTATCAATCTCTGACACTCTCTGACACTCACTGTCACTCTCTGACACTCTCAATCACTCTCTGACACTCTCTGACAATCTCTGACACTCTCAGACACACTTTGACACTCTCAGACACTCTCTAACACTCTGTATCACTCTCTATCACTCTGTGACACTCTCTGAAACTCTCTATCTCTCTCTGAAACTCTCTATCACTCTCTGACACTGTCTGACTCTCTCTTTCACTCTCTGACACTCTCAGACACTTTCAGACACTCTCAGACACTCATTATCACTCTCTGATACTTTCTGACGCTCACTATCACTCTCTGATACTCTCTGACACTCAATATCACTCTCTGACACTCTCTATCACTGTCTGACACTCTCTGACACTCACTATCACTGTCTGACACTCTCTATCACTCTCTGACACTCTCAGACACTTACTATCACTCTCTGTCACTCTCTATCACTCGCTGACACTCTCAGACAATCACTATAACTCTCTGACACTCTCTGACACTCTCTATCACTCTCTGACACTCTCTGATACTCTCAGACACCCACAGAAACTCACTATCACTCTCTGACTCTCTCTCACACTCTCTGACACTCTCTGACACTCACGGACACTCACTATCACTCTCTGATACTCTCTGACACTCACTATCACTCACTGACACTCTCTATCAATCTCTGACACTCTCTGACACTCACTATCACTCTCTGACACTCTCTATCTCTCTCTGACACTCTCTGTCCCTCTCTAACACGCTCTGACACTCTCTTACACTCTCTGACACTCTCTGACACTCTCAGACATTCTCATACACTCACTATCACTCTCTGACAACCTCTGACAACCTCTGACACTCTCTGACACACTCAGACACTCTCAGACACTCTCAGACACTCTCTGATACTCTCTGATACACACTATCACTCTCTGATACTCTCTATCAATCTCTGACACTCTCTGACACTCACTGTCACTCTCTGACACTCTCTATCACTCTCTATCATTCTCAGACACACTCAGACACTCACTATCACTCTCTGACACTCACTATCACTCTCTGACACTCACTATCACTCTCTGACACTCACTATCACTCTCTGACACTCTCTGAAACTCTCTATCTCTCTCTGACACTCTCTATCACTCTCTGACACTCTCTGACACTCTCTATCACTCTCTGACACTCTCAGACACTCTCAGACACTCACTATCACTCTCTGATACTCTCTGACACTCATTATCACTCTCTGATACTCTCTGACACTCTCTATCTCTCTCTGACACGCACTATCACTCTCTGACACTCTCTGACACTCACAATCACTCTCTGACACACTCTGACACTCTCAGACACTCAGTGTCACTCTCTGACTTTCTCCGACACTCTCTATCACTCTCTATCGCTCTCTGACACACTCTGACATACTCTATCACTCTCTATCACACTCTGACACACTCTGACAATCTCAGACAATCACTATCACTCTCTGACACTCTCTGACGCACTCTATCACTCTCTATCACACTCTGACACACTCTGACACTCAGAGACACTCACTGTCACTCTCTGACACTCTCTGACACTCACTATCACTCTCTCACACTCTCTGACACTCTCTATCATCTCTGACACTCTCTATTACTCTCTGACACTCACTATCACTCTCAGACACTCACTATCACTCTCTGATACTCTCTGACACTCACTATCACTCTCTGACACTCTCTATCTATCTCTGACACTCTCTGACACTCACTATCACTCTCTGACAGTCTCTATCACTCTCAGACACTCTCTATCACTCTCAGAAACTCTCAGACAATCACTATCACTCTCTGACATTCACTATCACTCTCTGACACTGTCTGAAACTCTCTACCTCTCTCACACTCTCTACAACTCTGTGACACTGTATGACACTCTGTGTCACTCTCTGACACTCTCTGACACTCTCTGACACTCTCTGACACTCTCAGACACTCACTAACACTCTCTGACAACCTCTGACAACCTCTGACAGTCTCTGACACACTCAGACACTCTCAGACACTCTCAGACACTCTCTGATACTCTCTGATACACACTATCACTCTCTGATACTCTCTATCAATCTCTGACACTCTCTGACACTCACTGTCACTCTCTGACACTCTCTATCACTCTCAGACACTCTCTATCACTCTCTATCATTCTCAGACACACTCAGACACTCACTATCACTCTCTGACACTCACTATCACTCTCTGACACTCACTATCACTCTCTGACACTCTCTGAAACTCTCTATCTCTCTCTGACACTCTCTATCACTCTCTGACACTCTCAGACACTCTCAGACACTCACTATCACTCTCTGATACTCTCTGACACTCATTATCACTCTCTGATACTCTCTGACACTCTCTATCTCTCTCTGACATGCACTATCACTCTCTGACACTCTCTGACACTCACAATCACTCTCTGACACACTCTGACACTCTCAGACACTCAGTGTCACTCTCTGACTTTCTCCGACACTCTCTATCACTCTCTATCACTCTCTGACACACTCTGACATACTCTATCACTCTCTATCACACTCTGACACACTCTGACAATCTCAGACAATCACTATCACTCTCTGACACTCTCTGACGCACTCTATCACTCTCTATCACACTCTGACACACTCTGACACTCAGAGACACTCACTGTCACTCTCTGACACTCTCTGACACTCACTATCACTCTCTGACACTCTCTGACACTCTCTATCATCTCTGACACTCTCTATTACTCTCTGACACTCACTATCACTCTCAGACACTCACTATCACTCTCTGATACTCTCTGACACTCACTATCACTCTCTGACACTCTCTATCTATCTCTGACACTCTCTGACACTCACTATCACTCTCTGACTGTCTCTATCACTCTCAGACACTCTCTATCACTCTCAGACACTCTCAGACAATCACTTTCACTCTCTGACATTCACTATCACTCTCTGACACTGTCTGAAACTCTCTACCTCTCTCTGACACTCTCTACAACTCTGTGACACTGTATGACACTCTGTGTCACTCTCTGACACTCTCTGACACTCTCTGACACTCTCTGACACTCTCAGACACTCACTATCACTCTCTGATACTCTCTGACGCTCACTATCACTCTCTGATACTCACTGACACTCAATATCACTCTCTGACACTCTCTATCACTCTCTGACACTCTCAGACACTCACTATCACTCTCAGACACTCACTATCACTCTCTGACACTCACTATCACTCTCTGACACTCTCTCACACTCTCTGACACTCTCTATCACTCTCTGACACTCTCGGACACTCTCTAGCACTCTTCGACACTCTCATACACTCACTATCACTCACAGACACTCTCTATCTCTCTCTGACACTCTCTATCACTCTCTATCTCTCTCTGACACTCTCTGACACTCACTATCTCTCTCTGACACTCTCTATCACTCTCAGACTGTCTCTATCACTCTCAGACACTCTCAGACACTCACTATCACTCTCTGCCGCTCACTATCACTCTCTGATGCTCTCGCACACTCTCTGACACTCTCTGACACTCTCTGACACTCTCAGACACTCACTATCACACTCTGATACTCTCTGACACTCTCTATCACTCTCTGACACTCTCTGACACTCACTTTCACTCTCTGACACTCTCTGACACTCACTATCACTGTCTGACACTCTCTATCACTCTCTGACACTCTCAGACACTTACTGTCACTCTCTGACACTCTCTGACACTCACTATCACTTTCTGACACTCCCTATCACTCTCTGACACTCTCTGACACTCACTATCACTCTCTGACACTCTCTGACACTCACTATCACTGTCTGACACTCTCTATCACTCTCTGACACTCTCAGACACTTACTGTCACTCTCTGACACTCTCTATCACTCTCGGACACTCTCAGACAATCACTATCACTCTCTGACACTCTCTATCACTCTCTGACACTCTCTGATGCTCTCAGATACTCACAGACACTCACTATCACTCTCTGACACTCTCTGACACTCTCTGACACTCACTGTCACTCTCTGACACTCTCTGATGCTCTCTGACACTCACTATCACTCTCTGACACACTCTGACGCTCTCGACACTCTCTGACACTCTCTATCACTCTCTATCACTCTCTATCAATCTGTGACACACTCTGACAATCTCCAACACTCTCACTATCACACTCTGACACTCTCTGAAACTCTCTAACACTCTCTGACACTCTCTGACACTCTCTGACACTCTCACTATCACTCTCTGACAATCTCTGACACTCTCTGACACTCTCTGACACTCTCTATCACTCCCTGACACTCTCTATTACTCTCTGACACTCACTATCACTCTCAGACACTCACCATCACTCTCTGATACTCTCTGACACTCACTATCACTCTCTGACACTCTCTATCTATCTCTGACACTCTCTGACTCTCACTATCTCTCTCTGACAGTCTCTATCACTCTCTGACACTCTCTCACACTCTTTGAGACTCTCTGACACTCTCTATCACTCTCTGACACTCTCTGACAATCTCTGACACACTCAGACACTCTCTGACACTCTCGATCACTCTCTGACACTCTCTGACACTTTCAGACACTCTCTGACACTCTCTGTCCCTCTCTAACACTCACTGACACTCTCTGACACTCTCTGACACTCTCTGACGCTCTCACTATCACTCTCTGACACTCTCTGTCCCCCTCTAACACTCACTAACACTCTCTGTCCCTCTCTAACACTCACTAACACTCTCTGACACTCTCTATCACTCTGTGACACTCTCTATTACTCTATGACACTCACTATCACTCTCAGACACTCACTATCACTCTCTGATACTCTCTGACACTCACTATCACTCTCTGACACTCTCTATCTATCTCTGACACTCTCTGACACTCACTATCACTCTCTGACAGTCTCTATCACTCTCAGACACTCTCTATCACTCTCAGACACTCTCAGACAATCACTATCACTCTGTGACATTCACTATCACTCTCTGACACTGTCTGAAACTCTCTACCTCTCTCTGACACTCTCTACAACTCTCTGACACTGTCCGACACTCTCTGTCACTCTCTGACACTCTCTGACACTCTCAGACACTCACTATCACTCTCTGATACTCTCTGACGCTCACTATCACTTTCTGATACTCTCTGACACTCAATATCACTCTATGACAGTCTCTATCACTCTCTGACACTCTCTGACACTCTCTGGCACTCACTATCACTCTCTGACACTCTCGATCACTCTCTGACACTCTCTGACACTCTCAGACACTCACTATCACTCTCTATCACTCTCTATCTCTCTCTGACACTCTCTGACACTCACTATCTCTCTCTGACACTCTCTATCACTCTCAGACTGTCTCTATCACTCTCAGACACTCTCAGACACTCACTATCACACTCTGACGCTCACTATCACTCTCTGACACTCTCGCACACTCTCTGACACTCTCTGAAAATCTCTATCTCTCTCTGAAACTCTCTATCACTCTCTTACACTCTCTGACACTCTCTGACACTCTCTGACACTCAATATCACACTCTGATACTCTCTGACACTCACTATCACTCTCTGAAACACTCTATCACTCTCTGACACACTCTATCACTCTCTGACACTCTCTGACACTCACTATCACTCTCTGACACTGTCTGACACTCACTATCACTGTCTGACACTCTCTATCACTCTCTGACACTCTCAGACACTTACTGTCACTCTCTGACACTCTCTATCACTCTCTGACACTCTCAGACAATCACTATCACTCTCTGACACTCTCTATCACTCTGTGACACTCTCTGATACTCTCAGATACTCACAGACACTCACTATCACTCTCTGACACTCTCTGACACTCTCTGACACTCACTGTCACTCTCTGACACTCTCTGATGCTCTCTGACACTCACTATCACTCTCTGACACACTCTGACACTCTCGACACTCTCTGACACTCTCCATCACTCTCTATCACTCTCTATCAATCTCTGACACACTCTGACACTCTCTGACACTCTCGGACACTCACTATCACACTCTGACACTCTCTGAAACTCTCTAACACTCTCTGAAACTCTCTGACACTCTCTGACACACTCACTATCTCTCTCTGACACTCTCTATCACTCTCAGACTGTCTCTATCACTCTCAGACACTCTCAGACACTCACTATCACACTCTGACGCTCACTATCACTCTCTGACACTCTCGCACACTCTCTGACACTCTCTGAAAATCTCTATCTCTCTCTGAAACTCTCTATCACTCTCTTACACTCTCTGACACTCTCTGACACTCTCTGACACTCAATATCACACTCTGATACTCTCTGACACTCACTATCACTCTCTGAAACACTCTATCACTCTCTGACACTCTCTATCACTCTCTGACACTCTCTGACACTCACTATCACTCTCTGACACTGTCTGACACTCACTATCACTGTCTGACACTCTCTATCACTCTCTGACACTCTCAGACACTTACTGTCACTCTCTGACACTCTCTATCACTCTCTGACTCTCTCAGACAATCACTATCACTCTCTAACACTCTCTATCACTCTCTGACACTCTCTGATACTCTCAGATACTCACAGTCACTCACTATCACTCTCTGACACTCTCTGACACTCTCTGACACTCACTGTCACTCTCTGACACTCTCTGATGCTCTCTGACACTCACTATCACTCTCTGACACACTCTGACACTCTCGACACTCTCTGACACTCTCTATCACTCTCTATCACTCTCTATCAATCTCTGACACACTCTGACACTCTCTGACACTCTCGGACACTCACTATCACACTCTGACACTCTCTGAAACTCTCTAACACTCTCTGAAATTCTCTGACACTCTCTGACACTCTCACTATCACTCTCTGACAGTCTCTATCACTCTCAGACACTCTCTATCACTCTCAGACACTCTCAGACACTCACTATCACTCTCTGACACTCACTATCACTCTCTGACACTCTCTCACACTCTCTGAAACACTCTATCTCTCTCTGAAACTCTATATCACTCTCTGACACTGTCTGACACTCTCTATCACTTTCTGACACTCTCTGACACTCACGGACACTCACTATCACTCTCTGATACTCTCTGACACTCACTATCACTCTCTGACACTCTCTATCAATCTCTGACACTCTCTGACACTCACTATCACTCTCTGACACTCTCTATCTCTCTCTGACACTCTCTGTCCCTCTCTAACACTCAGTAACACTCTCTGACACTCTCTGACACTCTCTGACACTCTCACTATCACTCTCTGACACTCTCTGACACTCTCTGACACTCTCTGACACTCTCTATCACTCTCTATTACTCTCTGACACTCACTATCACTCTCAGACACTCACTATCACTCTCTGATACTCTCTGACACTCACTATCACTCTCTGACACTCTCTATCTATCTCTGACACTCTCTGACACTCACTATCACTCTCTGACAGTCTCTATCACTCTCAGACACTCTCTATCACTCTCAGACACTCTCAGACAATCACTATCACTCTCTGACATTCACTACCACTCTCTGAAACTCTCTACCTCTCTCTGACACTCTCTACAACTCTCTGACACTGTCCGACACTCTCTGTCACTCTCTGACACTCTCTGACACTCTCAGACACTCACTATCACTCTCTGATACTCTCTGACGCTCACTATCACTTTCTGATACTCTCTGACACTCAATATCACTCTCTGACACTCTCTATCACTCTCTGACACTCTCTGACACTCTCTGGCACTCACTATCACTCTCTGACACTCTCTATCACTCTCTGACACTCTCTATCACTCTCTGACACACTCTATCACTCACTATCACTCTCTGACACTCTCTATCACTCTCAGACACTCTCAGACACTCACTATCACTCTCAGACACTCTCCAACTCTCTCTGACACTCTCTATCACTCTCTATCTCTCTCTGACACTCTCTGACACTCACTATCTCTCTCTGACACTCTCTATCACACTCAGACTGTCTCTATCACATTCAGACACTCTCAGACACTCACTATCACACTCTGACGCTCACTATCACTCTCTGACACTCTCGCACACTCTCTGACACTCTCTGAATATCTCTATCTCTCTCTGAAACTCTCGATCATTCTCTGACACTCTCTGACACTCTCTGACACTCTCAGGCACTCAATATCACACTCTGATACTCTCTGACACTCACTATCACTCTCTGACACTCTCTATCACTCTCTGACACTCTCTGACACTCACTATCACTCTCTTACACTCTCTGACACTCACTATCACTGTCTGACACTCTCTATCACTCTCTGACACTCTCAGACAATCACTATCACTCTCTGACACTCTCTATCACTTTCTGACACTCTCTGATACTCTCAGATACTCACAGACACTCACTATCACTCTCTGACACTCTCTGACACTCTCTGACACTCAATATCACACTCTGATACTCTCTGACACTCACTATCACCTTCTGACACTCTCTATCACTCTCTGACACTCTCTGACACTCACTATCACTCTCTGACACTCTCTGACACTCACTATCACTGTCTGACACTCTCTATCACTCTCTGACACTCTCAGACACTTACTGTCACTCTCTGACACTCTCTATCACTCTCTGACACTCTCAGACAATCACTATCACTCTCTGACACTCTCTGATACTCTCAGATACTCACAGACACTCACTATCACTCTCTGACACTCTCTGACACTCTCTGACACTCACTGTCACTCTCTGACTCTCTCTGATGCTCTCTGACACTCACTATCACTCTCTGACACACTCTGACACTCTCGACACTCTCTGACACTCTCTATCACTCTCTATCACTCTCTATCACTCTCTATCAATCTCTGACACACTCTGACACTCTCTGACACTCTCGGACACTCACTATCACACTCTGGCACTCTCTGAAACTCTCTAACACTCTCTGAAACTCTCTGACACTCTCTGACACTCTCACTATCACTCTCTGACAGTCTCTATCACTCTCAGACACTCTCTATCACTCTCAGACACTCACTATCACTCTCTGACACTCACTATCACTCTCTGACACTCTCTCACACTCTCTGAAACACTATATCTCTCTCTGAAACTCTATATCACTCTCTGACACTCTCTGACACTCTCTATCACTCTCTGACACTCTCTGACACTTTCAGACACTCTCAGACACTCACTATCACTCTCTGATACTCTCTGACGCTCACAATCACTCTCTGATACTCTCTGACACTCAATATCACTCTCTGACACTCTCTGTCCCTCTCTGACACTCTCTGACACTCACTATCACTGTCTGACACTCTCTATCACTCTCTGACACTCTCAGACACTCACTATCACTCTCTGACACTCTCTGACACTCTCTATCACTCTCTGACACTCTCTGATACTCTCAGACACTCTCAGAAACTCACTATCACTCTCTGATACTCTCTGACTCTCTCTGACACTCTCTGACACTCTCTGACACACTCTGACACTCACGGACACTCTCTATCAAGCTCTGACACTCTCTGACACTCACTATCACTCTCTGACACTCTCTATCTCTCTCTGACACTCTCTGTCCCTCTCTAACACTCTCTGACACTCTCAGACATTCGCATACACTCACTATCACTCACTATCACTCTCTTACAACCTCTGACAACCTCTGACACTCTCTGACACTCTCAGACACTCTCAGACACTCACTATCACTCTCTGATACTCTCTGATACACACTATCACTCTCTGATACTCTCTATCAATCTCTGACAATCTCAGACACTCACTATCACTCTCTGACACTCTCTATCACTCCCAGACTCTCTCTATCACTCTCTATCACTCTCAGACACTCTCAGACAATCACTATCACTCTCTGACACTCTCTCACACTCTCTGACACTCTCTATCACTCTCTGACACTCTCTGACACTCTCTATCACTCTCTGACACTCTCTGACACTCTCAGACACTCACTATCACTCTCTGATACTCTTTGACACTCACTATCACTCTCTGATACTCTGACACTCTCTATCACTCTCTGACACGCACTATCACTCTCTGACACACTCTGACACTCTCAGACACTCAGTGTCACTCTCTGACTCTCTCTGACACTCTCTATCACTCTCTCTCACTCTCTGACACACTCTGACACACTCTATCACTCTCTATCAGAATCTGACACACTCTGACACTCAGAGACACTCACTGTCACTCTCTGACACTCACTATCACTCTCTGAAACTCCCTATCACTCTCTGATACTCTCTGAAACTCACTATCACTCTCTGATACTCTCTGATTCTCTCTATCACTCTCTGACACGCACTATCACTCTCTGACGCTCTCTGACACTCACAATCACTCTCTGACACACTCTGACACTCTAAGACACTCAGTGTCACTCTCTGACACTCTCTGACAATCTCAGACAATCACTATCACTCTCTGACACTCTCTGACACACTGTATCACTATCTATCACACTCTGACACACTCGGACACTCAGAGACACTCACTGTCACTCTCTGACACTCTCTGACACTCACTGTCACTCTCTGACACTCCCTACCTCTCTCTGACACTCTCTGACACTCTCTAACACTCACTGACACTCTCTGACACTCTCTGACACTCTCACTATCACTCTCTGACACTCTCACTATCACTCTCTGACACTCTCTGAGACTCTCTGACACTCTCTATCACTCTCTGACACGCTCTATTACTCTCTGACACTCACTATCACTCTCAGACACTCACTGTCACTCTCTGATACTCTCTGACACTCACTATCACTCTCTGACTGTCTCTATCACTCTCAGACTCTCTCTATCACTCTCAGACACTCTCAGACACTCACTATCACTCTCTGACATTCACTATCTCTCTCTGACACTCTCTACCACTCTCTGACACTGTCTGACACTCTCTGTCACTCTCTGACACTCTCTGACACTCTCAGACACTCACTATCACTCTCTGACACTCTCTGACATCCTCTGAAACTCACTCTCTCTCTGACACTCTCTACCACTCTCTGACACTGTCTGACACTCTCTGACACTCACTATCACTGTCTTACACTCTCTATCACTCTCTGACACTCTCAGACACTTACTATCACTCTCTGACACTCTCTATCACTCTCTGACACTCTCAGACAATCACTATCACTCTCTGACACTCTCTGACACTCTCTATCACTCTCTGACACTCTCTGATACTCTCAGACACTCTCAGAAACTCACTATCACTCTCTGATACTCTCTGACTCTCTCTGACACTCTCTGACACTCTCTGACACACTCTGACACTCACGGACACTCACTATCACTCTCTGATACTCTCTGACACTCACTACCACTCTCTGACACTCTCTATCAATCTCTGACACTCTCTGACACTCACTATCACTCTCTGACACTCTTTATCTCTCTCTGACACTCTCTGTCCCTCTCTAACACTCTCTGACACTCTCAGACATTCGCATACACTCACTATCACTCTCTTACAACCTCTGACAACCTCTGACACTCTCTGACACTCTCAGACACTCTCAGACACTCACTATCACTCTCTGATACTCTCTGACACTCTCTGACACTCTCTATCACTCTCTGACACTCTCTATTACTCTCTGACACTCACTATCACTCTCAGACACTCACTATCACTCTCTGATACTCTCTGACACTCACTATCACTCTCTGACACTCTCTATCTATCTCTGACACTCTCTGACACTCACTAACACTCTCTGACTGTCTCTATCACTCTCAGACTCTCTCCATCACTCTCTGACACTCACTATCACTCTCTGACATCCACTATCACTCTCTGACACTCTCTGACACTCTCTGAAACTCTCTATCTCTCTCTGACACTCTCTACCACTCTCTGACACTGTCTGACACTCTCTGTCACTCTCTGACACTCTCTGACACTCTCTGACACTCACTATCACTCTCTGACACTCTCTGACACTCTCTGAAACTCCCTATCACTCTCTGATACTCTCTGAAACTCACTATCACTCTCTGATACTCTCTGATTCTCTCTATCACTCTCTGACACGCACTATCACTCTCTGACGCTCTCTGACACTCACAATCACTCTCTGACACACTCTGACACTCTAAGACACTCAGTGTCACTCTCTGACACTCTCTGACAATCTCAGACAATCACTATCACTCTCTGACACTCTCTGACACACTGTATCACTATCTATCACACTCTGACACACTCGGACACTCAGAGACACTCACTGTCACTCTCTGACACTCTCTGACACTCACTGTCACTCTCTGACACTCCCTACCTCTCTCTGACACTCTCTGACACTCTCTAACACTCACTGACACTCTCTGACACTCTCTGACACTCTCACTATCACTCTCTGACACTCTCACTATCACTCTCTGACACTCTCTGAGACTCTCTGACACTCTCTATCACTCTCTGACACGCTCTATTACTCTCTGACACTCACTATCACTCTCAGACACTCACTGTCACTCTCTGATACTCTCTGACACTCACTATCACTCTCTGACACTCTCTATCTTTCTCTGACACTCTCTGACACTCACTAACACTCTCTGACTGTCTCTATCACTCTCAGACTCTCTCTATCACTCTCAGACACTCTCAGACACTCACTATCACTCTCTGACATTCACTATCACTCTCTGACACTCTCTGACACTCTCTGCAACTCTCTATCTCTCTCTGACACTCTCTACCACTCTCTGACACTGTCTGACACTCTCTGTCACTCTCTGACACTCTCTGACACTCTCAGACACTCACTATCACTCTCTGACACTCTCTGACATCCTCTGAAACTCACTCTCTCTCTGACACTCTCTACCACTCTCTGACACTGTCTGACACTCTCTGACACTCACTATCACTGTCTTACACTCTCTATCACTCTCTGACAATCTCAGACACTTACTATCACTCTCTGACACTCTCTATCACTCTCTGACACTCTCAGACAATCACTATCACTCTCTGACACTCTCTGACACTCTCTATCACTCTCTGACACTCTCTGATACTCTCAGACACTCTCAGAAACTCACTATCACTCTCTGATACTCTCTGACTCTCTCTGACACTCTCTGACACGCTCTATTACTCTCTGACACTCACTATCACTCTCAGACACTCACTGTCACTCTCTGATACTCTCTGACACTCACTATCACTCTCTGACACTCTCTATCTTTCTCTGACACTCTCTGACACTCACTAACACTCTCTGACTGTCTCTATCACTCTCAGACTCTCTCTATCACTCTCAGACACTCTCAGACACTCACTATCACTCTCTGACATTCACTATCACTCTCTGACACTCTCTGACACTCTCTGACACTGTCTGACACTCTCTGTCACTCTCTGACACTCTCTGACACTCTCAGACACTCACTATCACTCTCTGACACTCTCTGACATCCTCTGAAACTCACTCTCTCTCTGACACTCTCTACCACTCTCTGACACTGTCTGACACTCTCTGACACTCACTATCACTGTCTTACACTCTCTATCACTCTCTGACACTCTCAGACACTTACTATCACTCTCTGACACTCTCTATCACTCTCTGACACTCTCAGACAATCACTATCACTCTCTGACACTCTCTGACACTCTCTATCACTCTCTGACACTCTCTGATACTCTCAGACACTCTCAGAAACTCACTATCACTCTCTGATACTCTCTGACTCTCTCTGACACTCTCTGACACTCTCTGACACACTCTGACACTCACGGACACTCACTATCACTCTCTGATACTCTCTGACACTCACTACCACTCTCTGACACTCTCTATCAATCTCTGACACTCTCTGACACTCACTATCACTCTCTGACACTCTTTATCTCTCTCTGACACTCTCTGTCCCTCTCTAACACTCTCTGACACTCTCAGACATTCGCATACACTCACTATCACTCTCTTACAACCTCTGACAACCTCTGACACTCTCTGACACTCTCAGACACTCTCAGACACTCACTATCACTCTCTGATACTCTCTGACACTCTCTGACACTCTCTATCACTCTCTGACACTCTCTATTACTCTCTGACACTCACTATCACTCTCAGACACTCACTATCACTCTCTGATACTCTCTGACACTCACTATCACTCTCTGACACTCTCTATCTATCTCTGACACTCTCTGACACTCACTAACACTCTCTGACTGTCTCTATCACTCTCAGACTCTCTCCATCACTCTCTGACACTCACTATCACTCTCTGACATCCACTATCACTCTCTGACACTCTCTGACACTCTCTGAAACTCTCTATCTCTCTCTGACACTCTCTACCACTCTCTGACACTGTCTGACACTCTCTGTCACTCTCTGACACTCTCTGACACTCTCTGACACTCACTATCACTCTCTGACACTCTCTGACACTCTCTGAAACTCCCTATCACTCTCTGATACTCTCTGAAACTCACTATCACTCTCTGATACTCTCTGATTCTCTCTATCACTCTCTGACACGCACTATCACTCTCTGACGCTCTCTGACACTCACAATCACTCTCTGACACACTCTGACACTCTAAGACACTCAGTGTCACTCTCTGACACTCTCTGACAATCTCAGACAATCACTATCACTCTCTGACACTCTCTGACACACTGTATCACTATCTATCACACTCTGACACACTCGGACACTCAGAGACACTCACTGTCACTCTCTGACACTCTCTGACACTCACTGTCACTCTCTGACACTCCCTACCTCTCTCTGACACTCTCTGACACTCTCTAACACTCACTGACACTCTCTGACACTCTCTGACACTCTCACTATCACTCTCTGACACTCTCACTATCACTCTCTGACACTCTCTGAGACTCTCTGACACTCTCTATCACTCTCTGACACGCTCTATTACTCTCTGACACTCACTATCACTCTCAGACACTCACTGTCACTCTCTGATACTCTCTGACACTCACTATCACTCTCTGACACTCTCTATCTTTCTCTGACACTCTCTGACACTCACTAACACTCTCTGACTGTCTCTATCACTCTCAGACTCTCTCTATCACTCTCAGACACTCTCAGACACTCACTATCACTCTCTGACATTCACTATCACTCTCTGACACTCTCTGACACTCTCTGCAACTCTCTATCTCTCTCTGACACTCTCTACCACTCTCTGACACTGTCTGACACTCTCTGTCACTCTCTGACACTCTCTGACACTCTCAGACACTCACTATCACTCTCTGACACTCTCTGACATCCTCTGAAACTCACTCTCTCTCTGACACTCTCTACCACTCTCTGACACTGTCTGACACTCTCTGACACTCACTATCACTGTCTTACACTCTCTATCACTCTCTGACAATCTCAGACACTTACTATCACTCTCTGACACTCTCTATCACTCTCTGACACTCTCAGACAATCACTATCACTCTCTGACACTCTCTGACACTCTCTATCACTCTCTGACACTCTCTGATACTCTCAGACACTCTCAGAAACTCACTATCACTCTCTGATACTCTCTGACTCTCTCTGACACTCTCTGACACTCTCTGACACACTCTGACACTCACGGACACTCACTATCACTCTCTGATACTCTCTGACACTCACTACCACTCTCTGACACTCTCTATCAATCTCTGACACTCTCTGACACACACTATCACTCTCTGACACTCTTTATCTCTCTCTGACACTCTCTGTCCCTCTCTAACACTCTCTGACACTCTCAGACATTCGCATACACTCACTATCACTCTCTTACAACCTCTGACAACCTCTGACACTCTCTGACACTCTCAGACACTCTCAGACACTCACTATCACTCTCTGATACTCTCTGACACTCTCTGACACTCTCTATCACTCTCTGACACTCTCTATTACTCTCTGACACTCACTATCACTCTCAGACACTCACTATCACTCTCTGATACTCTCTGACACTCACTATCACTCTCTGACACTCTCTATCTATCTCTGACACTCTCTGACACTCACTAACACTCTCTGACTGTCTCTATCACTCTCAGACTCTCTCCATCACTCTCTGACACTCACTATCACTCTCTGACATCCACTATCACTCTCTGACACTCTCTGACACTCTCTGAAACTCTCTATCTCTCTCTGACACTCTCTACCACTCTCTGACACTGTCTGACACTCTCTGTCACTCTCTGACACTCTCTGACACTCTCTGACACTCACTATCACTCTCTGACACTCTCTGACACTCTCTGAAACTTTCTCTCTCTCTGACACTCTCTACCACTCTCTGACACTGTCTGACACTCTCTGTCACTCTCTGACACTCTCTGAAACTCTCTATCTCTCTCTGACACTCTCTACAACTCTCTGACACTGTTTGACACTCTCTGTCACTCTCTGACACTCTCTGACACTCTCTGAAACTCTCTATCTCTCTCTGACACTCTCTACCACTCTCTGACCCTGTCTGACACTCTCTGTCACTCTCTGACACTCTCTATCACTCTCAGACACTCGCAGACACTCACAATCACTCTCAGACTCTCTCTATCTCTCTCTGACACTCTCTATCACTCTCTATCTCTCTCTGACACTCTCTGACACTCACTATCTCTCTCTGACACTCTCTATCACTCTCAGACTGTCTCTATCACTCTCAGACTCTCTCAGACACTCACTATCACTCTCTGACGCTCACTATCACTCTCTGACACTCTAGCACACTCTCTGACACTCTCTGACACTCTGACACTCTCTGACACTCTCAGACACTCACTATCACACTCTGATACTCTCTGACACTCACTATCACTCTCTGATACTCTCTGACACTCTCTATCACTCTCTGACACTCTCACTATCACCCTCTGACACTCTCTGACACTCTCTGACACTCTCTATCACTCTCTGACACTCTCTATTACTCTCTGACACTCACTATCACTTTCAGACACTCACTATCACTCTCTGATACTCTCTGACACCCACTATCACTCTCTGACACTCTCTATCTATCTCTGACACTCTCTGACACTCACTATCACTCTCTGCCAGTCTCTATTACTCTCAGACACTCTCTATCACTCTCAGACACTCTCAGACACTCACTATCACTCTCTGACACTCACTATCACTCTCTGACACTCTCTCAAACTCTCTGAAACTCTCTATCTCTCTCTGAATCTCTCTATCACACTCTGACACTGTCTGACACTCTATATCACTCTCTGACACTCTCTGACACTTTCAGACACTCTCAGACACTCACTATCACTCTCTGATACTCTCTGACGCTCACTATCACTCTCTGAAACACTCTGACACTCAATATTACTCTCTGACACTCTCTATCACTCTCTGACACTCTCTGACACTCTCTGACACTCTCTGGCACTCTCTGACACTCTCTGGCACTCACAATCAGTCTCTGACACTCTCTATCACTCTCTGACACTCTCTATCACTCTCTGACACTCTCAGACACTCACTATCACTCTCTGATACTCTCTATCACTCTCTGATACTCTCTGAAACTCACTATCACTCTCTGATACTCTCTGATTCTCTCTATCACTCTCTGACACGCACTATCACTCTCTGACGCTCTCTGACACTCACAATCACTCTCTGACACACTCTGACACTCTAAGACACTCAGTGTCACTCTCTGACACTCTCTGACAATCTCAGACAATCACTATCACTCTCTGACACTCTCTGACACACTCTATCACTCTCTATCACACTCTGACACACTCGGACACTCAGAGACATTCACTGTCACTCTCTGACACTCTCTGACACTCACTGTCACTCTCTGACACTCCCTATCTCTCTCTGACACTCTCTGACACTCTCTAACACTCACTGACACTCTCTGACACTCTCTGACACTCTCACTATCACTCTCTGACACTCTCACTATCACTCTCTGACACTCTCTGAGACTCTCTGACACTCTCTATCACTCTCTGACACGCTCTATTACTCTCTGACACTCACTATCACTCTCAGACACTCACTGTCACTCTCTGATACTCTCTGACACTCACTATCACTCTCTGACACTCTCTATCTTTCTCTGACACTCTCTGACACTCACTAACACTCTCTGACTGTCTCTATCACTCTCAGACTCTCTCTATCACTCTCAGACACTCTCAGACACTCACTATCACTCTCTGACATTCACTATCACTCTCTGACACTCTCTGACACTCTCTGCAACTCTCTATCTCTCTCTGACACTCTCTATCACTCTCTGACACTGTCTGACACTCTCTGTCACTCTCTGACACTCTCTGACACTCTCAGACACTCACTATCACTCTCTGACACTCTCTGAAACTCACTCTCTCTCTGACACTCTCTACCACTCTCTGACACTGTCTGACACTCTCTGACACTCACTATCACTGTCTGACACTCTCTATCACTCTCTGACACTTTCAGACACTTACTTTCACTCTCTGACACTCTCTATCACTCTCTGACACTCTCAGACTATCACTATCACTCTCTGACACTCTCTGACACTCTCTATCACTCTCTGACACTCTCTGATACTCTCAGACACTCTCAGAAACTCACTATCACTCTCTGATACTCTCTGACTCTCTCTGACACTCTCTGACACACTCTGACACTCACGGACACTCACTATCACTCTCTGATAGTCTCTGACACTCACTACCACTCTCTGACACTCTCTATCAATCTCTGACACTCTCTGACACTCACTATCACTCTCTGACACTCTTTATCTCTCTCTGACACTCTCTGTCCCTCTCTAACACTCTCTGACACTCTCAGACATTCGCATACACTCACTATCACTCTCTTACAACCTCTGACAACCTCTGACACTCTCTGACACTCTCAGACACTCTCAGACACTCACTATCACTCTCTGATACTCTCTGACACTCTCTGACACTCTCTATCACTCTCTGACACTCTCTATTACTCTCTGACACTCACTATCACTCTCAGACACTCACTATCACTCTCTGATACTCTCTGACACTCACTATCACTCTCTGACACTCTCTATCTATCTCTGACACTCTCTGACACTCACTAACACTCTCTGACTGTCTCTATCACTCTCAGACTCTCTCCATCACTCTCAGACACTCACTATCACTCTCTGACATTCACTATCACTCTCTGACACTCTCTGACACTCTCTTAAACTCTCTATCTCTCTCTGACACTCTCTACCACTCTCTGACACTGTCTGACACTCTCTGCCACTCTCTGACACTCTCTGACACTCTCTGACACTCACTATCACTCTCTGACACTCTCTGACACTCTCTGAAACTCTCTCTCTCTCTGACACTCTCTACCACTCTCTGACACAGTCTGACACTCTCTGTCACTCTCTGACACTCTCTGAAACTCTCTATCTCTCTCTGACACTCTCTACAACTCTCTGACACTGTTTGACACTCTCTGTCACTCTCTGACACTCTCTGACACTCTCTGAAACTCTCTATCTCTCTCTGACACTCTCTACCACTCTCTGACCCTGTCTGACACTCTCTGTCACTCTCTGACACTCTCTATCACTCTCAGACACTCGCAGACACTCACAATCACTCTCAGACTCTCTCTATCTCTCTCTGACACTCTCTATCACTCACTATCTCTCTCTGACACTCTCTGACACTCACTATCTCTCTCTGACACTCTCTATCACTCTCAGACTGTCTCTATCACTCTCAGACTCTCTCAGACACTCACTATCACTCTCTGACGCTCACTATCACTCTCTGACACTCTCGCACACTCTCTGACACTCTCTGACACTCTGACACTCTCTGACACTCTCAGACACTCACTATCACACTCTGATACTCTCTGACACTCACTATCACTCTCTGATACTCTCTGACACTCTCTATCACTCTCTGACACTCTCTGACACTCTCTGACACTCTCACTATCACCCTCTGACACTCTCTGACACTCTCTATCTATCTCTGACACTCTCTGACACTCACTATCACTCTCTGCCAGTCTCTATTACTCTCAGACACTCTCTATCACTCTCAGACACTCTCAGACACTCACTATCACTCTCTGACACTCACTATCACTCTCTGACACTCTCTCAAACTCTCTGAAACTCTCTATCTCTCTCTGAAACTCTCTATCACACTCTGACACTGTCTGACACTCTCTATCACTCTCTGACACTCTCTGACACTTTCAGACACTCTCAGACACTCACTATCACTCTCTGATACTCTCTGACGCTCACTATCACTCTCTGATACACTCTGACACTCAATATTACTCTCTGACACTCTCTATCACTCTCGACACTCTCTGACACTCTCTGACACTCTCTGGCACTCTCTGACACTCTCTGGCACTCACAATCAGTCTCTGACACTCTCTATCACTCTCTGACACTCTCTATCACTCTCTGACACTCTCAGACACTCACTATCACTCTCTGATACTCTCTATCACTCTCAGACACTCTCAGACACTCACTATCACTCTCTGACACTCTCTATCTCTCTCTGACACTCTCCATCACTCTCTATCACTCTCTGACTCTCTCTGACACTCACTATCTCTCTCTGACACACTCTATCACTCTCAGACACTCTCTATCACTCTCAGACACTCTCAGATACTCACTATCACTCTCTGACACTCACCATCACTCTCTGACACTCTCTCACACTCTCTGACACTCTCTGAAACTCTCTATCCCTCTCTGAAACTCTCTATCACTCTCTGACACTCTCTGACACTCTCAGACACTCTCAGACACTCACTGTCACTCTCTGATACTCTCTGACACTCACTATCACTCTCTGACACTCTCTATCACTCTCTGACACTCTCTGACACTCACTATCACTCTCTGGCCCTCTCTGACATTCACTATCACTGTCTGACACTCTCTATCACTCTCTGACACTCTCTGACACTTACTATCACTCTCTGACACTCTCTCACACTCTCTGAGACTCTCTGACACTCTCTATCACTCTCTGACAATCTCTGACACACTCAGACACTCTCTAACACTCTCGATCACTCTCTGACACTCTCTGACACTTTCAGACACTCTCTGACAATCTGTATCACTCTCTGACACTCTCCGACACTCTCCGAGGCTCTCCGACACTCTCTGACACTCTCTGACACTCTCTGACACTCACTATCACTCTCTGACTCTCTGACACTCTCTGACACTCTCTGACACTATCACTCTCTGATAGTCTCTGACTCTCACTATCACTCTCTGACAGTCTCTATCACTCGCTGACACTCTCTGTCACTCATTATCACTCTCTGACAGTCTCGATAACTCTCTGACACTCTATATCACTCTCTGACACTCTCGATCACTCTCTGACACTCTCTGACTCTCCCTGACATTCACTGACACTCTCTGACACTCACGGACACTCACTATCACTCTCTGATACTCTCTGACACTCACTGTCACTCTCTGACACTCTCTATCAATATCTGACACTCACTATCACTCTCTGACACTCTCTATCTCTCTCTGACACTCTCTGTCCCTCTCTAACACTCTCTGACACTCTCTGACACTCTCAGACATTCTCATACACTGACTATCACTCTCTGACAACCTCTGACACTCTCTGACACTCTCAGACACTCTCAGACACTCACTATCACTCTCTGATACTCTCTGATACACACTATCACTCTCTGATACTCTCTATCACTCTCAGACACTCTCTATCACTCTCAGACACTCTCAGATACTCACTATCACTCTCTGACACTCACCATCACTCTCTGACACTCTCTCACACTCTCTGACACTCTCTGAAACTCTCTATCCCTCTCTGAAACTCTCTATCACTCTCTGACACTCTCTGACACACTCAGACACTCTCAGACACTCACTATCACTCTCTGATACTCTCTGACACTCACTATCACTCTCTGACACTCTCTATCACTCTCTGACACTCTCTGACACTCACTATCGCTCTCTGGCCCTCTCTGACATTCACTATCACTGTCTGACACTCTCTATCACTCTCTGACACTCTCTGACACTTACTATCACTCTCTGACACTCTCTCACACTCTCTGAGACTCTCTGACACTCTCTATCACTCTCTGACAATCTCTGACACACTCAGACACTCTCTAACACTCTCGATCACTCTCTGACACTCTCTGACACTTTCAGACACTCTCTGACAATCTGTATCACTCTCTGACACTCTCCGACACTCTCCGAGACTCTCCGACACTCTCTGACACTCTCTGACACTCACTATCACTCTCTGACTCTCTGACACTCTCTGACACTCTCTGACACTATCACTCTCTGATACTCTCTGACTCTCACTATCACTCTCTGACAGTCTCTATCACTCGCTGACACTCTCTGTCACTCATTATCACTCTCTGACAGTCTCGATAACTCTCTGACACTCTATATCACTCTCTGACACTCTCGATCACTCTCTGACACTCTCTGACTCTCCCTGACATTCACTGACACTCTCTGACACTCACGGACACTCACTATCACTCTCTGATACTCTCTGACACTCACTGTCACTCTCTGACACTCTCTATCAATCTCTGACACTCACTATCACTCTCTGACACTCTCTATCTCTCTCTGACACTCTCTGTCCCTCTCTAACACTCTCTGACACTCTCTGACACTCTCAGACATTCTCATACACTGACTATCACTCTCTGACAACCTCTGACACTCTCTGACACTCTCAGACACTCTCAGACACTCACTATCACTCTCTGATACTCTCTGATACACACTATCACTCTCTGATACTCTCTATCAATCTCTGACACTCTCTGACACTCACTATCACTCTCTGACACTCTCCATCACTCTCTATCATTCTCAGACACTCTCAGACAGCCACTATCACTCTCTGACACTCACTATCACTCTCTGACACTCTCTCACACTCTCTGACACTCTCTGAAACTCTCTATCTCTCTCTGACACTCTCTATCACTCTCTGACACTCTCTGACACTCTCTATCACTCTCTGACACTCTCAGACACTCTCAGGCACTGACTATCACTCTCTGATACTCTCTGACACTCTCTATCACTCTCTGACACCCACTATCACTCTCTGACACTCTCTGACACTCACAATCACTCTCTGACACACTCTGACACTCTCAGACACTCAGTGTCACTCTCTGACTCTCTCTGACATTCTCTATCACTCTCTATCACTCTCTGACACACTCTGACACACTATATCACTCTCTATCACACTCTGACACACTGTGACACTCAGAGACACTCACTGTCACTCTCTGACAATCTCAGACAATCACTTTCACTCTCTGACACTCTCTGACACAATCTATCACTCTCTATCACACTCTGACACACTCTGACACTCAGAGACACTCACTGTCACTCTCTGACACTCTCTGACACTCACTATCACTCTCTGACACTCCCTATCACTCTCTGACACACTCTATCACTCTCTGACACTCTCTATTACTCTCTGACACTCACTATCACTCTCAGACACTCACTATCACTCTCTGATACTCTCTGACACTCACTATCACTCTCTGACAGTCTCTATCTATCTCTGACACTCTCTGACACTCACTATCACACTCTGACAGTCTTTATCACTCTCAGACACTCTCTATCACTCTCAGACACTCTCAGACAATCACTATCACTCTCTGACATTCACTATCACTCTCTGACATTGTCTGACACTCTCTGTCACTCTCTGGCACTCACTATCACTCTCTGACTGTCTCTGACACTCTCTATCACTCTCTGACACTCTCAGACACTCACTATCACTCTCTAACACTCACTATCACTCTCTGACACTCACTATCACTCTCTGACACTCTCTCACACTCTCTGACACTCTCTATCACTCTCTGTCACTCTCTGACACTCTCTATCACTCTCAGACCCTCTCAGACACTCACTATCACTCTCAGACACTCTCTAACTCTCTCTGACACTCTCTATCACTCTCTATCTCTCTCTGACACTCTCTGACACTCACTATCTCTCTCTGACACTCTCTATCACTCTCAGACTGTCTCTATTACTCTCAGACGCTCTCAGACACTCACTATCACTCTCTGGCGCTCACTATCACTCTCTGACACTCTCGCACACTCTCTGACACTCTCTGAAACTCTCTATCTCTCTCTGAAACTCTCTATCACTCTCTGACACTCTCTGACACTCTCTGACACTCTCAGACACTCACTATTACACTCTGATACTCTCTGACACTCACTATCACTCTCTGACACTCTCTATCACTCTCTGACACTCTCTGACACTCACTATCACTCTCTGACACTCTCTGACACTCACTATCACTGTCTGACACTCTCTATCACTCTCTGACACTCTCAGACATTTACTGTCACTCTCTGACACTCTCTATCACTCTCTGACACTCTCAGACAATCACTATCACTCTCTGACACTCTCTATCACTCTCTGACACTCTCTGATACTCTCAGATAATCACAGACACTCACTATCACTCTCTGACACTCTCTGACACTCTCTGACACTCACTGTCACTCTCTGACACTCTCTGATGCTCTCTGACACTCACTATCACACTCTGACACACTCTGACACTCTCTAACACTCTCTGACACTCTCTATCACTCTCTATCAATCTCTGACACACTCTGACACTCCCTGACACTCTTGGACACTCACTATCACACTCTGACACTCTCTGAAACTCTCTAACACTCTCTGACACTCTCTGACACTCTCTGACACTCTCACTATCACTCTCTGACAATCTCTGACACTCTCTGACACTCTCTGACACTCTCTATCACTCTCTGACACTCTCTATTACTCTCTGACACTCACTATCACTCTCAGACACTCACCATCACTCTCTGATACTCTCTGACACTCACTATCACTCTCTGACACTCTGTATCTATCTCTGACACTCTCTGACTCTCACTATCACTCCCTGACAGTCTCTATCACTCTCAGACACTCTCTATCACTCTCAGACACTCTCGGCCACTCACTATCACTCTCTGACACTCTCTCAGACTCTCTGAAACTCTCTATCTCTCTCTGAAACTCTCTATCACTCTCTGACACTGTCTGACTCTCTCTATCACTCTCTGACACTCTCAGACACTCTCAGACACTCACTATCACTCTCTGATACTTTCTGACGCTCACTATCACTCTCTGATACTCTCTGACACTCAATATCACTCTCTGACACTCTCTATCACTGTCTGACACTCTCTGACACTCACTATCACTGTCTGACACTCTCTATCACTCTCTGACACTCTCAGACACTTACTATCACTCTCTGTCACTCTCTATCACTCGCTGACACTCTCAGACAATCACTATCACTCTCTGACAATCTCTGACACTCTCTATCACTCTCTGACACTCTCTGGTACTCTCAGACACCCACAGAAACTCACTATCACTCTCTGACACTCTCTGACACTCTCTATCTATCTCTGACACTCTCTGACACTCACTATCACTCTCTGCCAGTCTCTATTACTCTCAGACACTCTCTATCACTCTCAGACACTCTCAGACACTCACTATCACTCTCTGACACTCACTATCACTCTCTGACACTCTCTCAAACTCTCTGAAACTCTCTATCTCTCTCTGAAACTCTCTATCACACTCTGACACTGTCTGACACTCTCTATCACTCTCTGACACTCTCTGACACTTTCAGACACTCTCAGACACTCACTATCACTCTCTGATACTCTCTGACGCTCACTATCACTCTCTGATACACTCTGACACTCAATATTACTCTCTGACACTCTCTATCACTCTCGACACTCTCTGACACTCTCTGACACTCTCTGGCACTCTCTGACACTCTCTGGCACTCACAATCAGTCTCTGACACTCTCTATCACTCTCTGACACTCTCAATCACTCTCTGACACTCTCAGACACTCACTATCACTCTCTGATACTCTCTATCACTCTCAGACACTCTCAGACACTCACTATCACTCTCTGACACTCTCTATCTCTCTCTGACACTCTCCATCACTCTCTATCACTCTCTGACTCTCTCTGACACTCACTATCTCTCTCTGACACACTCTATCACTCTCAGACACTCTCTATCACTCTCAGACACTCTCAGATACTCACTATCACTCTCTGACACTCACCATCACTCTCTGACACTCTCTCACACTCTCTGACACTCTCTGAAACTCTCTATCCCTCTCTGAAACTCTCTATCACTCTCTGACACTCTCTGACACTCTCAGACACTCTCAGACACTCACTATCACTCTCTGATACTCTCTGACACTCACTATCACTCTCTGACACTCTCTATCACTCTCTGACACTCTCTGACACTCACTATCACTCTCTGGCCCTCTCTGACATTCACTATCACTGTCTGACACTCTCTATCACTCTCTGACACTCTCTGACACTTACTATCACTCTCTGACACTCTCTCACACTCTCTGAGACTCTCTGACACTCTCTATCACTCTCTGACAATCTCTGACACACTCAGACACTCTCTAACACTCTCGATCACTCTCTGACACTCTCTGACACTCTCTGACACTTTCAGACACTCTCTGACAATCTGTATCACTCTCTGACACTCTCCGACACTCTCCGAGACTCTCCGACACTCTCTGACACTCTCTGACACTCTCTGACACTCACTATCACTCTCTGACTCTCTGACACTATCTGACACTCTCTGACACTATCACTCTCTGATAGTCTCTGACTCTCACTATCACTCTCTGACAGTCTCTATCACTCGCTGACACTCTCTGTCACTCATTATCACTCTCTGACAGTCTCGATAACTCTCTGACACTCTATATCACTCTCTGACACTCTCGATCACTCTCTGACACTCTCTGACTCTCCCTGACATTCACTGACACTCTCTGACACTCACGGACACTCACTATCACTCTCTGATACTCTCTGACACTCACTGTCACTCTCTGACACTCTCTATCAATATCTGACACTCACTATCACACTCTGACACTCTCTATCTCTCTCTGACACTCTCTGTCCCTCTCTAACACTCTCTGACACTCTCTGACACTCTCAGACATTCTCATACACTGACTATCACTCTCTGACAACCTCTGACACTCTCTGACACTCTCAGACACTCTCAGACACTCACTATCACTCTCTGATACTCTCTGATACACACTATCACTCTCTGATACTCTCTATCACTCTCAGACACTCTCTATCACTCTCAGACACTCTCAGATACTCACTATCACTCTCTGACACTCACCATCACTCTCTGACACTCTCTCACACACTCTGACACTCTCTGAAACTCTCTATCCCTCTCTGAAACTCTCTATCACTCTCTGACACTCTCTGACACACTCAGACACTCTCAGACACTCACTATCACTCTCTGATACTCTCTGACACTCACTATCACTCTCTGACACTCTCTATCACTCTCTGACACTCTCTGACACTCACTATCACTCTCTGGTCCTCTCTGACATTCACTATCACTGTCTGACACTCTCTATCACTCTCTGACACTCTCTGACACTTACTATCACTCTCTGACACTCTCTCACACTCTCTGAGACTCTCTGACACTCTCTATCACTCTCTGACAATCTCTGACACACTCAGACACTCTCTAACACTCTCGATCACTCTCTGACACTTTCAGACACTCTCTGACAATCTGTATCACTCTCTGACACTCTCCGACACTCTCCGAGACTCTCCGACACTCTCTGACACTCTCTGACACTCACTATCACTCTCTGACTCTCTGACACTCTCTGACACTCTCTGACACTATCACTCTCTGATACTCTCTGACTCTCACTATCACTCTCTGACAGTCTCTATCACTCGCTGACACTCTCTGTCACTCATTATCACTCTCTGACAGTCTCGATAACTCTCTGACACTCTATATCACTCTCTGACACTCTCGATCACTCTCTGACACTCTCTGACTCTCCCTGACATTCACTGACACTCTCTGACACTCACGGACACTCACTATCACTCTCTGATACTCTCTGACACTCACTGTCACTCTCTGACACTCTCTATCAATCTCTGACACTCACTATCACTCTCTGACACTCTCTATCTCTCTCTGACACTCTCTGTCCCTCTCTAACACTCTCTGACACTCTCTGACACTCTCAGACATTCTCATACACTGACTATCACTCTCTGACAACCTCTGACACTCTCTGACACTCTCAGACACTCTCAGACACTCACTATCACTCTCTGATACTCTCTGATACACACTATCACTCTCTGATACTCTCTATCAATCTCTGACACTCTCTGACACTCACTATCACTCTCTGACACTCTCCATCACTCTCTATCATTCTCAGACACTCTCAGACAGCCACTATCACTCTCTGACACTCACTATCACTCTCTGACACTCTCTCACACTCTCTGACACTCTCTGAAACTCTCTATCTCTCTCTGACACTCTCTATCACTCTCTGACACTCTCTGACACTCTCTATCACTCTCTGACACTCTCAGACACTCTCAGGCACTGACTATCACTCTCTGATACTCTCTGACACTCTCTATCACTCTCTGACACCCACTATCACTCTCTGACACTCTCTGACACTCACAATCACTCTCTGACACACTCTGACACTCTCAGACACTCAGTGTCACTCTCTGACTCTCTCTGACATTCTCTATCACTCTCTATCACTCTCTGACACACTCTGACACACTATATCACTCTCTATCACACTCTGACACACTGTGACACTCAGAGACACTCACTGTCACTCTCTGACAATCTCAGACAATCACTTTCACTCTCTGACACTCTCTGACACAATCTATCACTCTCTATCACACTCTGACACACTCTGACACTCAGAGACACTCACTGTCACTCTCTGACACTCTCTGACACTCACTATCACTCTCTGACACTCCCTATCACTCTCTGACACACTCTATCACTCTCTGACACTCTCTATTACTCTCTGACACTCACTATCACTCTCAGACACTCACTATCACTCTCTGATACTCTCTGACACTCACTATCACTCTCTGACAGTCTCTATCTATCTCTGACACTCTCTGACACTCACTATCACACTCTGACAGTCTTTATCACTCTCAGACACTCTCTATCACTCTCAGACACTCTCAGACAATCACTATCACTCTCTGACATTCACTATCACTCTCTGACATTGTCTGACACTCTCTGTCACTCTCTGGCACTCACTATCACTCTCTGACTGTCTCTGACACTCTCTATCACTCTCTGACACTCTCAGACACTCACTATCACTCTCTGACACTCACTATCACTCTCTGACACTCACTATCACTCTCTGACACTCTCTCACACTCTCTGACACTCTCTATCACTCTCTGACACTCTCTGACACTCTCTATCACTCTCAGACCCTCTCAGACACTCACTATCACTCTCAGACACTCTCTAACTCTCTCTGACACTCTCTATCACTCTCTATCTCTCTCTGACACTCTCTGACACTCACTATCTCTCTCTGACACTCTCTATCACTCTCAGACTGTCTCTATTACTCTCAGACGCTCTCAGACACTCACTATCACTCTCTGGCGCTCACTATCACTCTCTGACACTCTCGCACACTCTCTGACACTCTCTGAAACTCTCTATCTCTCTCTGAAACTCTCTATCACTCTCTGACACTCTCTGACACTCTCTGACACTCTCAGACACTCACTATTACACTCTGATACTCTCTGACACTCACTATCACTCTCTGACACTCTCTATCACTCTCTGACACTCTCTGACACTCACTATCACTCTCTGACACTCTCTGACACTCACTATCACTGTCTGACACTCTCTATCACTCTCTGACACTCTCAGACATTTACTGTCACTCTCTGACACTCTCTATCACTCTCTGACACTCTCAGACAATCACTATCACTCTCTGACACTCTCTATCACTCTCTGACACTCTCTGATACTCTCAGATAATCACAGACACTCACTATCACTCTCTGACACTCTCTGACACTCTCTGACACTCACTGTCACTCTCTGACACTCTCTGATGCTCTCTGACACTCACTATCACACTCTGACACACTCTGACACTCTCGACACTCTCTGAAACTCTCTATCACTCTCTATCAATCTCTGACACACTCTGACACTCCCTGACACTCTTGGACACTCACTATCACACTCTGACACTCTCTGAAACTCTCTAACACTCTCTGACACTCTCTGACACTCTCTGACACTCTCACTATCACTCTCTGACAATCTCTGACACTCTCTGACACTCTCTGACACTCTCTATCACTCTCTGACACTCTCTATTACTCTCTGACACTCACTATCACTCTCAGACACTCACCATCACTCTCTGATACTCTCTGACACTCACTATCACTCTCTGACACTCTGTATCTATCTCTGACACTCTCTGACTCTCACTATCACTCCCTGACAGTCTCTATCACTCTCAGACACTCTCTATCACTCTCAGACACTCTCGGCCACTCACTATCACTCTCTGACACTCTCTCAGACTCTCTGAAACTCTCTATCTCTCTCTGAAACTCTCTATCACTCTCTGACACTGTCTGACTCTCTCTATCACTCTCTGACACTCTCTGACACTTTCAGACACTCTCAGACACTCACTATCACTCTCTGATACTTTCTGACGCTCACTATCACTCTCTGATACTCTCTGACACTCAATATCACTCTCTGACACTCTCTATCACTGTCTGACACTCTCTGACACTCACTATCACTGTCTGACACTCTCTATCACTCTCTGACACTCTCAGACACTTACTATCACTCTCTGTCACTCTCTATCACTCGCTGACACTCTCAGACAATCACTATCACTCTCTGACAATCTCTGACACTCTCTATCACTCTCTGACACTCTCTGGTACTCTCAGACACCCACAGAAACTCACTATCACTCTCTGACTCTCTCTGACACTCTCTGACACTCTCTGACACTCACGGACACTCACTATCACTCTCTGATACTCTCTGACACTCACTATCACTCACTGACACTCTCTATCAATCTCTGACACTCTCTGACACTCACTATCACTCTCTGACACTCTCTATCTCTCTCTGACACTCTCTGTCCCTCTCTAACACGCTCTGACACTCTCTTACACTCTCTGACACTCTCTGACACTCTCAGACATTCTCATACACTCACTATCACTCTCTGACAACCTCTGACAACCTCTGACACTCTCTGACACACTCAGACACTCTCAGACACTCTCAGACACTCTCTGATACTCTCTGATACACACTATCACTCTCTGATACTCTCTATCAATCTCTGACACTCTCTGACACTCACTGTCACTCTCTGACACTCTCTATCACTCTCAGACACTCTCTATCACTCTCTATCATTCTCAGACACACTCAGACACTCACTATCACTCTCTGACACTCACTATCACTCTCTGACACTCACTATCACTCTCTGACACTCTCTGAAACTGTCTATCTCTCTCTGACACTCTCTATCACTCTCTGACACTCTCTGACACTCTCTATCACTCTCTGACACTCTCTGACACTCTCAGACACTCTCAGACACTCACTATCACTCTCTGATACTCTCTGACACTCATTATCACTCTCTGATACTCTCTGACACTCTCTATCTCTCTCTGACACGCACTATCACTCTCTGACACTCTCTGACACTCACAATCACTCTCTGACACACTCTGACACTCTCAGACACTCAGTGTCACTCTCTGACTTTCTCCGACACTCTCTATCACTCTCTATCACTCTCTGACACACTCTGACATACTCTATCACTCTCTATCACACTCTGACACACTCTGACAATCTCAGACAATCACTATCACTCTCTGACACTCTCTGACGCACTCTATCACTCTCTATCACACTCTGACGCACTCTGACACTCAGAGACACTCACTGTCACTCTCTGACACTCTCTGACACTCACTATCACTCTCTGACACTCTCTGACACTCTCTATCATCTCTGACACTCTCTATTACTCTCTGACACTCACTATCACTCTCAGACACTCACTATCACTCTCTGATACTCTCTGACACTCACTATCACTCTCTGACACTCTCTATCTATCTCTGACACTCTCTGACACTCACTATCACTCTCTGACAGTCTCTATCACTCTCTGAGACACTCTCTATCACTCTCAGACACTCTCAGACAATCACTTTCACTCTCTGACATTCACTATCACTCTCTGACACTGTCTGAAACTCTCTACCTCTCTCTGACACTCTCTACAACTCTGTGACACTGTATGACACTCTGTGTCACTCTCTGACACTCTCTGACACTCTCTGACACTCTCTGACACTCTCAGACACTCACTATCACTCTCTGATACTCTCTGACGCTCACTATCACTCTCTGATACTCACTGACACTCAATATCACTCTCTGACACTCTCTATCACTCTCTGACACTCTCTGGCACTCTCTGGCACTCACTATCACTCTCTGACACTCTCTATCACTCTCTGACACTCTCAGACACTCACTATCACTCTCAGACACTCACTATCACTCTCTGACACTCACTATCACTCTCTGACACTCTCTCACACTCTCTGACACTCTCTATCACTCTCTGACACTCTCGGACACTCTCTAGCACTCTTCGACAATCTCATACACTCACTATCACTCACAGACACTCTCTATCTCTCTCTGACACTCTCTATCACTCTCTATCTCTCTCTGACACTCTCTGACACTCACTATCTCTCTCTGACACTCTCTATCACTCTCAGACTGTCTCTATCACTCTCAGACACTCTCAGACACTCACTATCACTCTCTGCCGCTCACTATCACTCTCTGATGCTCTCGCACACTCTCTGACACTCTCTGACACTCTCTGACACTCTCAGACACTCACTATCACACTCTGATACTCTCTGACACTCTCTATCACTCTCTGACACTCTCTGACACTCACTTTCACTCTCTGACACTCTCTGACACTCACTATCACTGTCTGACACTCTCTATCACTGTCTGACACTCTCAGACACTTACTGTCACTCTCTGACACTCTCTGACACTCACTATCACTTTCTGACACTCCCTATCACTCTCTGACACTCTCTGACACTCACTATCACTCTCTGACACTCTCTGACACTCACTATCACTGTCTGACACTCTATATCACTCTCTGACACTCTCAGACACTTACTGTCACTCTCTGACACTCTCTATCACTCTCTGACACTCTCAGACAATCACTATCACTCTCTGACACTCTCTATCACTCTCTGACACTCTCTGATACTCTCAGATACTCACAGACACTCACTATCACTCTCTGACACTCTCTGACACTCTCTGACACTCACTGTCACTCTCTGACACTCTCTGATGCTCTCTGACACTCACTATCACTCTCTGACACACTCTGACGCTCTCGACACTCTCTGACACTCTCTATCACTCTCTATCACTCTCTATCAATCTGTGACACACTCTGACAATCTCCAACACTCTCACTATCACACTCTGACACTCTCTGAAACTCTCTAACACTCTCTGACACTCTCTGACACTCTCACTATCACTCTCTGACAATCTCTGACACTCTCTGACACTCTCTGACACTCTCTATCACTCCCTGACACTCTCTATTACTCTCTGACACTCACTATCACTCTCAGACACTCACCATCACTCTCTGATACTCTCTGACACTCACTATCACTCTCTGACACTCTCTATCTATCTCTGACACTCTCTGACTCTCACTATCACTCTCTGACAGTCTCTATCACTCTCTGACACTCTCTCACACTCTTTGAGACTCTCTGACAATCTCTATCACTCTCTGACACTCTCTGACAATCTCTGACACACTCAGACACTCTCTGACACTCTCGATCACTCTCTGACACTCTCTGACACTTTCAGACACTCTCTGACACTCTCTGTCCCTCTCTAACACTCACTGACACTCTCTGACACTCTCTGACACTCTCTGACGCTCTCACTATCACTCTCAGACACTCTCTGTCCCCCTCTAACACTCACTAACACTCTCTGTCCCTCTCTAACACTCACTAACACTCTCTGACACTCTCTATCACTCTGTGACACTCTCTATTACTCTCTGACACTCACTATCACTCTCAGACACTCACTATCACTCTCTGATACTCTCTGACACTCACTATCACTCTCTGACACTCTCTATCTATCTCTGACACTCTCTGACACTCACTATCACTCTCTGACAGTCTCTATCACTCTCAGACACTCTCTATCACTCTCAGACACTCTCAGACAATCACTATCACTCTGTGACATTCACTATCACTCTCTGACACTGTCTGAAACTCTCTACCTCTCTCTGACACTCTCTACAACTCTCTGACACTGTCCGACACTCTCTGTCACTCTCTGACACTCTCTGACACTCTCAGACACTCACTATCACTCTCTGATACTCTCTGACGCTCACTATCACTTTCTGATACTCTCTGACACTCAATATCACTCTATGACAGTCTCTATCACTCTCTGACACTCTCTGACACTCTCTGGCACTCACTATCACTCTCTGACACTCTCGATCACTCTCTGACACTCTCTGACACTCTCAGACACTCACTATCACTCTCTATCACTCTCTATCTCTCTCTGACACTCTCTGACACTCACTATCTCTCTCTGACACTCTCTATCACTCTCAGACTGTCTCTATCACTCTCAGACACTCTCAGACACTCACTATCACACTCTGACGCTCACTATCACTCTCTGACACTCTCGCACACTCTCTGACACTCTCTGAAAATCTCTATCTCTCTCTGAAACTCTCTATCACTCTCTTACACTCTCTGACACTCTCTGACACTCTCTGACACTCAATATCACACTCTGATACTCTCTGACACTCACTATCACTCTCTGAAACACTCTATCACTCTCTGACACACTCTATCACTCTCTGACACTCTCTGACACTCACTATCACTCTCTGACACTGTCTGACACTCACTATCACTGTCTGACACTCTCTATCACTCTCTGACACTCTCAGACACTTACTGTCACTCTCTGACACTCTCTATCACTCTCTGACACTCTCAGACAATCACTATCACTCTCTGACACTCTCTATCACTCTGTGACACTCTCTGATACTCTCAGATACTCACAGACACTCACTATCACTCTCTGACACTCTCTGACACTCTCTGACACTCACTGTCACTCTCTGACACTCTCTGATGCTCTCTGACACTCACTATCACTCTCTGACACACTCTGACACTCTCGACACTCTCTGACACTCTCTATCACTCTCTATCACTCTCTATCAATCTCTGACACACTCTGACACTCTCTGACACTCTCTGACACTCTCGGACACTCACTATCACACTCTGACACTCTCTGAAACTCTCTAACACTCTCTGAAACTCTCTGACACTCTCTGACACACTCACTATCTCTCTCTGACACTCTCTATCACTCTCAGACTGTCTCTATCACTCTCAGACACTCTCAGACACTCACTATCACACTCTGACGCTCACTATCACTCTCTGACACTCTCGCACACTCTCTGACACTCTCTGAAAATCTCTATCTCTCTCTGAAACTCTCTATCACTCTCTTACACTCTCTGACACTCTCTGACACTCTCTGACACTCAATATCACACTCTGATACTCTCTGACACTCACTATCACTCTCTGAAACACTCTATCACTCTCTGACACTCTCTATCACTCTCTGACACTCTCTGACACTCACTATCACTCTCTGACACTGTCTGACACTCACTATCACTGTCTGACACTCTCTATCACTCTCTGACACTCTCAGACACTTACTGTCACTCTCTGACACTCTCTATCACTCTCTGACACTCTCAGACAATCACTATCACTCTCTAACACTCTCTATCACTCTCTGACACTCTCTGATACTCTCAGATACTCACAGTCACTCACTATCACTCTCTGACACTCTCTGACACTCTCTGACACTCACTGTCACTCTCTGACACTCTCTGATGCTCTCTGACACTCACTATCACTCTCTGACACACTCTGACACTCTCGACACTCTCTGACACTCTCTATCACTCTCTATCACTCTCTATCAATCTCTGACACACTCTGACACTCTCTGACACTCTCGGACACTCACTATCACACTCTGACACTCTCTGAAACTCTCTAACACTCTCTGAAATTCTCTGACACTCTCTGACACTCTCACTATCACTCTCTGACAGTCTCTATCACTCTCAGACACTCTCTATCACTCTCAGACACTCTCAGACACTCACTATCACTCTCTGACACTCACTATCACTCTCTGACACTCTCTCACACTCTCTGAAACACTCTATCTCTCTCTGAAACTCTATATCACTCTCTGACACTCTCTGACACTCACGGACACTCACTATCACTCTCTGATACTCTCTGACACTCACTATCACTCTCTGACACTCTCTATCAATCTCTGACACTCTCTGACACTCACTATCACTCTCTGACACTCTCTATCTCTCTCTGACACTCTCTGTCCCTCTCTAACACTCAGTAACACTCTCTGACACTCTCTGACACTCTCTGACACTCTCACTATCACTCTCTGACACTCTCTGACACTCTCTGACACTCTCTATCACTCTCTATTACTCTCTGACACTCACTATCACTCTCAGACACTCACTATCACTCTCTGATACTCTCTGACACTCACTATCACTCTCTGACACTCTCTATCTATCTCTGACACTCTCTGACACTCACTATCACTCTCTGACAGTCTCTATCACTCTCAGACACTCTCTATCACTCTCAGACACTCTCAGACAATCACTATCACTCTCTGACATTCACTACCACTCTCTGAAACTCTCTACCTCTCTCTGACACTCTCTACAACTCTCTGACACTGTCCGACACTCTCTGTCACTCTCTGACACTCTCTGACACTCTCAGACACTCACTATCACTCTCTGATACTCTCTGACGCTCACTATCACTTTCTGATACTCTCTGACACTCAATATCACTCTCTGACACTCTCTATCACTCTCTGACACTCTCTGACACTCTCTGGCACTCACTATCACTCTCTGACACTCTCTATCACTCTCTGACACTCTCTATCACTCTCTGACACACTCTATCACTCACTATCACTCTCTGACACTCTCTATCACTCTCAGACACTCTCAGACACTCACTATCACTCTCAGACACTCTCCATCTCTCTCTGACACTCTCTATCACTCTCTATCTCTCTCTGACACTCTCTGACACTCACTATCTCTCTCTGACACTCTCTATCACACTCAGACTGTCTCTATCACATTCAGACACTCTCAGACACTCACTATCACACTCTGACGCTCACTATCACTCTCTGACACTCTCGCACACTCTCTGACACTCTCTGAATATCTCTATCTCTCTCTGAAACTCTCGATCATTCTCTGACACTCTCTGACACTCTCTGACACTCTCAGGCACTCAATATCACACTCTGATACTCTCTGACACTCACTATCACTCTCTGACACTCTCTATCACTCTCTGACACTGTCTGACACTCACTATCACTCTCTTACACTCTCTGACACTCACAATCACTGTCTGACACTCTCTATCACTCTCTGACACTCTCAGACACTTACTGTCACTCTCTGACACTCTCTATCACTCTCTGACACTCTCAGACAATCACTATCACTCCCTGACACTCTCTATCACTTTCTGACACTCTCTGATACTCTCAGATACTCACAGACACTCACTATCACTCTCTGACACTCTCTGACACTCTCTGACACTCAATATCACACTCTGATACTCTCTGACACTCACTATCACCTTCTGACACTCTCTATCACTCTCTGACACTCTCTGACACTCACTATCACTCTCTGACACTCTCTGACACTCACTATCACTGTCTGACACTCTCTATCACTCTCTGACACTCTCAGACACTTACTGTCACTCTCTGACACTCTCTATCACTCTCTGACACTCTCAGACAATCACTATCACTCTCTGACACTCTCTGATACTCTCAGATACTCACAGACACTCACTATCACTCTCTGACACTCTCTGACACTCTCTGACACTCACTGTCACTCTCTGACTCTCTCTGATGCTCTCTGACACTCACTATCACTCTCTGACACACTCTGACACTCTCGACACTCTCTGACACTCTCTATCACTCTCTATCACTCTCTATCAATCTCTGACACACTCTGACACTCTCTGACACTCTCGGACACTCACTATCACACTCTGGCACTCTCTGAAACTCTCTAACACTCTCTGAAACGCTCTGACACTCTCTGACACTCTCACTATCACTCTCTGACAGTCTCTATCACTCTCAGACACTCTCTATCACTCTCAGACACTCACTATCACTCTCTGACACTCACTATCACTCTCTGACACTCTCTCACACTCTCTGAAACACTATATCTCTCTCTGAAACTCTATATCACTCTCTGACACTCTCTGACACTCTCTATCACTCTCTGACACTCTCTGACACTTTCAGACACTCTCAGACACTCACTATCACTCTCTGATACTATCTGACGCTCACAATCACTCTCTGATACTCTCTGACACTCAATATCACTCTCTGACACTCTCTGTCCCTCTCTGACACTCTCTGACACTCACTATCACTGTCTGACACTCTCTATCACTCTCTGACACTCTCAGACACTCACTATCACTCTCTGACACTCTCTGACACTCTCTATCACTCTCTGACACTCTCTGATACTCTCAGACACTCTCAGAAACTCACTATCACTCTCTGATACTCTCTGACTCTCTCTGACACTCTCTGACACTCTCTGACACACTCTGACACTCACGGACACTCTCTATCAAGCTCTGACACTCTCTGACACTCACTATCACTCTCTGACACTCTCTATCTCTCTCTGACACTCTCTGTCCCTCTCTAACACTCTCTGACACTCTCAGACATTCGCATACACTCACTATCACTCACTATCACTCTCTTACAACCTCTGACAACCTCTGACACTCTCTGACACTCTCAGACACTCTCAGACACTCACTATCACTCTCTGATACTCTCTGATACACACTATCACTCTCTGATACTCTCTATCAATCTCTGACAATCTCAGACACTCACTATCACTCTCTGACACTCTCTATCACTCCCAGACTCTCTCTATCACTCTCTATCACTCTCAGACACTCTCAGACAATCACTATCACTCTCTGACACTCTCTCACACTCTCTGACACTCTCTATCACTCTCTGACACTCTCTGACACTCTCTATCACTCTCTGACACTCTCTGACACTCTCAGACACTCACTATCACTCTCTGATACTCTTTGACACTCACTATCACTCTCTGATACTCTGACACTCTCTATCACTCTCTGACACGCACTATCACTCTCTGACACACTCTGACACTCTCAGACACTCAGTGTCACTCTCTGACTCTCTCTGACACTCTCTATCACTCTCTCTCACTCTCTGACACACTCTGACACACTCTATCACTCTCTATCAGAATCTGACACACTCTGACACTCAGAGACACTCACTGTCACTCTCTGACACTCACTATCACTCTCTGAAACTCCCTATCACTCTCTGATACTCTCTGAAACTCACTATCACTCTCTGATACTCTCTGATTCTCTCTATCACTCTCTGACACGCACTATCACTCTCTGACGCTCTCTGACACTCACAATCACTCTCTGACACACTCTGACACTCTAAGACACTCAGTGTCACTCTCTGACACTCTCTGACAATCTCAGACAATCACTATCACTCTCTGACACTCTCTGACACACTGTATCACTATCTATCACACTCTGACACACTCGGACACTCAGAGACACTCACTGTCACTCTCTGACACTCTCTGACACTCACTGTCACTCTCTGACACTCCCTACCTCTCTCTGACACTCTCTGACACTCTCTAACACTCACTGACACTCTCTGACACTCTCTGACACTCTCACTATCACTCTCTGACACTCTCACTATCACTCTCTGACACTCTCTGAGACTCTCTGACACTCTCTATCACTCTCTGACACGCTCTATTACTCTCTGACACTCACTATCACTCTCAGACACTCACTGTCACTCTCTGATACTCTCTGACACTCACTATCACTCTCTGACACTCTCTATCTTTCTCTGACACTCTCTGACACTCACTAACACTCTCTGACTGTTTCTATCACTCTCAGACTCTCTCTATCACTCTCAGACACTCTCAGACACTCACTATCACTCTCTGACATTCACTATCACTCTCTGACACTCTCTGACACTCTCTGCAACTCTCTATCTCTCTCTGACACTCTCTACCACTCTCTGACACTGTCTGACACTCTCTGTCACTCTCTGACACTCTCTGACACTCTCAGACAGTCACTATCACTCTCTGACACTCTCTGACATCCTCTGAAACTCACTCTCTCTCTGACACTCTCTACCACTCTCTGACACTGTCTGACACTCTCTGACACTCACTATCACTGTCTTACACTCTCTATCACTCTCTGACACTCTCAGACACTTACTATCACTCTCTGACACTCTCTATCACTCTCTGACACTCTCAGACAATCACTATCACTCTCTGACACTCTCTGACACTCTCTATCACTCTCTGACACTCTCTGATACTCTCAGACACTCTCAGAAACTCACTATCACTCTCTGATACTCTCTGACTCTCTCTGACACTCTCTGACACTCTCTGACACACTCTGACACTCACGGACACTCACTATCACTCTCTGATACTCTCTGACACTCACTACCACTCTCTGACACTCTCTATCAATCTCTGACACTCTCTGACACTCACTATCACTCTCTGACACTCTTTATCTCTCTCTGACACTCTCTGTCCCTCTCTAACACTCTCTGACACTCTCAGACATTCGCATACACTCACTATCACTCTCTTACAACCTCTGACAACCTCTGACACTCTCTGACACTCTCAGACACTCTCAGACACTCACTATCACTCTCTGATACTCTCTGACACTCTCTGACACTCTCTATCACTCTCTGACACTCTCTATTACTCTCTGACACTCACTATCACTCTCAGACACTCACTATCACTCTCTGATACTCTCTGACACTCACTATCACTCTCTGACACTCTCTATCTATCTCTGACACTCTCTGACACTCACTAACACTCTCTGACTGTCTCTATCACTCTCAGACTCTCTCCATCACTCTCTGACACTCACTATCACTCTCTGACATCCACTATCACTCTCTGACACTCTCTGACACTCTCTGAAACTCTCTATCTCTCTCTGACACTCTCTACCACTCTCTGACACTGTCTGACACTCTCTGTCACTCTCTGACACTCTCTGACACTCTCTGACACTCACTATCACTCTCTGACACTCTCTGACACTCTCTGAAACTTTCTCTCTCTCTGACACTCTCTACCACTCTCTGACACTGTCTGACACTCTCTGTCACTCTCTGACACTCTCTGAAACTCTCTATCTCTCTCTGACACTCTCTACAACTCTCTGACACTGTTTGACACTCTCTGTCAATCTCTGACACTCTCTGACACTCTCTGAAACTCTCTATCTCTCTCTGACACTCTCTACCACTCTCTGACCCTGTCTGACACTCTCTGTCACTCTCTGACACTCTCTATCACTCTCAGACACTCGCAGACACTCACAATCACTCTCAGACTCTCTCTATCTCTCTCTGACACTCTCTATCACTCTCTATCTCTCTCTGACACTCTCCGACACTCACTATCTCTCTCTGACACTCTCTATCACTCTCAGACTGTCTCTATCACTCTCAGACTCTCTCAGACACTCACTATCACTCTCTGACGCTCACTATCACTCTCTGACACTCTAGCACACTCTCTGACACTCTCTGACACTCTGACACTCTCTGACACTCTCAGACACTCACTATCACACTCTGATACTCTCTGACACTCACTATCACTCTCTGATACTCTCTGACACTCTCTATCACTCTCTGACACTCTCACTATCACCCTCTGACACTCTCTGACACTCGCTGACACTCTCTGACACTCTCTGACACTCTCTGGCACTCTCTGACACTCTCTGGCACTCACAATCAGTCTCTGACACTCTCTATCACTCTCTGACACTCTCTATCACTCTCTGACACTCTCAGACACTCACTATCACTCTCTGATACTCTCTATCACTCTCTGATACTCTCTGAAACTCACTATCACTCTCTGATACTCTCTGATTCTCTCTATCACTCTCTGACACGCACTATCACTCTCTGACGCTCTCTGACACTCACAATCACTCTCTGACACACTCTGACACTCTAAGACACTCAGTGTCACTCTCTGACACTCTCTGACAATCTCAGACAATCACTATCACTCTCTGACACTCTCTGACACACTCTATCACTCTCTATCACACTCTGACACACTCGGACACTCAGAGACATTCACTGTCACTCTCTGACACTCTCTGACACTCACTGTCACTCTCTGACACTCCCTATCTCTCTCTGACACTCTCTGACACTCTCTAACACTCACTGACACTCTCTGACACTCTCTGACACTCTCACTATCACTCTCTGACACTCTCACTATCACTCTCTGACACTCTCTGAGACTCTCTGACACTCTCTATCACTCTCTGACACGCTCTATTACTCTCTGACACTCACTATCACTCTCAGACACTCACTGTCACTCTCTGATACTCTCTGACACTCACTATCACTCTCTGACACTCTCTATCTTTCTCTGACACTCTCTGACACTCACTAACACTCTCTGACTGTCTCTATCACTCTCAGACTCTCTCTATCACTCTCAGACACTCTCAGACACTCACTATCACTCTCTGACATTCACTATCACTCTCTGACACTCTCTGACACTCTCTGCAACTCTCTATCTCTCTCTGACACTCTCTATCACTCTCTGACACTGTCTGACACTCTCTGTCACTCTCTGACACTCTCTGACACTCTCAGACAGTCACTATCACTCTCTGACACTCTCTGAAACTCACTCTCTCTCTGACACTCTCTACCACTCTCTGACACTGTCTGACACTCTCTGACACTCACTATCACTGTCTGACACTCTCTATCACTCTCTGACACTTTCAGACACTTACTTTCACTCTCTGACACTCTCTATCACTCTCTGACACTCTCAGACTATCACTATCACTCTCTGACACTCTCTGACACTCTCTATCACTCTCTGACACTCTCTGATACTCTCAGACACTCTCAGAAACTCACTATCACTCTCTGATACTCTCTGACTCTCTCTGACACTCTCTGACACTCTCTGACACACTCTGACACTCACGGACACTCACTATCACTCTCTGATACTCTCTGACACTCACTACCACTCTCTGACACTCTCTATCAATCTCTGACACTCTCTGACACTCACTATCACTCTCTGACACTCTTTATCTCTCTCTGACACTCTCTGTCCCTCTCTAACACTCTCTGACACTCTCAGACATTCGCATACACTCACTATCACTCTCTTACAACCTCTGACAACCTCTGACACTCTCTGACACTCTCAGACACTCTCAGACACTCACTATCACTCTCTGATACTCTCTGACACTCTCTGACACTCTCTATCACTCTCTGACAATCTCTATTACTCTCTGACACTCACTATCACTCTCAGACACTCACTATCACTCTCTGATACTCTCTGACACTCACTATCACTCTCTGACACTCTCTATCTATCTCTGACACTCTCTGACACTCACTAACACTCTCTGACTGTCTCTATCACTCTCAGACTCTCTCCATCACTCTCAGACACTCACTATCACTCTCTGACATTCACTATCACTCTCTGACACTCTCTGACACTCTCTGAAACTCTCTATCTCTCTCTGACACTCTCTACCACTCTCTGACACTGTCTGACACTCTCTGTCACTCTCTGACACTCTCTGACACTCACTATCACTCTCTGACACTCTCTGACACTCTCTGAAACTCTCTCTCTCTCTCTGACACTCTCTACCACTCTCTGACACAGTCTGACACTCTCTGTCACTCTCTGACACTCTCTGAAACTCTCTATCTCTCTCTGACACTCTCTACAACTCTCTGACACTGTTTGACACTCTCTGTCACTCTCTGACACTCTCTGACACTCTCTGAAACTCTCTATCTCTCTCTGACACTCTCTACCACTCTCTGACCCTGTCTGACACTCTCTGTCACTCTCTGACACTCTCTATCACTCTCAGACACTCGCAGACACTCACAATCACTCTCAGACTCTCTCTATCTCTCTCTGACACTCTCTATCACTCACTATCTCTCTCTGACACTCTCTGACACTCACTATCTCTCTCTGACACTCTCTATCACTCTCAGACTGTCTCTATCACTCTCAGACTCTCTCAGACACTCACTATCACTCTCTGACGCTCACTATCACTCTCTGACACTCTCGCACACTCTCTGACACTCTCTGACACTCTGACACTCTCTGACACTCTCAGACACTCACTATCACACTCTGATACTCTCTGACACTCACTATCACTCTCTGATACTCTCTGACACTCTCTATCACTCTCTGACACTCTCTGACACTCTCTGACACTCTCACTATCACCCTCTGACACTCTCTGACACTCTCTATCTATCTCTGACACTCTCTGACACTCACTATCACTCTCTGCCAGTCTCTATTACTCTCAGACACTCTCTATCACTCTCAGACACTCTCAGACACTCACTATCACTCTCTGACACTCACTATCACTCTCTGACACTCTCTCAAACTCTCTGAAACTCTCTATCTCTCTCTGAAACTCTCTATCACACTCTGACACTGTCTGACACTCTCTATCACTCTCTGACACTCTCTGACACTTTCAGACACTCTCAGACACTCACTATCACTCTCTGATACTCTCTGACGCTCACTATCACTCTCTGATACACTCTGACACTCAATATTACTCTCTGACACTCTCTATCACTCTCTGACACTCTCTGACACTCTCTGACACTCTCTGGCACTCTCTGACACTCTCTGGCACTCACAATCAGTCTCTGACACTCTCTATCACTCTCTGACACTCTCTATCACTCTCTGACACTCTCAGACACTCACTATCACTCTCTGATACTCTCTATCACTCTCAGACACTCTCAGACACTCACTACAACTCTCTGACACTCTCTATCTCTCTCTGACACTCTCCATCACTCTCTATCACTCTCTGACTCTCTCTGACACTCACTATCTCTCTCTGACACACTCTATCACTCTCAGACACTCTCTATCACTCTCAGACACTCTCAGATACTCACTATCACTCTCTGACACTCACCATCACTCTCTGACACTCTTTCACACTCTCTGACACTCTCTGAAACTCTCTATCCCTCTCTGAAACTCTCTATCACTCTCTGACACTCTCTGACACTCTCAGACACTCTCAGACACTCACTATCACTCTCTGATACTCTCTGACACTCACTATCACTCTCTGACACTCTCTATCACTCTCTGACACTCTCTGACACTCACTATCACTCTCTGGCCCTCTCTGACATTCACTATCACTGTCTGACACTCTCTATCACTCTCTGACACTCTCTGACACTTACTATCACTCTCTGACACTCTCTCACACTCTCTGAGACTCTCTGACACTCTCTATCACTCTCTGACAATCTCTGACACACTCAGACACTCTCTAACACTCTCGATCACTCTCTGACACTCTCTGACACTTTCAGACACTCTCTGACAATCTGTATCACTCTCTGACACTCTCCGACACTCTCCGAGACTCTCCGACACTCTCTGACACTCTCTGACACTCTCTGACACTCACTATCACTCTCTGACTCTCTGACACTCTCTGACACTCTCTGACACTATCACTCTCTGATAGTCTCTGACTCTCACTATCACTCTCTGACAGTCTCTATCACTCGCTGACACTCTCTGTCACTCATTATCACTCTCTGACAGTCTCGATAACTCTCTGACACTCTATATCACTCTCTGACACTCTCGATCACTCTCTGACACTCTCTGACTCTCCCTGACATTCACTGACACTCTCTGACACTCACGGACACTCACTATCACTCTCTGATACTCTCTGACACTCACTGTCACTCTCTGACACTCTCTATCAATATCTGACACTCACTATCACTCTCTGACACTCTCTATCTCTCTCTGACACTCTCTGTCCCTCTCTAACACTCTCTGACACTCTCTGACACTCTCAGACATTCTCATACACTGACTATCACTCTCTGACAACCTCTGACACTCTCTGACACTCTCAGACACTCTCAGACACTCACTATCACTCTCTGATACTCTCTGATACACACTATCACTCTCTGATACTCTCTATCACTCTCAGACACTCTCTATCACTCTCAGACACTCTCAGATACTCACTATCACTCTCTGACACTCACCATCACTCTCTGACACTCTCTCACACTCTCTGACACTCTCTGAAACTCTCTATCCCTCTCTGAAACTCTCTATCACTCTCTGACACTCTCTGACACACTCAGACACTCTCAGACACTCACTATCACTCTCTGATACTCTCTGACACTCACTATCACTCTCTGACACTCTCTATCACTCTCTGACACTCTCTGACACTCACTATCACTCTCTGGCCCTCTCTGACATTCACTATCACTGTCTGACACTCTCTATCACTCTCTGACACTCTCTGACACTTACTATCACTCTCTGACACTCTCTCACACTCTCTGAGACTCTCTGACACTCTCTATCACTCTCTGACAATCTCTGACACACTCAGACACTCTCTAACACTCTCGATCACTCTCTGACACTCTCTGACACTTTCAGACACTCTCTGACAATCTGTATCACTCTCTGACACTCTCCGACACTCTCCGAGACTCTCCGACACTCTCTGACACTCTCTGACACTCACTATCACTCTCTGACTCTCTGACACTCTCTGACACTCTCTCACACTATCACTCACTGATACTCTCTGACTCTCACTATCACTCTCTGACAGTCTCTATCACTCGCTGACACTCTCTGTCACTCATTATCACTCTCTGACAGTCTCGATAACTCTCTGACACTCTATATCACTCTCTGACACTCTCGATCACTCTCTGACACTCTCTGACTCTCCCTGACATTCACTGACACTCTCTGACACTCACGGACACTCACTATCACTCTCTGATACTCTCTGACACTCACTGTCACTCTCTGACACTCTCTATCAATATCTGACACTCACTATCACTCTCTGACACTCTCTATCTCTCTCTGACACTCTCTGTCCCTCTCTAACACTCTCTGACACTCTCTGACACTCTCTATCACTCTCTGACACTGTCTGACACTCTCTGTCACTCTCTGACACTCTCTGACACTCTCAGACAGTCACTATCACTCTCTGACACTCTCTGAAACTCACTCTCTCTCTGACACTCTCTACCACTCTCTGACACTGTCTGACACTCTCTGACACTCACTATCACTGTCTGACACTCTCTATCACTCTCTGACACTTTCAGACACTTACTTTCACTCTCTGACACTCTCTATCACTCTCTGACACTCTCAGACTATCACTATCACTCTCTGACACTCTCTGACACACTCTATCACTCTCTGACACTCTCTGATACTCTCAGACACTCTCAGAAACTCACTATCACTCTCTGATACTCTCTGACTCTCTCTGACACTCTCTGACACTCTCTGACACACTCTGACACTCACGGACACTCACTATCACTCTCTGATACTCTCTGACACTCACTACCACTCTCTGACACTCTCTATCAATCTCTGACACTCTCTGACACTCACTATCACTCTCTGACACTCTTTATCTCTCTCTGACACTCTCTGTCCCTCTCTAACACTCTCTGACACTCTCAGACATTCGCATACACTCACTATCACTCTCTTACAACCTCTGACAACCTCTGACACTCTCTGACACTCTCAGACACTCTCAGACACTCACTATCACTCTCTGATACTCTCTGACACTCTCTGACACTCTCTATCACTCTCTGACAATCTCTATTACTCTCTGACACTCACTATCACTCTCAGACACTCACTATCACTCTCTGATACTCTCTGACACTCACTATCACTCTCTGACACTCTCTATCTATCTCTGACACTCTCTGACACTCACTAACACTCTCTGACTGTCTCTATCACTCTCAGACTCTCTCCATCACTCTCAGACACTCACTATCACTCTCTGACATTCACTATCACTCTCTGACACTCTCTGACACTCTCTGAAACTCTCTATCTCTCTCTGACACTCTCTACCACTCTCTGACACTGTCTGACACTCTCTGTCACTCTCTGACACTCTCTGACACTCACTATCACTCTCTGACACTCTCTGACACTCTCTGAAACTCTCTCTCTCTCTCTGACACTCTCTACCACTCTCTGACACAGTCTGACACTCTCTGTCACTCTCTGACACTCTCTGAAACTCTCTATCTCTCTCTGACACTCTCTACAACTCTCTGACACTGTTTGACACTCTCTGTCACTCTCTGACACTCTCTGACACTCTCTGAAACTCTCTATCTCTCTCTGACACTCTCTACCACTCTCTGACCCTGTCTGACACTCTCTGTCACTCTCTGACACTCTCTATCACTCTCAGACACTCGCAGACACTCACAATCACTCTCAGACTCTCTCTATCTCTCTCTGACACTCTCTATCACTCACTATCTCTCTCTGACACTCTCTGACACTCACTATCTCTCTCTGACACTCTCTATCACTCTCAGACTGTCTCTATCACTCTCAGACTCTCTCAGACACTCACTATCACTCTCTGACGCTCACTATCACTCTCTGACACTCTCGCACACTCTCTGACACTCTCTGACACTCTGACACTCTCTGACACTCTCAGACACTCACTATCACACTCTGATACTCTCTGACACTCACTATCACTCTCTGATACTCTCTGACACTCTCTATCACTCTCTGACACTCTCTGACACTCTCTGACACTCTCACTATCACCCTCTGACACTCTCTGACACTCTCTATCTATCTCTGACACTCTCTGACACTCACTATCACTCTCTGCCAGTCTCTATTACTCTCAGACACTCTCTATCACTCTCAGACACTCTCAGACACTCACTATCACTCTCTGACACTCACTATCACTCTCTGACACTCTCTCAAACTCTCTGAAACTCTCTATCTCTCTCTGAAACTCTCTATCACACTCTGACACTGTCTGACACTCTCTATCACTCTCTGACACTCTCTGACACTTTCAGACACTCTCAGACACTCACTATCACTCTCTGATACTCTCTGACGCTCACTATCACTCTCTGATACACTCTGACACTCAATATTACTCTCTGACACTCTCTATCACTCTCTGACACTCTCTGACACTCTCTGACACTCTCTGGCACTCTCTGACACTCTCTGGCACTCACAATCAGTCTCTGACACTCTCTATCACTCTCTGACACTCTCTATCACTCTCTGACACTCTCAGACACTCACTATCACTCTCTGATACTCTCTATCACTCTCAGAAACTCTCAGACACTCACTATCACTCTCTGACACTCTCTATCTCTCTCTGACACTGTCCATCACTCTCTATCACTCTCTGACTCTCTCTGACACTCACTATCTCTCTCTGACACACTCTATCACTCTCAGACACTCTCTATCACTCTCAGACACTCTCAGATACTCACTATCACTCTCTGACACTCACCATCACTCTCTGACACTCTTTCACACTCTCTGACACTCTCTGAAACTCTCTATCCCTCTCTGAAACTCTCTATCACTCTCTGACACTCTCTGACACTCTCAGACACTCTCAGACACTCACTATCACTCTCTGATACTCTCTGACACTCACTATCACTCTCTGACACTCTCTATCACTCTCTGACACTCTCTGACACTCACTATCACTCTCTGGCCCTCTCTGACATTCACTATCACTGTCTGACACTCTCTATCACTCTCTGACACTCTCTGACACTTACTATCACTCTCTGACACTCTCTCACACTCTCTGAGACTCTCTGACACTCTCTATCACTCTCTGACAATCTCTGACACACTCAGACACTCTCTAACACTCTCGATCACTCTCTGACACTCTCTGACACTTTCAGACACTCTCTGACAATCTGTATCACTCTCTGACACTCTCCGACACTCTCCGAGACTCTCCGACACTCTCTGACACTCTCTGACACTCTCTGACACTCACTATCACTCTCTGACTCTCTGACACTCTCTGACACTCTCTGACACTATCACTCTCTGATAGTCTCTGACTCTCACTATCACTCTCTGACAGTCTCTATCACTCGCTGACACTCTCTGTCACTCATTATCACTCTCTGACAGTCTCGATAACTCTCTGACACTCTATATCACTCTCTGACACTCTCGATCACTCTCTGACACTCTCTGACTCTCCCTGACATTCACTGACACTCTCTGACACTCACGGACACTCACTATCACTCTCTGATACTCTCTGACACTCACTGTCACTCTCTGACACTCTCTATCAATATCTGACACTCACTATCACTCTCTGACACTCTCTATCTCTCTCTGACACTCTCTGTCCCTCTCTAACACTCTCTGACACTCTCTGACACTCTCAGACATTCTCATACACTGACTATCACTCTCTGACAACCTCTGACACTCTCTGACACTCTCAGACACTCTCAGACACTCACTATCACTCTCTGATACTCTCTGATACACACTATCACTCTCTGATACTCTCTATCACTCTCAGACACTCTCTATCACTCTCAGACACTCTCAGATACTCACTATCACTCTCTGACACTCACCATCACTCTCTGACACTCTCTCACACTCTCTGACACTCTCTGAAACTCTCTATCCCTCTCTGAAACTCTCTATCACTCTCTGACACTCTCTGACACACTCAGACACTCTCAGACACTCACTATCACTCTCTGATACTCTCTGACACTCACTATCACTCTCTGACACTCTCTATCACTCTCTGACACTCTCTGACACTCACTATCACTCTCTGGCCCTCTCTGACATTCACTATCACTGTCTGACACTCTCTATCACTCTCTGACACTCTCTGACACTTACTATCACTCTCTGACACTCTCTCACACTCTCTGAGACTCTCTGACACTCTCTATCACTCTCTGACAATCTCTGACACACTCAGACACTCTCTAACACTCTCGATCACTCTCTGACACTCTCTGACACTTTCAGACACTCTCTGACAATCTGTATCACTCTCTGACACTCTCCGCCACTCTCCGAGACTCTCCGACACTCTCTGACACTCTCTGACACTCACTATCACTCTCTGACTCTCTGACACTCTCTGACACTCTCTCACACTATCACTCACTGATACTCTCTGACTCTCACTATCACTCTCTGACAGTCTCTATCACTCGCTGACACTCTCTGTCACTCATTATCACTCTCTGACAGTCTCGATAACTCTCTGACACTCTATATCACTCTCTGACACTCTCGATCACTCTCTGACACTCTCTGACTCTCCCTGACATTCACTGACACTCTCTGACACTCACGGACACTCACTATCACTCTCTGATACTCTCTGACACTCACTGTCACTCTCTGACACTCTCTATCAATCTCTGACACTCACTATCACTCTCTGACACTCTCTATCTCTCTCTGACACTCTCTGTCCCTCTCTAACACTCTCTGACACTCTCTGACACTCTCAGACATTCTCATACACTGACTATCACTCTCTGACAACCTCTGACACTCTCTGACACTCTCAGACACTCTCAGACACTCACTATCACTCTCTGATACTCTCTGATACACACTATCACTCTCTGATACTCTCTATCAATCTCTGACACTCTCTGACACTCACTATCACTCTCTGACACTCTCCATCACTCTCTATCATTCTCAGACACTCTCAGACAGCCACTATCACTCTCTGACACTCACTATCACTCTCTGACACTCTCTCACATTCTCTGACACTCTCTGAAACTCTCTATCTCTCTCTGACACTCTCTATCACTCTCTGACACTCTCTGACACTCTCTATCACTCTCTGACACTCTCAGACACTCTCAGGCACTGACTATCACTCTCTGATACTCTCTGACACTCTCTATCACTCTCTGACACCCACTATCACTCTCTGACACTCTCTGACACTCACAATCACTCTCTGACACACTCTGACACTCTCAGACACTCAGTGTCACTCTCTGACTCTCTCTGACACTCTCTATCACTCTCTATCACTCTCTGACACACTCTGACACACTATATCACTCTCTATCACACTGTGACACACTGTGACACTCAGAGACACTCACTGTCACTCTCTGACAATCTCAGACAATCACTTTCACTCTCTGACACTCTCTGACACAATCTATCACTCTCTATCACACTCTGACACACTCTGACACTCAGAGACACTCACTGTCACTCTCTGACACTCTCTGACACTCACTATCACTCTCTGACACTCCCTATCACTCTCTGACACACTCTATCACTCTCTGACACTCTCTATTACTCTCTGACACTCACTATCACTCTCAGACACTCACTATCACTCTCTGATACTCTCTGACACTCACTATCACTCTCTGACAGTCTCTATCTATCTCTGACACTCTCTGACACTCACTATCACACTCTGACAGTCTTTATCACTCTCAGACACTCTCTATCACTCTCAGACACTCTCAGACAATCACTATCACTCTCTGACATTCACTATCACTCTCTGACATTGTCTGACACTCTCTGTCACTCTCTGGCACTCACTATCACTCTCTGACTGTCTCTGACACTCTCTATCACTCTCTGACACTCTCAGACACTCACTATCACTCTCTGACACTCACTATCACTCTCTGACACTCACTATCACTCTCTGACACTCTCTCACACTCTCTGACACTCTCTATCACTCTCTGACACTCTCTGACACTCTCTATCACTCTCAGACCCTCTCAGACACTCACTATCACTCTCAGACACTCTCTAACTCTCTCTGACACTCTCTATCACTCTCTATCTCTCTCTGACACTCTCTGACACTCACTATCTCTCTCTGACACTCTCTATCACTCTCAGACTGTCTCTATTACTCTCAGACGCTCTCAGACACTCACTATCACTCTCTGGCGCTCACTATCACTCTCTGACACTCTCGCACACTCTCTGACACTCTCTGAAACTCTCTATCTCTCTCTGAAACTCTCTATCACTCTCTGACACTCTCTGACACTCTCTGACACTCTCAGACACTCACTATTACACTCTGATACTCTCTGACACTCACTATCACTCTCTGACACTCTCTATCACTCTCTGACACTCTCTGACACTCACTATCACTCTCTGACACTCTCTGACACTCACTATCACTGTCTGACACTCTCTATCACTCTCTGACACTCTCAGACATTTACTGTCGCTCTCTGACACTCTCTATCACTCTCTGACACTCTCAGACAATCACTATCACTCTCTGACACTCTCTATCACTCTCTGACACTCTCTGATACTCTCAGATAATCACAGACACTCACTATCACTCTCTGACACTTTCTGACACTCTCTGACACTCACTGTCACTCTCTGACACTCTCTGATGCTCTCTGACACTCACTATCACACTCTGACACACTCTGACACTCTTGACACTCTCTGAAACTCTCTATCACTCTCTATCAATCTCTGACACACTCTGACACTCCCTGACACTCTTGGACACTCACTATCACAGTCTGACACTCTCTGAAACTCTCTAACACTCTCTGACACTCTCTGACACTCTCTGACACTCTCACTATCACTCTCTGACAATCTCTGACACTCTCTGACACTCTCTGACAATCTCTATCACTCTCTGACACTCTCTATTACTCTCTGACACTCACTATCACTCTCAGACACTCACCATCACTCTCTGATACTCTCTGACACTCTCTGACACTCACTGTCACTCTCTGACACTCTGTATCTATCTCTGACACTCTCTGACTCTCACTATCACTCCCTGACAGTCTCTATCACTCTCAGACACTCTCTATCACTCTCAGACACTCTCGGCCACTCACTATCACTCTCTGACACTCTCTCAGACTCTCTGAAACTCTCTATCTCTCTCTGAAACTCTCTATCACTCTCTGACACTGTCTGACTCTCTCTATCACTCTCTGACACTCTCTGACACTTTCAGACACTCTCAGACACTCACTATCACTCTCTGATACTTTCTGACGCTCACTATCACTCTCTGATACTCTCTGACACTCAATATCACTCTCTGACACTCTCTATCACTGTCTGACACTCTCTGACACTCACTATCACTGTCTGACACTCTCTATCACTCTCTGACACTCTCAGACACTTACTATCACTCTCTGTCACTCTCTATCACTCGCTGACACTCTCAGACAATCACTATCACTCTCTGACAATCTCTGACACTCTCTATCACTCTCTGACACTCTCTGGTACTCTCAGACACCCACAGAAACTCACTATCACTCTCTGACTCTCTCTGACACTCTCTGACACTCTCTGACACTCACTATCACTCTCTGACACTCTCTATCTCTCTCTGACACTCTCTGTCCCTCTCTAACACGCTCTGACACTCTCTTACACTCTCTGACACTCTCTGACACTCTCAGACATTCTCATACACTCACTATCACTCTCTGACAACCTCTGACAACCTCTGACACTCTCTGACACACTCAGACACTCTCAGACACTCTCAGACACTCTCTGATACTCTCTGATACACACTATCACTCTCTGATACTCTCTATCAATCTCTGACACTCTCTGACACTCACTGTCACTCTCTGACACTCTCTATCACTCTCAGACACTCTCTATCACTCTCTATCATTCTCAGACACACTCAGACACTCACTATCACTCTCTGACACTCACTATCACTCTCTGACACTCACTATCACTCTCTGACACTCTCTGAAACTCTCTATCTCTCTCTGACACTCTCTATCACTCTCTGACACTCTCTGACACTCTCTATCACTCTCTGACACTCTCTGACACTCTCAGACACTCTCAGACACTCACTATCACTCTCTGATACTCTCTGACACTCATTATCACTCTCTGATACTCTCTGACACTCTCTATCTCTCTCTGACACGCACTATCACTCTCTGACACTCTCTGACACTCACAATCACTCTCTGACACACTCTGACACTCTCAGACACTCAGTGTCACTCTCTGACTTTCTCCGACACTCTCTATCACTCTCTATCACTCTCTGACACACTCTGACATACTCTATCACTCTCTATCACACTCTGACACACTCTGACAATCTCAGACAATCACTATCACTCTCTGACACTCTCTGACGCACTCTATCACTCTCTATCACACTCTGACACACTCTGACACTCAGAGACACTCACTGTCACTCTCTGACACTCTCTGACACTCACTATCACTCTCTGACACTCTCTGACACTCTCTATCATCTCTGACACTCTCTATTACTCTCTGACACTCAATATCACTCTCAGACACTCACTATCACTCTCTGATACTCTCTGACACTCACTATCACTCTCTGACACTCTCTATCTATCTCTGACACTCTCTGACACTCACTATCACTCTCTGACAGTCTCTATCACTCTCAGACACTCTCTATCACTCTCAGACACTCTCAGACAATCACTATCACTCTCTGACATTCACTATCACTCTCTGACACTGTCTGAAACTCTCTACCTCTCTCTGACACTCTCTACAACTCTGTGACACTGTATGACACTCTGTGTCACTCTCTGACACTCTCTGACACTCTCTGACACTCTCAGACACTCACTATCACTCTCTGATACTCTCTGACGCTCACTATCACTCTCTGATACTCACTGACACTCAATATCACTCTCTGACACTCTCTATCACTCTCTGACACTCTCTGGCACTCTCTGGCACTCACTATCACTCTCTGACACTCTCTATCACTCTCTGACACTCTCAGACACTCACTATCACTCTCAGACACTCACTATCACTCTCTGACACTCACTATCACTCTCTGACACTCTCTCACACTCTCTGACACTCTCTATCACTCTCTGACACTCTCTGACACTCTCTAGCACTCTTCGACACTCTCATACACTCACTATCACTCACAGACACTCTCTATCTCTCTCTGACACTCTCTATCACTCTCTATCTCTCTCTGACACTCTCTGACACTCACTATCTCTCTCTGACACTCTCTATCACTCTCAGACTGTCTCTATCACTCTCAGACACTCTCAGACACTCACTATCACTCTCTGCCGCTCACTATCACTCTCTGATGCTCTCGCACACTCTCTGACACTCTCTGACACTCTCTGACACTCTCAGACACTCACTATCACACTCTGATACTCTCTGACACTCTCTATCACTCTCTGACACTCTCTGACACTCACTTTCACTCTCTGACACTCTCTGACACTCACTATCACTGTCTGACACTCTCTATCACTCTCTGACACTCTCAGACACTTACTGTCACTCTCTGACACTCTCTGACACACTCTGACACTCCCTATCACTCTCTGACACTCTCTGACACTCACTATCACTCTCTGACACTCTCTGACACTCACTATCACTGTCTGACACTCTCTATCACTCTCTGACACTCTCAGACACTTACTGTCCCTCTCTAACACTCACTGACACTCTCTGACACTCTCTGACACTCTCTGACGCTCTCACTATCACTCTCTGACACTCTCTGTCCCTCTCTAACACTCACTAACACTCTCTGTCCCTCTCTAACACTCACTAACACTCTCTGACACTCTCTATCACTCTGTGACACTCTCTATTACTCTCTGACACTCACTATCACTCTCAGACACTCACTATCACTCTCTGATACTCTCTGACACTCACTATCACTCTCTGACACTCTCTATCTATCTCTGACACTCTCTGACACTCACTATCACTCTCTGACAGTCTCTATCAATCTCAGACACTCTCTATCACTCTCAGACACTCTCAGGCAATCACTATCACTCTCTGACATTCACTATCACTCTCTGACACTGTCTGAAAATCTCTACCTCTCTCTGACACTCTCTACAACTCTCTGACACTGTCCAACACTCTCTGTCACTCTCTGACACTCTCTGACACTCTCAGACACTCACTATCACTCTCTGATACTCTCTGACGCTCACTATCACTTTCTGATACTCTCTGACACTCAATATCACTCTCTAACAGTCTCTATCACTCTCTGACACTCTCTGACACTATCTGGCACTCACTCTCACTCTCTGACACTCTCGATCACTCTCTGACACTCTCTGACACTCTCAGACACTCACTATCACTCTCTGACACTCTCTATCACTCTCAGACAATCTCAGACACTCACTATCACTCTCAGACACTCTCCATCTCTCTCTGACACTCTCTATCACTCTCTATCTCTCTCTGACACTCTCTGACACTCACTATCTCTCTCTGACACTCTCTATCACTCTCAGACAGTCTCTATCACTCTCAGACACTCTCAGACACTCACTATCACACTCTGACGCTCACTATCACTCTCTGACACTCTCGCACACTCTCTGACACTCTCTGAAAATCTCTATCTCTCTCTGAAACTCTCTATCACTCTCTTACACTCTCTGACACTCTCTGACACTCTCTGACACTCAATATCACACTCTGATACTCTCTGACACTCACTATCACTCTCTGAAACACTCTATCACTCTCTGACACTCTCTATCACTCTCTGACACTCTCTGACACTCACTATCACTCTCTGACACTGTCTGACACTCACTATCACTGTCTGACACTCTCTATCACTCTCTGACACTCTCAGACACTTACTGTCACTCGCTGACACTCTCTATCACTCTCTGACACTCTCAGACAATCACTATCACTCTCTGACACTCTCTATCACTCTCTGACACTCTCTGATACTCTCAGATACTCACAGACACTCACTATCACTCTCTGACACTCTCTGACACTCTCTGACACTCACTGTCACTCTCTGACACTCTCTGATGCTCTCTGACACTCACTATCACTCTCTGACACACTCTGACACTCTCGACACTCTCTGACACTCTCTATCACTCTCTATCACTCTCTATCAATCTCTGACACACTCTGACACTCTCTGACACTCTCGGACACTCACTATCACACTCTGACACTCTCTGAAACTCTCTAACACTCTCTGAAACTCTCTGACACTCTCTGACACTCTCACTATCACTCTCTGACAGTCTCTATCACTCTCAGACACTCTCTATCACTCTCAGACACTCTCAAACACTCACTATCACTCTCTGACACTCACTATCACTCTCTGACACTCTCTCACACTCTCTGAAACACTCTATCTCTCTCTGAAACTCTATATCACTCTCTGACACTGTCTGACACTCTCTATCACTCTCTGACACTCTCTGACACTTTCAGACACTCTCAGAAACTCACTATCACTCTCTGATACTCTCTGACGCTCACAATCACTGTCTGATACTCTCTGTCACTCAATATCACTCTCTGACACTCTCTGTCCCTCTCTGACACTCTCACACACTCTCTGAGCCTCTCTGACACTCTCTATCACTCTCTGAAACTCTCTATCACTCTCTGACACTCTCTGACTCTCCCTGACATTCACTGACACTCTCTGACACTCACGGACACTCACTATCACTCTCTGACACTCTCAGACAATCACTATCACTCTCTGACACTATCTGACACTCTCTATCACTCTCTGACACTCTCTGATACTCTCAGACACTCACAGAAACTCACTATCACTCTCTGACTCTCTCTGACACTCTCTGACACTCACGGACACTCACTATCACTCTCTGATACCCTCTGACACTCACTATCACTCTCTGACACTCTCTATCTCTCTCTGACACTCTCTGTCCCTCTCTAACACTCAGTAACACTCTCTGACACTCTCTGACACTCTCTGACACTCTCACTATCACTCTCTGACACTCTCTGACACTCTCTGACACTCTCTGACACTCTCTATCACTCTCTATTACTCTCTGACACTCACTATCACTCTCAGACACTCACTATCACTCTCTGATACTCTCTGACACTCACTATCACTCTCTGACACTCTCTATCTATCTCTGACACTCTCTGACACTCACTATCACTCTCTGACAGTCTCTATCACTCTCAGACACTCTCTATCACTCTCAGACACTCTCAGACAATCACTATCACTCTCTGACATTCACTACCACTCTCTGAAACTCTCTACCTCTCTCTGACACTCTCTACAACTCTCTGACACTGTCTGACACTGTCTGTCACTCTCTGACACTCTCTGACACTCTCAGACACTCACTATCACTCTCTGATACTCTCTGACGCTCACTATCACTTTCTGATACTCTCTGACACTCAATATCACTCTCTGACACTCTCTATCACTCTCTGACACTCTCTGACACTCTCTGGCACTCACTATCACTCTCTGACACTCTCTATCACTCTCTGACACTCTCTATCACTCTCTGACACACTCTATCACTCACTATCACTCTCTGACACTCTCTATCACTCTCAGACACTCTCAGACACTCACTATCACTCTCAGACACTCTCCATCTCTCTCTGACACTCTCTATCACTCTCTATCTCTCTCTGACACTCTCTGACACTCACTATCTCTCTCTGACACTCTCTATCACACTCAGACTGTCTCTATCACATTCAGACACTCTCAGACACTCACTATCACGCTCTGACGCTCACTATCACTCTCTGACACTCTCGCACACTCTCTGACACTCTCTGAATATCTCTATCTCTCTCTGAAACTCTCGATCATTCTCTGACACTCTCTGACACTCTCTGACACTCTCTGACACTCTCAGGCACACAATATCACACTCTGATACTCTCTGACACTCACTATCACTCTCTGACACTCTCTATCACTCTCCGACACTCTCTGACACTCACTATCACTCTCTTACACTCTCTGACACTCACTATCTCTCTCTGACACTCTCTATCACTCTCTGACACTCTCAGACACTTACTGTCACTCTCTGACACTCTCTATCACTCTCTGACACTCTCAGACAATCACTATCACTCTCTGACACTCTCTATCACTTTCTGACACTCTCTGATACTCTCAGATACTCACAGACACTCACTATCACTCTCTGACACTCTCTGACACTCTCTGACACTCAATATCACACTCTGATACTCTCTGACACTCACTATCACTCTCTGACACTCTCTATCACTCTCTGACACTCTCTGACACTCACTATCACTCTCTGACACTCTCTGACACTCACTATCACTGTCTGACACTCTCTATCACTCTCTGACACTCTCAGACACTTACTGTCACTCTCTGACACTCTCTATCACTCTCTGACACTCTCAGACAATCACTATCACTCTCTGACACTCTCTATCACTCTCTGACACTCTCTGATACTCTCAGATACTCACAGACACTCACTATCACTCTCTGACACTCTCTGACACTCTCTGACACTCACTGTCACTCTCTGACTCTCTCTGATGCTCTCTGACACTCACTATCACTCTCTGACACACTCTGACACTCTCGACACTCTCTGACACTCTCTATCACTCTCTATCACTCTCTATCATCTCTGACACACTCTGACACTCTCTGACACTCTCGGACACTCACTATCACACTCTGACACTCTCTGAAACTCTCTAACACTCTCTGAAACTCTCTGACACTCTCTGACACTCTCACTATCACTCTCTGACAGTCTCTATCACTCTCAGACACTCTCTATCACTCTCAGACACTCACTATCACTCTCTGACACTCACTATCACTCTCTGACACTCTCTCACACTCTCTGAAACACTATATCTCTCTGAAACTCTATATCACTCTCTGAAACTCTCTGACACTCTCTATCACTCTCTGACACACTCTGACACTTTCAGACACTCTCAGACACTCACTATCACTCTCTGATACTCTCTGACGCTCACAATCACTCTCTGATACTCTCTGACACTCAATATCACTCTCTGACACTCTCTGTCCCTCTCTGACACTCTCTGACACTCACTATCACTGTCTGACACTCTCTATCACTCTCTGACACTCTCAGACACTCACTATCACTCTCTGACACTCTCTGACACTCTCTATCACTCTCTGACACTCTCTGATACTCTCAGACACTCTCAGAAACTCACTATCACTCTCTGATACTCTCTGACTCTCTCTGACACTCTCTGACACTCTCTGACACACTCTGACACTCACGGACACTCTCTATCAAGCTCTGACACTCTCTGACACTCACTATCACTCTCTGACACTCTCTATCTCTCTCTTCACTCTCTGTCCCTCTCTAACACTCTCTGACACTCTCAGACATTCGCATACACTCACTATCACTCACTATCACTCTCTTACAACCTCTGACAACCTCTGACACTCTCTGACACTCTCAGACACTCTCAGACACTCACTATCACTCTCTGATACTCTCTGATACACACTATCACTCTCTGATACTCTCTATCAATCTCTGACAATCTCTGACACTCACTATCACTCTCTGACACTCTCTATCACTCCCAGACTCTCTCTATCACTCTCTATCACTCTCAGACACTCTCAGACAATCACTATCACTCTCTGACACTCATTCACACTCTCTGACACTCTCTGAAACTCTCTATCTCTCTCTGACACTCTCTATCACTCTCTGACACTCTCTGACACTCTCTATCACTCTCTGACACTCTCTGACACTCTCAGACACTCACTATCACTCTCTGATACTCTTTGACACTCACTATCACTCTCTGATACTCTGACACTCTCTATCACTCTCTGACACGCACTATCACTCTCTGACACACTCTGACACTCTCAGACACTCAGTGTCACTCTCTGACTCTCTCTGACACTCTCTATCACTCTCTCTCACTCTCTGACACACTCCGACACACTCTATCACTCTCTATCAGAATCTGACACACTCTGACACTCAGAGACACTCACTGTCACTCTCTGACACTCACTATCACTCTCTGAAACTCCCTATCACTCTCTGATACTCTCTGAAACTCACTATCACTCTCTGATACTCTCTGATTCTCTGTATCACTCTCTGACACGCACTATCACTCTCTGACGCTCTCTGACACTCACAATCACTCTCTGACACACTCTGACACTCTAAGACACTCAGTGTCACTCTCTGAGACTCTCTGACAATCTCAGACAATCACTATCACTCTCTGACACTCTCTGACACACTCTAGCACTCTCTATCACACTCTGACACACTCGGACACTCAGAGACACTCACTGTCACTCTCTGACACTCTCTGACACTCACTGTCACTCTCTGACACTCCCTATCTCTCTCTGACACTCTCTGACACTCTCTAACACTCACTGACACTCTCTGACACTCTCTGACACTCTCACTATCACTCTCTGACACTCTCACTATCACTCTCTGACACTCTCTGAGACTCTCTGACACTCTCTATCACTCTCTGACACGCTCTATTACTCTCTGACACTCACTATCACTCTCAGACACTCACTGTCACTCTGTGATACTCTCTGACACTCACTATCACTCTCTGACACTCTCTATCTTTCTCTGACACTCTCTGACACTCACTAACACTCTCTGACTGTCTCTATCACTCTCAGACTCTCTCTATCACTCTCAGACACTCTCAGACACTCACTATCACTCTCTGACATTCACTATCACTCTCTGACACTCTCTGACACTCTCTGCAACTCTCTATCTCTCTCTGACACTCTCTACCACTCTCTGACACTGTCTGACACTCTCTGTCACTCTCTGACACTCTCTGACACTCTCAGACACTCACTATCACTCTCTGACACTCTCTGACACTCTCTGAAACTCACTCTCTCTCTGACACTCTCTACCACTCTCTGACACTGTCTGACACTCTCTGATACTCACTATCACTGTCTGACACTCTCTATCACTCTCTGACACTCTCAGACACTTACTATCACTCTCTGACACTCTATATCACTCTCTGACACTCTCAGACAATCACTATCACTCTCTGACACTCTCTATCACTCTCTGACACTCTCTGATACTCTCAGACACTCTCAGAAACTCACTATCACTCTCTGATACTCTCTGACTCTCTCTGACACTCTCTGACACACTCTGACACTCACGGACACTCACTATCACTCTCTGATACTCTCTGACACTCTCTGGCACTCACTACCACTCTCTGACACTCTCTATCAATCTCTGACACTCTCTGACACTCACTATCACTCTCTGACACTCTTTATCTCTCTCTGACACTCTCTGTCCCTCTCTAACACTCTCTGACACTCTCAGACATTCGCATACACTCACTATCACTCTCTTACAACCTCTGACAACCTCTGACACTCTCTGACACTCTCAGACACTCTCAGACACTCACTATCACTCTCTGATACTCTCTGACACTCTCTGACACTCTCTATCACTCTCTGACACTCTCTATTACTCTCTGACACTCACTATCACTCTCAGACACTCACTATCACTCTCTGATACTCTCTGACACTCACTATCACTCTCTGACACTCTCTATCTATCTCTGACACTCTCTGACACTCACTAACACTCTCTGACTGTCTCTATCACTCTCAGACTCTCTCCATCACTCTCAGACACTCACTATCACTCTCTGACATTCACTATCACTCTCTGACACTCTCTGACACTCTCTGAAACTCTCTATCTCTCTCTGACACTCTCTACCACTCTCTGACACTGTCTGACATCCTCTGTCACTCTCTGACACTCTCTGACACTCTCTGACACTCACTATCACTCTCTGACACTCTCTGACACTCTCTGAAACTCTCTCTCTCTCTGACACTCTCTACCACTCTCTGACACTGTCTGACACTCTCTGTCACTCTCTGACACTCTCTGAAACTCTCTATCTCTCTCTGACACTCTCTACAACTCTCTGACACTGTTTGACACTCTCTGTCAATCTCTGACACTCTCTGACACTCTCTGAAACTCTCTATCTCTCTCTGACACTCTCTACCACTCTCTGACCCTGTCTGACACTCTCTGTCACTCTCTGACACTCTCTATCAATCTCAGACACTCGCAGACACTCACAATCACTCTCAGACTCTCTCTATCTCTCTCTGACACTCTCTATCACTCTCTATCTCTCTCTGACACTCTCTGACACTCACTATCTCTCTCTGACACTCTCTATCACTCTCAGACTGTCTCTATCACTCTCAGACTCTCTCAGACACTCACTATCACTCTCTGACGCTCACTATCACTCTCTGACACTCTCGCACACTCTCTGACACTCTCTGACACTCTGACACTCTCTGACACTCTCAGACACTCACTATCACACTCTGATACTCTCTGACACTCACTATCACTCTCTGACACTCTCTATCACTCTCTGACACTCTCTGACACTCACTATCACTCTCTGACACTCTCTGATACTCTCAGATACTCACAGACACTCACTATCACTCTCTGACACTCTCTATCACTCTCTGACACTCTCTGACACTCACTATCACTCTCTGACACTCTCTGACACTAACTATCACTGTCTGACACTCTCTATCACACTCTGACACTCTCAGACAATCACTATCACTCTCTGACACTCTCTATCACTCTCTGACACTCTCTGATACTCTCAGATACTCACAGACACTCACTATCACTCTCTGACACTCTCTGACACTCTCTGACACTCTCTGACACTCACTGTCACTCTCTGATACTCTCTGATGCTCTCTGACACTCACTATCACTCTCTGACACACTCTCACACTCTCGACACTCTCTGACACTCTATCACTCTCTATCACTCTCTATCAAACTCTGAGACACACTCTGACAGTCTCGGACACTCACTATCACTCTCAGACACTCACCATCACTCTCTGATACTCTCTGACACTCACTATCACTCTCTGACACTCTATATCTATCTCTGACACTCCTTGACTCTCACTATCACTCTCTGACAATCTCTATCACTCTCAGACACTCTCTATCACTCTCAGACACTCTCTGACACTCACTATCACTCTCTGACACTCACTATCACTCTCTGACACTCTCTCACACTCTCTGAAACACTCTATCTCTCTCTGAAACTCTATATCACTCTCTGACACTGTCTGACACTCTCTATCACTCTCTGACACTCTCTGACACTTTCAGACACTCTCAGACACTCACTATCACTCTCTGATAATCTCTGACGCTCACTAACACTCTCTGATACTCTCTGACACTCAATATCACTCTCTGACACTCTCTGTCCCTCTCTGACACTCACTATCACTGTCTGACACTCTCTATCACTCTCTGACACTGTCAGACACTTACTATCATTCTTTGACACTCTCTATCACTCTCTGACACTCTCAGACAATCACTGTCACTCTCTGACATTCACTATCACTCTCTGACACTCTCTGACACTCTCTGAAACTCTCTATCACTCTCTGACACTCTCTGCCACTCTCTGACACTGTCTGACACTCTCTGTCACTCTCTGACACTCTCTGACACTCTCAGACACTCACTATCACTCTCTGACACTCTCTGACACTCTCTGAAACTCTCTCTCTCTCTGACACTCTCTACCACTCTCTGACGCTGTCTGACACTCTCTGTCACTCTCTGACACTCTCTGAAACTCTCTATCTCTCTCTGACACTCTCTACAACTCTCTGACACTGTTTGACACTCTCTGTCAGTCTCTGACACTCTCTGACACTCTCTGAAACTCTCTGAAACTCTCTGAAACTCTCTATCTCTCTCTGACACTCTCTACCACTCTCTGACCCTGTCTGACACTCTCTGTCACTCTCTGACACTCTCTATCTATCTCTGACACTCTCTGACACTCACTAACACTCTCTGACTGTCTCTATCACTCTCAGACACTCTCCATCACTCTCAGACACTCACTATCACTCTCTGACATTCACTATCACTCTCTGACACTCTCTGACACTCTCTGAAACTCTCTATCTCTCTCTGACACTCTCTACCACTCTCTGACACTGTCTGACACTCTCTGTCACTCTCTGACACTCTCTGACACTCTCTGACACTCACTATCACTCTCTGACACTCTCTGACACTCTCTGAAACTCTCTCTCTGACACTCTCTACCACTCTCTGACACTGTCTGACACTCTCTGTCACTCTCTGACACTCTCTGAAACTCTCTATCTCTCTCTGACACTCTCTACAACTCTCTGACACTGTTTGACACTCTCTGTCACTCTCTGACACTCTCTGACACTCTCTGAAACTCTCTATCTCTCTCTGACACTCTCTACCACTCTCTGACCCTGTCTGACACTCTCTGTCACTCTCTGACACTCTCTATCACTCTCAGACACTCGCAGACACTCACAATCACTCTCAGACTCTCTCTATCTCTCTCTGACACTCTCTTTCACTCTCTATCTCTCTCTGACACTCTCTGACACTCACTATCTCTCTCTGACACTCTCTATCACTCTCAGACTGTCTCTATCACTCTCAGACTCTCTCAGACACTCACTATCACTCTCTGACGCTCACTATCACTCTCTGACACTCTCGCACACTCTCTGACACTCTCTGACACTCTGACACTCTCTGACACTCTCAGACACTCACTATCACACTCTGATACTCTCTGACACTCACTATCACTCTCTGACACTCTCTATCACTCTCTGACACTCTCTGACACTCACTATCACTCTCTGACACTCTCTGATACTCTCAGATACTCACAGCCACTCACTATCACTCTCTGACACTCTCTATCACTCTCTGAAACTCTCTGACACTCACTATCACTCTCTGACACTCTCTGACACTAACTATCACTGTCTGACACTCTCTATCACACTCTGACACTCTCAGACAATCACTATCACTCTCTGACACTCTCTATCACTCTCTGACACTCTCTGATACTCTCAGATACTCACAGACACTCACTATCACTCTCTGACACTCTCTGACACTCTCTGACACTCACTGTCACTCTCTGACACTCTCTGATGCTCTCTGACACTCACTATCACTCTCTGACACACTCTCACACTCTCGACACTCTCTGACACTCTATCACTCTCTATCACTCTCTATCAAACTCTGACACACTCTGACAGTCTCGGACACTCACTATCACTCTCAGACACTCACCATCACTCTCTGATACTCTCTGACACTCACTATCACTCTCTGACACTCTATATCTATCTCTGACACTCCTTGACTCTCACTATCACTCTCTGACAATCTCTATCACTCTCAGACACTCTCTATCACTCTCAGACACTCTCTGACACTCACTATCACTCTCTGACACTCACTATCACTCTCTGACACTCTCTCACACTCTCTGAAACACTCTATCTCTCTCTGAAACTCTATATCACTCTCTGACACTGTCTGACACTCTCTATCACTCTCTGACACTCTCTGACACTTTCAGACACTCTCAGACACTCACTATCACTCTCTGATAATCTCTGACGCTCACTAACACTCTCTGATACTCTCTGACACTCAATATCACTCTCTGACACTCTCTGTCCCTCTCTGACACTCACTATCACTGTCTGACACTCTCTATCACTCTCTGACACTGTCAGACACTTACTATCATTCTTTGACACTCTCTATCACTCTCTGACACTCTCAGACAATCACTATCACTCTCTGACATTCACTATCACTCTCTGACACTCTCTGACACTCTCTGAAACTCTCTATCACTCTCTGACACTCTCTGCCACTCTCTGACACTGTCTGACACTCTCTGTCACTCTCTGACACTCTCTGACACTCTCAGACACTCACTATCACTCTCTGACACTCTCTGACACTCTCTGAAACTCTCTCTCTCTCTGACACTCTCTACCACTCTCTGACGCTGTCTGACACTCTCTGTCACTCTCTGACACTCTCTGAAACTCTCTATCTCTCTCTGACACTCTCTACAGCTCTCTGACACTGTTTGACACTCTCTGTCACTCTCTGACACTCTCTGACACTCTCTGAAACTCTCTGAAACTCTCTGAAACTCTCTATCTCTCTCTGACACTCTCTACCACTCTCTGACCCTGTCTGACACTCTCTGTCACTCTCTGACACTCTCTATCACTCTCAGACACTCGCAGACACTCACTATCACTCTCAGACACTCTCTATCTCTCTCTGACACTCTCTATCACTCTCTATCTCTCTCTGACACTCTCTGACACTCACTATCTCTCTCTGACACTCTCTATCACTCTCAGACTGTCTCTATCACTCTCAGACTCTCTAAGACACTCACTATCACTCTCTGACGCTCACTATCACTCTCTGACACTCTCGCACACTCTCTGACACTCTCTGAAACTCTCTATCTCTCTCTGAAACTCTCTATCACTCTCTGACACTCTCTGACACTCTCAGACACTCACTATCACACTCTTATACTCTCTGACACTCACTATCACTCTCTGACACTCTCTATCACTCTCTGACACTCTCCAACACTCACTATCACTCTCTGACACTCTCTGATACTCTCAGATACTCACAGACACTCACTATCACTCTCTGACACTCTCTATCACTCTCTGACACTCTCTGACACTCACTATCACTCTCTGACACTCTCTGACACTAACTATCACTGTCTGACACTCTCTATCACTCTCTGACACTCTAAGACACTTACTGTCACTCTCTGACACTCTCTATCACACTCTGACACTCTCAGACAATCACTATCACTCTCTGACACTCTCTATCACTCTCTGACACTCTCTGATACTCTCAGATACTCACAGACACTCACTATCACTCTCTGACACTCTCTGACACTCTCTGACACTCACTGTCACTCTCTGACACTCTCTGATGCTCTCTGACACTCACTATCACTCTCTGACACACTCTGACACTCTCGACACTCTCTGACACTCTCTATCACTCTCTATCACTCTCTTTCAAACTCTGACACACTTTGACACTCTCGGACACTCACTATCACTCTCAGACACTCACCATCACTCTCTGATACTCTCTGACACTCACTATCACTCTCTGACACTCTCTATCTATCTCTGACACTCCTTGACTCTCACTAACACTCTCTGACAGTCTCTATCACTCTCAGACACTCTCTATCACTATCAGACACTCTCAGACACTCACTATCACTCTCTGACACTCACTATCACTCTCTGACACTCTCTGACACTCTCTCACACTCTCTGAAACACTCTATCTCTCTCTGAAACTCTATATCACTCTCTGACACTGTCTGACACTCTCTATCACTCTCTGACACTCTCTGACACTTTCAGAGACTCTCAGACACTCACTATCACTCTCTGATACTCTCTGACGCTCACTAACACTCTCTGATACTCTCTGACACTCAATATCACTGTCTGACACTCTCTGTCCCTCTCTGACACTCACTATCACTGTCTGAAACTCTCTATCACTCTCTGACACTCTCAGACACTTACTATCACTCTCTGACACTCTCTATCACTCTCTGACACTCTCAGACAATCACTATCACTCTCTGACACTCTCTGACTTTATCTGACACTCTCTGACACTCTCTGACACACTCTGACCCTCACGGACACTCACTATCACTCTCTGATACTCTCTGACACTCACTACCACTCTCTGACACTCTCTATCAATCTCTGACACTCTCTGACACTCACTATCTCTCTCTGACACTCTCCATCTCTCTCTGACACTCTCTGTCCCTCTCTAACACTCTCAGACACTCACTATCACTCTCAGACACTCTCTATCTCTCTCTGACACTCTCTATAACTCTCTATCTCTCTCTGACACTCTCTGACACTCACTATCTCTCTCTGACACTCTCTATCACTCTCAGACTGTCTCTATCACTCTCAGACTCTCTCAGACACTCACTATCACTCTCTGACGCTCACTATCACTCTCTGACACTCTCGCACACTCTCTGACACTCTCTGAAACTCTCTATCTCTCTCTGAAACTCTCTATCACTCTCTGACACTCTCTGACACTCTCTGACACTCTCAGACACTTACTGTCACTCTCTGACACTCTCTATCACTCTCTGACACTCTCTGATACTCTCAGATACTCACAGACACTCACTATCACTCTCTGACACTCCCTGTCACTCTCTGACACTCTCTGACACTCACTGTCACTCTCTGACACTCTCTGATGCTCTCTGACACTCACTATCACCCTCTGACACACTCTGACACTCTCGACACTCTCTGACACTCTCTATCACTCTCTATCACTCTCTATCAATCTCTGACACACTCTGACACTCTCGGACACTCACTATCACTCTCTGACACTCTCTGATACTCTCAGATACTCACAGCCACTCACTATCACTCTCTGACACTCTCTATCACTCTCTGAAACTCTCTGACACTCACTATCACTCTCTGACACTCTCTGACACTAACTATCACTGTCTGACACTCTCTATCACACTCTGACACTCTCAGACAATCACTATCACTCTCTGACACTCTCTATCACTCTCTGACACTCTCTGATACTCTCAGATACTCACAGACACTCACTATCACTCTCTGACACTCTCTGACACTCTCTGACACTCACTGTCACTCTCTGACACTCTCTGATGCTCTCTGACACTCACTATCACTCTCTGACACACTCTCACACTCTCGACACTCTCTGACACTCTATCACTCTCTATCACTCTCTATCAAACTCTGACACACTCTGACAGTCTCGGACACTCACTATCACTCTCAGACACTCACCATCACTCTCTGATACTCTCTGACACTCACTATCACTCTCTGACACTCTATATCTATCTCTGACACTCCTTGACTCTCACTATCACTCTCTGACAATCTCTATCACTCTCAGACACTCTCTATCACTCTCAGACACTCTCTGACACTCACTATCACTCTCTGACACTCACTATCACTCTCTGACACTCTCTCACACTCTCTGAAACACTCTATCTCTCTCTGAAACTCTATATCACTCTCTGACACTGTCTGACACTCTCTATCACTCTCTGACACTCTCTGACACTTTCAGACACTCTCAGACACTCACTATCACTCTCTGATAATCTCTGACGCTCACTAACACTCTCTGATACTCTCTGACACTCAATATCACTCTCTGACACTCTCTGTCCCTCTCTGACACTCACTATCACTGTCTGACACTCTCTATCACTCTCTGACACTGTCAGACACTTACTATCATTCTTTGACACTCTCTATCACTCTCTGACACTTTCAGACAATCACTATCACTCTCTGACATTCACTATCACTCTCTGACACTCTCTGACACTCTCTGAAACTCTCTATCACTCTCTGACACTCTCTGCCACTCTCTGACACTGTCTGACACTCTCTGTCACTCTCTGACACTCTCTGACACTCTCAGACACTCACTATCACTCTCTGACACTCTCTGACACTCTCTGAAACTCTCTCTCTCTCTGACACTCTCTACCACTCTCTGACGCTGTCTGACACTCTCTGTCACTCTCTGACACTCTCTGAAACTCTCTATCTCTCTCTGACACTCTCTACAGCTCTCTGACACTGTTTGACACTCTCTGTCACTCTCTGACACTCTCTGACACTCTCTGAAACTCTCTGAAACTCTCTGAAACTCTCTATCTCTCTCTGACACTCTCTACCACTCTCTGACCCTGTCTGACACTCTCTGTCACTCTCTGACACTCTCTATCACTCTCAGACACTCGCAGACACTCACTATCACTCTCAGACACTCTCTATCTCTCTCTGACACTCTCTATCACTCTCTATCTCTCTCTGACACTCTCTGACACTCACTATCTCTCTCTGACACTCTCTATCACTCTCAGACTGTCTCTATCACTCTCAGACTCTCTAAGACACTCACTATCACTCTCTGACGCTCACTATCACTCTCTGACACTCTCGCACACTCTCTGACACTCTCTGAAACTCTCTATCTCTCTCTGAAACTCTCTATCACTCTCTGACACTCTCTGACACTCTCAGACACTCACTATCACACTCTTATACTCTCTGACACTCACTATCACTCTCTGACACTCTCTATCACTCTCTGACACTCTCCAACACTCACTATCACTCTCTGACACTCTCTGATACTCTCAGATACTCACAGACACTCACTATCACTCTCTGACACTCTCTATCACTCTCTGACACTCTCTGACACTCACTATCACTCTCTGACACTCTCTGACACTAACTATCACTGTCTGACACTCTCTATCACTCTCTGACACTCTAAGACGCTTACTGTCACTCTCTGACACTCTCTATCACACTCTGACACTCTCAGACAATCACTATCACTCTCTGACACTCTCTATCACTCTCTGACACTCTCTGATACTCTCAGATACTCACAGACACTCACTATCACTCTCTGACACTCTCTGACACTCTCTGACACTCACTGTCACTCTCTGACACTCTCTGATGCTCTCTGACACTCACTATCACTCTCTGACACACTCTGACACTCTCGACACTCTCTGACACTCTCTATCACTCTCTATCACTCTCTTTCAAACTCTGACACACTTTGACACTCTCGGACACTCACTATCACTCTCAGACACTCACCATCACTCTCTGATACTCTCTGACACTCACTATCACTCTCTGACACTCTCTATCTATCTCTGACACTCCTTGACTCTCACTAACACTCTCTGACAGTCTCTATCACTCTCAGACACTCTCTATCACTATCAGACACTCTCAGACACTCACTATCACTCTCTGACACTCACTATCACTCTCTGACACTCTCTGACACTCTCTCACACTCTCTGAAACACTCTATCTCTCTCTGAAACTCTATATCACTCTCTGACACTGTCTGACACTCTCTATCACTCTCTGACACTCTCTGACACTTTCAGAGACTCTCAGACACTCACTATCACTCTCTGATACTCTCTGACGCTCACTAACACTCTCTGATACTCTCTGACACTCAATATCACTCTCTGACACTCTCTGTCCCTCTCTGACACTCACTATCACTGTCTGAAACTCTCTATCACTCTCTGACACTCTCAGACACTTACTATCACTCTCTGACACTCTCTATCACTCTCTGACACTCTCAGACAATCACTATCACTCTCTGACACTCTCTGACTTTATCTGACACTCTCTGACACTCTCTGACACACTCTGACCCTCACGGACACTCACTATCACTCTCTGATACTCTCTGACACTCACTACCACTCTCTGACACTCTCTATCAATCTCTGACACTCTCTGACACTCACTATCTCTCTCTGACACTCTCCATCTCTCTCTGACACTCTCTGTCCCTCTCTAACACTCTCAGACACTCACTATCACTCTCAGACACTCTCTATCTCGCTCTGACACTCTCTATAACTCTCTATCTCTCTCTGACACTCTCTGACACTCACTATCTCTCTCTGACACTCTCTATCACTCTCAGACTGTCTCTATCACTCTCAGACTCTCTCAGACACTCACTATCACTCTCTGACGCTCACTATCACTCTCTGACACTCTCGCACACTCTCTGACACTCTCTGAAACTCTCTATCTCTCTCTGAAACTCTCTATCACTCTCTGACACTCTCTGACACTCTCTGACACTCTCAGACACTTACTGTCACTCTCTGACACTCTCTATCACTCTCTGACACTCTCTGATACTCTCAGATACTCACAGACACTCACTATCACTCTCTGACACTCCCTGTCACTCTCTGACACTCTCTGACACTCACTGTCACTCTCTGACACTCTCTGATGCTCTCTGACACTCACTATCACCCTCTGACACACTCTGACACTCTCGACACTCTCTGACACTCTCTATCACTCTCTATCACTCTCTATCAATCTCTGACACACTCTGACACTCTCGGACACTCACTATCACTCTCAGACACTCACCATCACTCTCTGATACTCTCTGACACTCACTATCACTCTCTGACACTCTCTATCTATCTCTGGCACTCCTTGACTCTCACTATCACTCTCTGACAGTCTCTATCACTCTCAGACACTCTCTATCACTCTCTGACAGTTTCAGACACTCACTATCACTCTCTGACACTCACTATCACTCTCTGACAATCTCTCACACTCTCTGAAACACTATATCTCTCTCTGAAACTCTATATCACTCTCTGATACTCTCTGACGCTCACTAATAATCTCTGATACTCTCTGACACTCAATATCACTCTCTGACACTCTCTGCCCCTCTCTGACACTAACTATCACTGTCTGACACTCTCTATCACTCTCTGACACTCTCAGACACTTACTATCACTCTCTGACACTCTCTATCACTCTCTGACACTCTCAGACAATCCCTATCACTCTCTGACACTCTCTGACACTCTCTATCACTCTCTGACACTCTCTGATACTCTCAGACACTCACAGAAACTCACTATCACTCTCTGACACTCTCTGACTCTCTCTGACACTCTCTGACATTCTCTGACACTCTCTGACACTCACAGACACTCACTATCACTCTCTGATACTCTCTGACACTCACTATCACTCTCTGACACTCACGATCACTCTCTGACACTCTCTCACACTCTCTGAAACACTCTATCTCTCTCTGAAACTCTATATCACTCTCTGACACTGTCTGGCACTCTCTATCACTCTCTGACACTCTCTGACACTTTCAGACACTCTCAGACACTCACTATCACTCTCTGATACTCTCTGACGCTCACTATCTCTCTCTGATACTCTTTGACACTCAATATCACTCTCTGACACTCTCTGTCCCTCTCTGACACTCACTATCACTGTCTGACACTCTCTATCACTCTCTGACACTCTCAGACACTTACTATCACTCTCTGACACTCTCTATCACTCTCTGACACTCTCAGACAATCACTATCACTCTCTGACACTCTCTGATACTCTCAGACACTCACAGAAACTCACTATCACTCTCTGACACTCTCTGATACTCTCAGACACTCACAGAAACTCACTATCACTCTCTGACACTCTCTGACACTCTCTGACACTCACGGACACTCAATATCACTCTCTGATACTCTCTGACACTCACTATCACTCTCTGACACTCTCTATCAATCTCTGACACTCTCTGACACTCACTATCACTCTCTGACACTCTCTATCTCTCTCTTACACTCTCTGTCCCTCTCTAACACTCTCTGACACTCTCTGACACTCTCAGACATTCTCATACACTCACTATCACTCTCTTACAACCTCTGACAACCTCTGACACTCTCAGACACTCTCAGACACTCTCAGACACTCACTATCACTCTCTGATACTCTCTGATACACACTATCACTCTCTGATACTCTCTATCAATCTCTGACACTCTCTGACACTCACTATCACTCTCTGACACTCTCTATCACTCCCAGACTCTCTCTATCACTCTCTATCACTCTCAGACACTCTCAGACAATCATTATCACTCTCTGACACTCACTATCACTCTCTGACACTCTCTCACACTCTCTGACACTCTCTGAAACTCTCTATCTCTCTTTGACACTCTCTATCACTCTCTGACACTCTCTGACACTCTCTATCACTCTCTGACACTCTCTGACACTCTCAGACACTCTCAGACACTCACTATCACTCTCTGATATTCTCTGACACTCACTATCACTCTCTGATACTCTCTGACACTCTCTATCACTCTCTGACACGCACTACAACTCTCTGACACTCTCTGACACTCACAATGACTCGCTGACACACTCTGACACTCTCAGACACTCAGTGTCACTCTCTGACTCTCTCTGACCCTCTCTATCACTGTCTATCACTCTCTGACACACTCTGACACACTCTATCACTCTCTATCACAATCTGACACACTCTGACACTCAGAGACACTCACTGTCACTCTGTGACACTCTCTGACACTCACTATCACTCTCTGAAACTCCCTATCACTCTCTGATACTCTCTGAAACTCACTATCACTCTCTGATACTCTCTGACACTCTCTATCACTCTCTGACACGCACTATCACACTCTGACACTCTTAGACACTCAGTGTCACTCTCTGACACTCTCTGACAATCTCAGACAATCACTATCACTCTCTGACACTCTCTGACACACTCTATCACTCTCTATCACACTCTGACACACTCTGACACTCAGAGACACTCACTGTCACTCTCTGACACTCTCTGACACTCACTGTCACTCTCTGACACTCTCTGACACTCTCTGACACTCTCTGACACTCACTGTCACTCTCTGACACTCTCTGATGCCCTCTGACACTCACTATCACTCTCTGACACACTCTGACACTCTCGACACTCTCTGACACTCTCTATCACTCTCTATCACTCTCTATCAATCTCTGACACACTCTGACACTCACTATCACTCTCAGACACTCACCATCACTCTCTGATACTCTCTGACACTCACTATCACTCTCTGACATTCTCTATCTATCTCTGACACTCCTTGACTCTCACTATCACTCTCTGACAGTCTCTATCACTCTCAGACACTCTCTATCACTCTCAGACACTCTCAGACACTCACTATCACTCTCTGACACTCACTATCACTCTCTGACACTCTCTCACACTCTCTGAAACACTCTATCTCTCTCTGAAACTCTATATCACTCTCTGACACTGTCTGACACTCTCTATCACTCTCTGACACTTTCAGACACTCTCAGACACTCACTATCACTCTCTGATACTCTCTGACGCTCACTAGTAATCTCTGATACTCTCTGACAATCAATATCACTCTCTGACACTCTCTGTCCCTCTCTGACACTCACTATCACTGTCTGACACTCTCTATCACTCTCTGACACTCTCAGACAATCACTATCACTCTCTGACACTCTCTGACACTCTCTATCACTCTCTGACACTCTCTGATACTCTCAGACACTCACAGAAACTCACTATCACTCTCTGTCACTCTCTGACTCTCTCTGACACTCTCTGACATTCTCTGACACTCTCTGACACTCACGGACACTCACTATCTCTCTCTGATACTCTCTAACACTCACTATCACTCTCTGACACTCTCTCACACTCTCTGAAACACTCTATCTCTCTCTGAAACTCTATATCACTCTCTGACACTCTCTGACACTTTCAGACACTCTCAGACACTCACTATCACTCTCTGATACTCTCTGACGCTCACTATCAGTCTCTGATACTCTCTGACACTCAATATCACTCTCTGACACTCTCTGTCCCTCTCTGACACTCACTAGCACTGTCTGACACTCTCTATCACTCTCTGACACTCTCAGACAATCACTATCACTCTCTGACACTCTCTATCACTCTTTGACACTCTTTGATACTCTCAGACACTCACAGAATCTCACTATCACTGTCTGACACTCTCTGACTCGCTCTGAAACTCTCTGACACTCTCTGACACTCTCTGACACTCACGGACACTCACTATCACTCTCTGATACTCTCTGACACTCTCTATCAATCTCTGACACTCTCTGACACTCACAATCACTCTCTGACACACTCTGACACTCTCAGACACTCTCAGACACTCAGTGTCACTCTGTGACACTCTCTGACACTCACTATCACTCTCTGAAACTCCCTATCACTCTCTGATACTCTCTGAAACTCACTATCACTCTCTGATACTCTCTGACACTCTCTATCACTCTCTGACACGCACTATCACTCTCTGACACTCTCTGACACTCACAATCACTCTCTGACACACTCTGACACTCTTAGACACTCATTGTCACTCTCTGACACTCTCTGACAATCTCAGACAATCACTATCACTCTCTGACACTCTCTGACACACTCTATCACTCTCTATCACACTCTGACACACTCTGACACTCAAAGACACTCACTGTCACTCTCTGACACTCACTGTCACTCTCTGACACTACCTATCAATCTCTGACACTCTCTGACACTCTCTAACACTCACTAACACTCTCTGACACTCTCACTCTCACTCTCTGACACTCTCTGACGCTCTCTGACGCTCTCTATCACTCTCTATTACTCTCTGACACTCACTATCACTCTCAGACACTCACTATCACTCTCTGATACTCTCTGACACTCACTATCACTCTCTGACACTCTCTATCTATCTCTGACACTCTCTGACACTCACTATCACTCTCTGACAGTCTCTATCACTCTCAGACACTCTCTATCACTCAGACACACTCTGACACACTCAGACACTCTCTACCACTCGCATTCACTCTCTGACACTCTCTGATACACTCTAACCCTCTCAGACACTCCCTGACACTCTCTATTACTCTCTGACTCAATCTGACACTCTCAGACACTCTCTGATGCTCTCTGATACACTCTGACACTCTCTGACACTCTCTGACACTCTCTGACACTCTCAGACACACTCAGACACTCTCTGACACTCTCTCTGACTCTCTCTGACACTTTCAGACACTCTCTGCCACTCTCTATCGCTCTCTGACACTCTCTGACACTCAATATCACTCTCTGACACTCTCTGTCCCTCTCTGACACTCACTATCACTGTCTGACACTCTCTATCACTCTCTGACACTCTCAGACACTTACTATCACTCTCTGACACTCTCTATCTCTCTCTGACACTCTCTGTCCCTCTCTAACACTCTCTGACACTCTCTGACACTCTCAGACATTCTCATACACTCACTATCACTCTCTTACAACCTCTGACAACCTCTGACACTCTCTGACACTCTCAGACACTCTCAGACACTCACTATCACTCTCTGATACTCTCTGATACACACTATCACTCTCTGATACTCTCTATCAATCTCTGACACTCTCTGACACTCACTATCACTCTCTGACACTCTCTATCACTCCCAGACTCTCTCTATCACTCTCTATCACTCTCAGACACTCTCAGACAATCACTATCACTCTCTGACACTCACTATCACTCTCTGACACTCTCTCACACTCTCTGACACTCTCTGAAACTCTCTATCTCTCTTTGACACTCTCTATCACTCTCTGACACTCTCTGACACTCTCTATCACTCTCTGACACTCTCTGACACTCTCAGACACTCTCAGACACTCACTATCACTCTCTGATACGCTCTGACACTCACTATCACTCTCTGATACTCTCTGACACTCTCTATCACTCTCTGACACGCACTATCACTCTCTGACACTCTCTGACACTCACAATCACTCTCTGACACACTCTGACACTCTCAGACACTCACTATCACTCTCTGACACTCTCTGACTCTCTCTGACACTCTCTGACACTCTCTGACACTCTCTGACACTCACTATCACTCTCTGACACTCTCTATCAATCTCTGACACTCTCTGACACTCACTATCACTCTCTGACACTCTCTATCTCTCTCTGACACTCTCTGTCCCTCTCTAACACTCTCTGACACTCTCTGACACTCTCAGACATTCTCATACACTCACTATCACTCTCTTACAACCTCTGACAACCTCTGACACTCTCTGACACTCTCAGACACTCTCAGACAATCGCTCTTACTCTCTGACACTCACTATCACTCTCTGACACTCTCTCACACTCTCTGACACTCTCTGAAACTCTCCATCTCTCTTTGACACTCTCTATCACTCTCTGACACTCTCTGACACTCTCTATCACTCTCTGACACTCTCTGACACTCTCAGACACTCTCAGACACTCACTATCACTCTCTGATACTCTCAGACACTCACAGAAACTCACTATCACTCTCTGTCACTCTCTGACTCTCTCTGACACTCTCTGACATTCTCTGACACTCTCTGACACTCACGGACACTCACTATCTCTCTCTGATACTCTCTGACACTCACTATCACTCTCTGACACTCTCTCACACTCTCTGAAACACTCTATCTCTCTCTGAAACTCTATATCACTCTCTGACACTCTCTGACACTTTCAGACACTCTCAGACACTCACTATCACTCTCTGATACTCTCTGACGCTCACTATCAGTCTCTGATACTCTCTGACACTCAATATCACTCTCTGACACTCTCTGTCCCTCTCTGACACTCACTAGCACTGTCTGACACTCTCTATCACTCTCTGATACTCTCAGACACTTACTATCACTCTCTGACACTCTCTATCACTCTCTGACACTCTCAGACAATCACTATCACTCTCTGACACTCTCTATCACTCTCTGACACTCTTTGATACTCTCAGACACTCACAGAAACTCACTATCACTGTCTGACACTCTCTGACTCGCTCTGAAACTCTCTGACACTCTCTGACACTCTCTGACACTCACGGACACTCACTATCACTCTCTGATACTCTCTGACACTCTCTATCAATCTCTGACACTCTCTGACACTCACAATCACTCTCTGACACACTCTGACACTCTCAGACACTCTCAGACACTCAGTGTCACTCTGTGACACTCACTGACACTCACTATCACTCTCTGAAACTCCCTATCACTCTCTGATACTCTCTGAAACTCACTATCACTCTCTGATACTCTCTGACACTCTCTATCACTCTCTGACACGCACTATCACTCTCTGACACTCTCTGACACTCACAATCACTCTCTGACACACTCTGACACTCTTAGACACTCATTGTCACTCTCTGACACTCTCTGACAATCTCAGACAATCACTATCACTCTCTGACACTCTCTGACACACTCTATCACTCTCTATCACACTCTGACACACTCTGACACTCAGAGACACTCACTGTCACTCTCTGACACTCACTGTCACTCTCTGACACTACCTATCAATCTCTGACACTCTCTGACACTCTCTAACACTCACTAACACTCTCTGACACTCTCACTCTCACTCTCTGACACTCTCTGACGCTCTCTGACGCTCTCTATCACTCTCTATTACTCTCTGACACTCACTATCACTCTCAGACACTCACTATCACTCTCTGATACTCTCTGACACTCACTATCACTCTCTGACACTCTCTATCTATCTCTGACACTCTCTGACACTCACTATCACTCTCTGACAGTCTCTATCACTCTCAGACACTCTCTATCACTCAGACACACTCTGACACACTCAGACACTCTCTACCACTCGCATTCACTCTCTGACACTCTCTGATACACTCTAACCCTCTCAGACACTCCCTGACACTCTCTATTACTCTCTGACTCAATCTGACACTCTCAGACACTCTCTGATGCTCTCTGATACACTCTGACACTCTCTGACACTCTCTGACACTCTCTGACACTCTCAGACACACTCAGACACTCTCTGACACTCTCTCTGACACTCTCTGACACTTTCAGACACTCTCTGCCACTCTCTATCGCTCTCTGACACTCTCTGACACTCAATATCACTCTCTGACACTCTCTGTCCCTCTCTGACACTCACTATCACTGTCTGACACTCTCTATCACTCTCTGACACTCTCAGACACTTACTATCACTCTCTGACACTCTCTATCTCTCTCTGACACTCTCTGTCCCTCTCTAACACTCTCTGACACTCTCTGAAACTCTCTATCTCTCTTTGACACTCTCTATCACTCTCTGACACTCTCTGACACTCTCTATCACTCTCTGACACTCTCTGACACTCTCAGACACTCTCAGACACTCACTATCACTCTCTGATACGCTCTGACACTCACTATCACTCTCTGATACTCTCTGACACTCTCTATCACTCTCTGACACGCACTATCACTCTCTGACACTCTCTGACACTCACAATCACTCTCTGACACACTCTGACACTCTCAGACACTCACTATCACTCTCTGACACTCTCTGACTCTCTCTGACACTCTCTGACACTCTCTGACACTCTCTGACACTCACTATCACTCTCTGACACTCTCTATCAATCTCTGACACTCTCTGACACTCACTATCACTCTCTGACACTCTCTATCTCTCTCTGACACTCTCTGTCCCTCTCTAACACTCTCTGACACTCTCTGACACTCTCAGACATTCTCATACACTCACTATCACTCTCTTACAACCTCTGACAACCTCTGACACTCTCTGACACTCTCAGACACTCTCAGACAATCGCTCTTACTCTCTGACACTCACTATCACTCTCTGACACTCTCTCACACTCTCTGACACTCTCTGAAACTCTCCATCTCTCTTTGACACTCTCTATCACTCTCTGACACTCTCTGACACTCTCTATCACTCTCTGACACTCTCTGACACTCTCAGACACTCTCAGACACTCACTATCACTCTCTGATACTCTCAGACACTCACAGAAACTCACTATCACTCTCTGTCACTCTCTGACTCTCTCTGACACTCTCTGACATTCTCTGACACTCTCTGACACTCACGGACACTCACTATCTCTCTCTGATACTCTCTGACACTCACTATCACTCTCTGACACTCTCTCACACTCTCTGAAACACTCTATCTCTCTCTGAAACTCTATATCACTCTCTGACACTCTCTGACACTTTCAGACACTCTCAGACACTCACTATCACTCTCTGATACTCTCTGACGCTCACTATCAGTCTCTGATACTCTCTGACACTCAATATCACTCTCTGACACTCTCTGTCCCTCTCTGACACTCACTAGCACTGTCTGACACTCTCTATCACTCTCTGATACTCTCAGACACTTACTATCACTCTCTGACACTCTCTATCACTCTCTGACACTCTCAGACAATCACTATCACTCTCTGACACTCTCTATCACTCTCTGACACTCTTTGATACTCTCAGACACTCACAGAAACTCACTATCACTGTCTGACACTCTCTGACTCGCTCTGAAACTCTCTGACAATCTCTGACACTCTCTGACACTCTCGGACACTCACTATCACTCTCTGATACTCTCTGACACTCTCTATCAATCTCTGACACTCTCTGACACTCACAATCACTCTCTGACACACTCTGACACTCTCAGACACTCTCAGACACTCAGTGTCACTCTGTGACACTCACTGACACTCACTATCACTCTCTGAAACTCCCTATCACTCTCTGATACTCTCTGAAACTCACTATCACTCTCTGATACTCTCTGACACTCTCTATCACTCTCTGACACGCACTATCACTCTCTGACACTCTCTGACACTCACAATCACTCTCTGACACACTCTGACACTCTTAGACACTCATTGTCACTCTCTGACACTCTCTGACAATCTCAGACAATCACTATCACTCTCTGACACTCTCTGACACACTCTATCACTCTCTATCACACTCTGACACACTCTGACACTCAGAGACACTCACTGTCACTCTCTGACACTCACTGTCACTCTCTGACACTACCTATCAATCTCTGACACTCTCTGACACTCTCTAACACTCACTAACACTCTCTGACACTCTCACTCTCACTCTCTGACACTCTCTGACGCTCTCTGACGCTCTCTATCACTCTCTATTACTCTCTGACACTCACTATCACTCTCAGACACTCACTATCACTCTCTGATACTCTCTGACACTCACTATCACTCTCTGACACTCTCTATCTATCTCTGACACTCTCTGACACTCACTATCACTCTCTGACAGTCTCTATCACTCTCAGACACTCTCTATCACTCAGACACACTCTGACACACTCAGACACTCTCTACCACTCGCATTCACTCTCTGACACTCTCTGATACACTCTAACCCTCTCAGACACTCCCTGACACTCTCTATTACTCTCTGACTCAATCTGACACTCTCAGACACTCTCTGATGCTCTCTGATACACTCTGACACTCTCTGACACTCTCTGACACTCTCTGACACTCTCAGACACACTCAGACACTCTCTGACACTCTCTCTGACACTCTCTGACACTTTCAGACACTCTCTGCCACTCACTATCGCTCTCTGACACTCTCTGACACTCAATATCACTCTCTGACACTCTCTGTCCCTCTCTGACACTCACTATCACTGTCTGACACTCTCTATCACTCTCTGACACTCTCAGACACTGACTATCACTCTCTGACACTCTCTATCTCTCTCTGACACTCTCTGTCCCTCTCTAACACTCTCTGACACTCTCTGACACTCTCAGACATTCTCATACACTCACTATCACTCTCTTACAACCTCTGACAACCTCTGACACTCTCTGACACTCTCAGACACTCTCAGACACTCACTATCACTCTCTGATACTCTCTGATACACACTATCACTCTCTGATACTCTCTATCAATCTCTGACACTCTCTGACACTCACTATCACTCTCTGACACTCTCGATCACTCCCAGACTCTCTCTATCACTCTCAGACACTCTCAGACAATCACTATCACTCTCTGACACTCACTATCACTCTCTGACACTCTCTCACACTCTCTGACACTCTCTGAAACTCTCTATCTCTCTTTGACACTCTCTATCACTCTCTGACACTCTCTGACACTCTCTATCACTCTCTGACACTCTCTGACACTCTCAGACACTCTCAGACACTCACTATCACTCTCTGATACGCTCTGACACTCACTATCACTCTCTGATACTCTCTGACACTCTCTATCACTCTCTGACACGCACTATCACTCTCTGACACTCTCTGACACTCACAATCACTCTCTGACACACTCTGACACTCTCAGACACTCACTATCACTCTCTGACACTCTCTGACTCTCTCTGACACTCTCTGACACTCTCTGACACTCTCTGACACTCACTATCACTCTCTGACACTCTCTATCAATCTCTGACACTCTCTGACACTCACTATCACTCTCTGACACTCTCTATCTCTCTCTGACACTCTCTGTCCCTCTCTAACACTCTCTGACACTCTCTGACACTCTCAGACATTCTCATACACTCACTATCACTCTCTTACAACCTCTGACAACCTCTGACACTCTCTGACACTCTCAGACACTCTCAGACAATCGCTCTTACTCTCTGACACTCACTATCACTCTCTGACACTCTCTCACACTCTCTGACACTCTCTGAAACTCTCCATCTCTCTTTGACACTCTCTATCACTCTCTGACACTCTCTGACACTCTCTATCACTCTTTGACACTCTCTGACACTCTCAGACACTCTCAGACACTCACTATCACTCTCTGATTCTCTCTGACACTCACTATCACTCTCTGATACTCTCTGACACTCTCTGACACTCTCTATCACTCTCTGACACTCTCTGACACTCACAATCACTCTCCGACACACTCTGACACTCTCAGACACTCAGTGTCACTCTCTGACTCTCTCTGACACTCTCTATCACTGTCTATCACTCTCTGACACACTCTGACACACTCTATCACTCTCTATCACAATCTGACACACTCTGACACTCAGAGACACTCACTGTCACTCTGTGACACTCTCTGACACTCACTATCACTCTCTGAAACTCCCTATCACTCTCTGATACTCTCTGAAACTCACTATCACTCTCTGACACTCTCTATCACTCTCTGACACGCACTATCACTCTCTGACACTCTCTGACACTCACAATCACTCTCTGACACACTCTGACACTCTTAGACACTCAGTGTCACTCTCTGACACTCTCTGACAATCTCAGACAATCACTATCACTCTCTGACACTCTCTGACACACACTATCACTCTCTATCACACTCTGACACACTCTGACACTCAGAGACACTCACTGTCACTCTCTGACACTCTCTGACACTCACTGTAACTCTCTGACACTACCTATCACTCTCTGACACTCTCTGACACTCTCTATCACTCTGTGACACTCTCTGACACTCTCAGACACTCTCAGACACTCACTATCACTCTCTGATACTCTCTGACACTCACTATCACTCTCTGATACTCTCTGACACTCTCTATCACTCTCTGACACGCACTATCACTCTCTGACACGCACTATCACTCTCTGACACTCTCTGACACTCACAATCACTCTCTGACACACTCTGACACTCTTAGACACTCAGTGTCACTCTCTGACACTCTCTGACAATCTCAGACAATTACTATCACTCTCTGACACTCTCTGACACACTCTATCACTCTCTATCACACTCTGACACACTCTGACACTCTCTGATACGCTCTGATACACTCTTACACTCTCTGACACTCTCTGTCCCTCTCTAACACTCTCTGACACTCTCTGACACTCTCAGACATTCTCATACACTCACTATCACTCTCTTACAACCTCTGACAACCTCTGACACTCTCTGACACTCTCAGACACTCTCAGACAATCGCTCTTACTCTCTGACACTCACTATCACTCTCTGACACTCTCTCACACTCTCTGACACTCTCTGAAACTCTCCATCTCTCTTTGACACTCTCTATCACTCTCTGACACTCTCTGACACTCTCTATCACTCTCTGACACTCTCTGACACTCTCAGACACTCTCAGACACTCACTATCACTCTCTGATTCTCTCTGACACTCACTATCACTCTCTGATACTCTCTGACACTCTCTGACACTCTCTATCACTCTCTGACACTCTCTGACACTCACAATCACTCTCTGACACACTCAGACACTCAGTGTCACTCTCTGACTCTCTCTGACACTCTCTATCACTGTCTATCACTCTCTGACACACTCTGACACACTCTATCACTCTCTATCACAATCTGACACACTCTGACACTCAGAGACACTCACTGTCACTCTGTGACACTCTCTGACACTCTCTATCACTCTCTGACACGCACTATCACTCTCTGACACTCTCTGACACTCACAATCACTCTCTGACACACTCTGACACTCTTAGACACTCAGTGTCACTCTCTGACACTCTGTGACAATCTCAGACAGTCACTATCACTCTCTGACACTCTCTGACACACACTATCACTCTCTATCACACTCTGACACACTCTGACACTCAGAGACACTCACTGTCACTCTCTGACACTCTCTGACACTCACTGTAACTCTCTGACACTACCTATCACTCTCTGACACTCTCTGACACTCTCTATCACTCTGTGACACTCTCTGACACTCTCTATCACTCTCTGACACGCACTATCACTCTCTGACACGCACTATCACTCTCTGACACTCTCTGACACTCACAATCACTCTCTGACACACTCTGACACTCTTAGACACTCAGTGTCACTCTCTGACACTCTCTGACAATCTCAGACAATTACTATCACTCTCTGACACTCTCTGACACACTCTATCACTCTCTATCACACTCTGACACACTCTGACACTCTCTGATACTCTCTGATACACTCTGACACTCTCTGACACTCTCTGACACTCTCTGACACTCTCAGACACACTCAGACACTCTCTGACACACTCTCTGACACTCTCTGACACTTTCGGACACTCTCTGCCACTCTCTATCGCTTTTTGACACTCTCTGACACTCAATATCACTCTCTGACACTCTCTGTCCCTCTCTGACACTCACTATCACTGTCTGACACTCTCTAACACTCTCTGACAATCTCAGACACTTACTATCACTCTCTGACACTCTCTATCTCTCTCTGACACTCTCTGTCCCTCTCTAACACTCTCTGACACTCTCTGACACTCTCAGACATTCTCATACACTCACTATCACTCTCTTACAACCTCTGACAACCTCTGACACTCTCTGACACTCTCAGACACTCTCAGACACTCACTATCACTCTCTGATACTCTCTGATACACAGTATCACTCTCTATCACACTCTGACACACTCTGACACTCTCTGATACTCTCTGACACTCTCTGACACTCTCAGACACTCTCAGACACTCACTATCACTCTCTGATACTCTCTGATACACAGTATCACTCTCTAATACTCTCTATCAATCTCTGACACTCTCTGACACTCACTATCACTCTCTGACACACTCTGACACTCTCAGACACTCTCAGACACTCAGTGTCACTCTGTGACACTCTCTGACACTCACTATCACTCTCTGAAACTTCCTATCACTCTCTGATACTCTCTGACACTCTCTATCATTCTCTGACACGCACTATCACTCTCTGACACTCTCTGACACTCACAATCACTCTCTGACACACTCTGACACTCTTAGACACTCATTGTCACTCTCTGACACTCTCTGACAATCTCAGACTATCACTATCACTCTCTGACACTCTCTGACACACTCTATCACTCTCTATCACACTCTGACACACTCTGACACTCAGAGACACTCACTGTCACTCTCTGACACTCTCTGACACTCACTGTCACTCTCTGACATTACCTATCAATCTCTGACACTCTCTGACACTCTCTAACACTCACTAACACTCTCTGACACTCTCACTATCACTCTCTGACACTCTCTGACGCTCTCTGACGCTCTCTATCACTCTCTATTACTCTCTGACACTCACTATCACTCTCAGACACTCACTATCACTCTCTGATACTCTCTGACACTCACTATCACTCTCTGACACTCTCTATCTATCTCTGACACTCTCTGACACCCACTATCACTCTCTGACAGTCACTATCACTCTCAGACACTCTCTATCACTCAGACACTCTCTGACACACTCAGACACTCTCTACCACTCTCATTCACTCTCTGACACTCTCTGATACACTCTAACCCTCTCATACACTCCCTGACACTCTCTATTACTCTCTGACTCAATCTGACACTCTCAGACACTCTCTGATGCTCTCTGATACACTCTGACACTCTCTGACACTCTCTGACACTCTCTGACACTCTCAGACACACTCAGACACTCTCTGACACTCTCTCTGACACTCTCTGACACTTTCAGACACTCTCTGCCACTCTCTATCGCTCTCTGACACTCTCTGACACTCAATATCACTCTCTGACACTCTCTGTCCCTCTCTGACACTCACTATCAATGTCTGACACTCTCTATCACTCTCTGACACTCTCAGACACTTACTATCACTCTCTGACACTCTCTATCTCTCTCTGACACTCTCTGTCCCTCTCTAACACTCTCTGACACTCTCTGACACTCTCAGACATTCTCATACACTCACTATCACTCTCTTACAACCTCTGACAACCTCTGACACTCTCAGACACTCTCAGACACTCACTATCACTCTCTGATACTCTCTGATACACACTATCACTCTCTGATACTCTCTATCAATCTCTGACACTCTCTGACACTCACTATCACTCTCTGACACTCTCTATCACTCCCAGACTCTCTCTATCACTCTCTATCACTCTCAGACACTCTCAGACAATCACTATCACTCTCTGACACTCACTATCACTCTCTGACACTCTCTCACACTCTCTGACACTCTCTGAAACTCTCTATCTCTCTTTGACACTCTCTATCACTCTCTGACACTCTCTGACACTCTATCACTCTCTGACACTCTCTGACACTCTCAGACACTCTCAGACACTCACTATCACTCTCTGATACGCTCTGACACTCACTATCACTCTCTGATACTCTCTGACACTCTCTATCACTCTCTGACACGCACTATCACTCTCTGACACTCTCTGACACTCACAATCACTCTCTGACACACTCTGAAACTCTCAGACACTCACTATCACTCTCTGACACTCTCTGTCTCTCTCTGACACTCTCTGACACTCTCTGACACTCTCTGACACTCACTATCACTCTCTGACACTCTCTATCTCTCTCTGACACTCTCTGTCCCTCTCTAACACTCTCTGACACTCTCTGACACTCTCAGACATTCTCATACACTCACTATCACTCTCTTACAACCTCTGACAACCTCTGACACTCTCTGACACTCTCAGACACTCTCAGACAATCACTCTTACTCTCTGACACTCACTATCACTCTCTGACACTCTCTCACACTCTCTGACACTCTCTGAAACTCTCCATCTCTCTTTGACACTCTCTATCACTCTCTGACACTCTCTGACACTCTCTATCACTCTCTGACACTCTCTGACACTCTCAGACACTCTCAGACACTCTCAGACACTCACTATCACTCTCTGATACTCTCTGACACTCACTATCACTCTCTGATACTGTCGGACACTCTCTATCACTCTCTGACACTCTCTGACACTCACAATCACTCTCTGACACACTCTGACACTCTCAGACACTCAGTGTCACTCTCTGACTCTCTCTGACACTCTCTATCACTGTCTATCACTCTCTGACACACTCTGACACACTCTATCACTCTCTATCACAATCTGACACACTCTGACACTCAGAGACACTCACTGTCACTCTGTGACACTCTCTGACACTCACTATCACTCTCTGAAACTCCCTATCACTCTCTGATACTCTCTGAAACTCACTATCACTCTCTGACACTCTCTATCACTCTCTGACACGCACTATCACTCTCTGACACTCTCTGACACTCACAATCACTCTCTGACACACTCTGACACTCTTAGACACTCGGTGTCACTCTCTGACACTCTCTGACAATCTCAGACAATCACTATCACTCTCTGACACTCTCTGACACTCTCTATCACTCTCTATCACACTCTGACACACTCTGACACTCAGAGACACTCACTGTCACTCTCTGACACTCTCTGACACTCACTGTCACTCTCTGACTCTACCTATCACTCTCTGACACTCTCTGACACTCTCTATCACTCTGTGACACTCTTTGACACTCTCAGACACTCTCAGACACTCACTATCACTCTCTGACACTCTCTGACACTCACTATCACTCTCTGATACTCTCTGACACTCTCTATCACTCTCTGACACGCACTATCACTCTCTGACACGCACTATCACTCTCTGACACTCTCTGACACTCACAATCACTCTCTGACACACTCTGACACTCTTAGACACTCAGTGTCACTCTCTGACACTCTCTGACAATCTCAGACAATCACTATCACTCTCTGACACTCTCTGACACACTCTATCACTCTCTATCACACTCTGACACACTCTGACACTCTCTGATACTCTCTGATACACTCTGACACTCTCTGACACTCTCTGACACTCTCAGACACACTCAGACACTCTCTGACACTCTCTCTGACACTCTCTGACACTTTCAGACACTCTCTGCCACTCTCTATCGCTTTTTGACACTCTCTGACACTCAATATCACTCTCTGACACTCTCTGTCCCTCTCTGACACTCACTATCACTGTCTGACACTCTCTAACACTCTCTGACAATCTCAGACACTTACTATCACTCTCTGACACTCTCTATCTCTCTCTGACACTCTCTGTCCCTCTCTAACACTCTCTGACACTCTCTGACACTCTCAGACATTCTCATACACTCACTATCACTCTCTTACAACCTCTGACAACCTCTGACACACTCTGACACTCTCAGACACTCTCAGACACTCACTATCACTCTCTGATACTCTCTGATACACAGTATCACTCTCTATCACACTCTGACACACTCTGACACTCTCTGATACTCTCTGACACTCTCTGACACTCTCAGACACTCTCAGACACTCACTATCACTCTCTGATACTCTCTGATACACAGTATCACTCTCTAATACTCTCTATCAATCTCTGACACTCTCTGACACTCACAATCACTCTCTGACACACTCTGACACTCTCAGACACTCTCAGACACTCAGTGTCACTCTGTGACACTCTCTGACACTCACTATCACTCTCTGAAACTCCCTATCACTCTCTGATACTCTCTGACACTCACTATCACTCTCTGATACTCTCTGACACTCTCTATCACTCTCTGACACGCACTATCACTCTCTGACTCTCTCTGACACTCACAATCACTCTCTGACACTCTCTGACACTCTTAGACACTCATTGTCACTCTCTGACACTCTCTGACAATCTCAGACTATCACTATCACTCTCTGACACTCTCTGACACACTCTATCACTCTCTATCACACTCTGACACACTCTGACACTCAGAGACACTCACTGTCACTCTCTGACACTCTCTGACACTCACTGTCACTCTCTGACACTACCTATCAATCTCTGACACTCTCTGACACTCTCTAACACTCACTAACACTCTCTGACACTCTCACTATCACTCTCTGACACTCTCTGACGCTCTCTGACGCTCTCTATCACTCTCTATTACTCTCTGACACTCACTATCACTCTCAGACACTCACTATCACTCTCTGATACTCTCTGACACTCACTATCACTCTCTGACACTCTCTATCTATCTCTGACACTCTCTGACACTCACTATCACTCTCTGACAGTCTCTATCACTCTCAGACACTCTCTATCACTCAGACACTCTCTGACACACTCAGACACTCTCTACCACTCTCATTCACTCTCTGACACTCTCTGATACACTCTAACCCTCTCAGACACTCCCTGACACTCTCTATTACTCTCTGACTCAATCTGACACTCTCAGACACTCTCAGACACTCTCTGATGCTCTCTGATACACTCTGACACTCTCTGACACTCTCTGACACTCTCAGACACACTCAGACACTCTCTGACACTCTCTCTGACACTCTCTGACACTTTCAGACACTCTCTGCCACTCTCTATCGCTCTCTGACACTCTCTGACACTCAATATCACTCTCTGACACTCTCTGTCCCTCTCTGACACTCACTATCACTGTCTGACACTCTCTATCACTCTCTGACACTCTCAGACACTTACTATCACTCTCTGACACTCTCTATCTCTCTCTGACACTCTCTGTCCCTCTCTAACACTCTCTGACACTCTCTGACACTCTCAGACATTCTCATACACTCACTATCACTCTCTTACAACCTCTGACAACCTCTGACACTCTCAGACACTCTCAGACACTCACTATCACTCTCTGATACTCTCTGATACACACTATCACTCTCTGATACTCTCTATCAATCTCTGACACTCTCTGACACTCACTATCACTCTCTGACACTCTCTATCACTCCCAGACTCTCTCTATCACTCTCTATCACTCTCAGACACTCTCAGACAATCACTATCACTCTCTGACACTCACTATCACTCTCTGACACTCTCTCACACTCTCTGACACTCTCTGAAACTCTCTATCTCTCTTTGACACTCTCTATCACTCTCTGACACTCTCTGACACTCTCTATCACTCTCTGACACTCTCTGACACTCTCAGACACTCTCAGACACTCACTATCACTCTCTGATACGCTCTGACACTCACTATCACTCTCTGATACTCTCTGACACTCTCTATCACTCTCTGACACGCACTATCACTCTCTGACACTCACAATCACTCTCTGACACACTCTGACACTCTCAGACACTCACTATCACTCTCTGACACTCTCTGACTCTCTCTGACACTCTCTGACACTCTCTGACACTCTCTGACACTCACTATCACTCTCTGACACTCTCTGACACTCTCTATCTCTCTCTGACACTCTCTGTCCCTCTCTAACACTCTCTGACACTCTCTGACACTCTCAGACATTCTCATACACTCACTATCACTCTCTTACAACCTCTGACAACCTCTGACACTCTCTGACACTCTCAGACACTCTCAGACAATCACTCTTACTCTCTGACACTCACTATCACTCTCTGACACTCTCTCACACTCTCTGACACTCTCTGAAACTGTCCATCTCTCTTTGACACTCTCTATCACTCTCTGACACTCTCTGACACTCTCTATCACTCTCTGACACTCTCTGACACTCTCAGACACTCTCAGACACTCTCAGACACTCTCAGACACTCACTATCACTCTCTGATACTCTCTGACAATCACTATCACTCTCTGATACTGTCTGACACTCTCTATCACTCTCTGACACTCTCTGACACTCACAATCACTCTCTGACACACTCTGACACTCTCAGACACTCAGTGTCACTCTCTGACTCTCACTGACACTCTCTATCACTGTCTATCACTCTCTGACACACTCTGACACACTCTATCACTCTCTATCACAATCTGACACACTCTGACACTCAGAGACACTCACTGTCACTCTGTGACACTATCTGACACTCACTATCACTCTCTGAAACTCCCTATCACTCTCTGATACTCTCTGAAACTCACTATCACTCTCTGACACTCTCTATCACTCTCTGACACGCACTATCACTCTCTGACACTCTCTGACACTCACAATCACTCTCTGACACACTCTGACACTCTTAGGCACTCAGTGTCACTCTCTGACACTTCTCTGACAATCTCAGACAATCACTATCACTCTCTGACACTCTCTGACACACTCTATCACTCTCTATCACACTCTGACACACTCTGACACTCAGAGACACTCACTGTCACTCTCTGACACTCTCTGACACTCACTGTCACTCTCTGACACTACCTATCACTCTCTGACACTCTCTGACACTCTCTATCACTCTGTGACACTCTCTGACACTCTCAGACACTCTCAGACACTCACTATCACTCTCTGATACTCTCTGACACTCACTATCACTCTCTGATACTCTCTGACACTCTCTATCACTCTCTGACACGCACTATCACTCTCTGACACGCACTATCACTCTCTGACACTCTCTGACACTCACAATCACTCTCTGACACACTCTGACACTCTTAGACACTCAGTGTCACTCTCTGACACTCTCTGACAATCTCAGACAATCACTATCACTCTCTGACACTCTCTGACACACTCTATCACTCTCTATCACACTCTGACACACTCTGACACTCTCTGATACTCTCTGATACACTCTGACACTCTCTGACACTCTCTGACACTCTCAGACACACTCAGACACTCTCTGACACTCTCTCTGACACTCTCTGACACTTTCAGACACTCTCTGCCACTCTCTATCGCTTTTTGACACTCTCTGACACTCAATATCACTCTCTGACACTCTCTGTCCCTCTCTGACACTCACTATCACTGTCTGACACTCTCTAACACTCTCTGACAATCTCAGACACTTACTATCACTCTCTGACACTCTCTATCACTCTCTGACACTCTCTGTCCCTCTCTAACACTCTCTGACACTCTCTGACACTCTGAGACATTCTCATACACTCAAATTCACTCTCTTACAACCTCTGACAACCTCTGACACACTCTGACACTCTCAGACACTCTCAGACACTCACTATCACTCTCTGATACTCTCTGATACACAGTATCACTCTCTAATACTCTCTATCAATCTCTGACACTCTCTGACACTCACTATCACTCTCTGACACTCTCTATCACTCCCAGACTCTCTCTATCACTCTCTATCACTCTCAGACACTCTCAGACAATCACTATCACTCTCTGACACTCACTATCACTCTCTGACACTCTCTCACACTCTCTGACACTCTCTGAAACTCTCTATCTCTCTTTGACACTCTCTATCACCGTCTGACACTCTCTGACACTCTCTATCACTCTATGACACTCTCTGACACTCTCAGACACTCTCAGACACTCACTATCACTCTCTGCTACTCTCTGACACTCACTATCACTCTCTGATACTCTCTGACACTCTCTATCACTCTCTGACACGCACTATCACTCTCTGACACTCTCTGACACTCAGAATCACTCTCTGACACACTCTGACACTCTCAGACACTCAGTGTCACTCTCTGACTCTCTCTGACACTCTCTATCACTGTCTATCACTCTCTGACACACTCTGACACACTCTATCACTCTCTTTCACAATCTGACACACTCTGACACTCAGAGACACTCACTGTCACTCTGTGACACTCTCTGACACTCTCTGACACTCACTATCACTCTCTGAAACTCCCTATCACTCTCTGATACTCTCTGAAACTCACTATCACTCTCTGATACTCTCTGACACTCTCTATCACTCTCTGACACGCACTATCACTCTCTGACACTCTCTGACACTCACAATCACTCTCTGACACACTCTGACACTCTTAGACACTCAGTGTCACTCTCTGACACTCTCTGACAATCTCAGACAATCACTATCACTCTCTGACACTCTCTGACACACTCTATCACTCTCTATCACACTCTGACACACTCTGACACTCAGAGACACTCACTGTCACTCTCTGACACTCTCTGACACTCACTGTCACTCTCTGACACTACCTATCAATCTCTGACACTCTCTGACACTCTCTAACACTCACTAACACTCTCTGTCCCTCTCTGACACTCACTATCACTGTCTGACACTCTCTAACACTCTCTGACAATCTCAGACACTTACTATCACTCTCTGACACTCTCTATCTCTCTCTGACACTCTCTGTCCCTCTCTAACACTCTCTGACACTCTCTGACACTCTGAGACATTCTCATACACTCACTATCACTCTCTTACAACCTCTGACAACCTCTGACACACTCTGACACTCTCAGACACTCTCAGACACTCACTATCACTCTCTGATACTCTCTGATACACAGTATCACTCTCTAATACTCTCTATCAATCTCTGACACTCTCTGACACTCACTATCACTCTCTGACACTCTCTATCACTCCCAGACTCTCTCTATCACTCTCTATCACTCTCAGACACTCTCAGACAATCACTATCACTCTCTGACACTCACTATCACTCTCTGACACTCTCTCACACTCTCTGACACTCTCTGAAACTCTCTATCTCTCTTTGACACTCTCTATCACCGTCTGACACTCTCTGACACTCTCTATCACTCTATGACACTCTCTGACACTCTCAGACACTCTCAGACACTCACTATCACTCTCTGATACTCTCTGACACTCACTATCACTCTCTGATACTCTCTGACACTCTCTATCACTCTCTGACACGCACTATCACTCTCTGACACTCTCTGACACTCAGAATCACTCTCTGACACACTCTGACACTCTCAGACACTCAGTGTCACTCTCTGACTCTCTCTGACACTCTCTATCACTGTCTATCACTCTCTGACACACTCTGACACACTCTATCACTCTCTTTCACAATCTGACACACTCTGACACTCAGAGACACTCACTGTCACTCTGTGACACTCTCTGACACTCTCTGACACTCACTATCACTCTCTGAAACTCCCTATCACTCTCTGATACTCTCTGAAACTCACTATCACTCTCTGATACTCTCTGACACTCTCTATCACTCTCTGACACGCACTATCACTCTCTGACACTCTCTGACACTCACAATCACTCTCTGACACACTCTGACACTCTTAGACACTCAGTGTCACTCTCTGACACTCTCTGACAATCTCAGACAATCACTATCACTCTCTGACACTCTCTGACACACTCTATCACTCTCTATCACACTCTGACACACTCTGACACTCAGAGACACTCACTGTCACTCTCTGACACTCTCTGACACTCACTGTCACTCTCTGACACTACCTATCAATCTCTGACACTCTCTGACACTCTCTAACACTCACTAACACTCTCTGACACTCTCTGACACTCTCTGACACTCTCTGACACTCACTATCACTCTCTGACACTCTCTGATACTCTCAGATACTCACAGACACTCACTATCACTCTCTGACACTCTCTATCACTCTCTGACACTCTCTGACACTCACTATCACTCTCTGACACTAACTATCACTGTCTGACACTCTCGATCACTCTCTGACACTCTCAGACACTTACTGTCACTCTCTGACACTCTCTATCACACTCTGACACTCTCAGACAATCACTATCACTCTCTGACACTCTCTATCACTCTCTGACACTCTCTGATACTCTCAGATACTCACAGACACTCACTATCACTCTCTGACACTCTCTGACACTCTCTGACACTCACTGTCACTCTCTGACACTCTCTGATGCTCTCTGACACTCACTATCACTCTCTGACACACTCTGACACTCTCGACACTCTCTGACACTCTCTATCACTCTCTATCACTCTCTTTCAAACTCTGACACACTCTGACACTCTCGGACACTCACTATCACTCTCAGACACTCACCATCACTCTCTGATACTCTCTGACACTCACTATCACTCTCTGACACTCTCTATCTATCTCTGACACTCCTTGACTCTCACTATCACTCTCTGACAGTCTCTATCACTCTCAGACACTCTCTATCACTCTCAGACACTCTCAGACACTCACTATCACTCTCTGACACTCACTATCACTCTCTGACACTTGCTCACACTCTCTGAAACACTCTATCTCTCTCTGAAATTCTATATCACTCTCTGACACTGTCTGACACTCTCTATCACTCTCTGACACTCTCTGACACTTTCAGAGACTCTCAGACCCTCACTATCACTCTCTGATACTCTCTGACGCTCACTAACACTCTCTGATACTCTCTGACACTCAATATCACTCTCTGACACTCTCTGTCCCTCTCTGACACTCACTATCACTGTCTGAAACTCTCTATCACTCACTGACACTCTCAGACACTTACTATCACTTTCTGACACTCTCTATCACTCTCTGACACTCTCAGACAATCACTATCACTCTCTGACACTCTCTGACACTCTCTATCACTCTCTGACACTCTCTGATACTCTCAGACACTCACAGAAACTCACTATCACTCTCTGACACTCTCTGACTCTCTCTGACACTCTCTGACACTCTCTGACACACTCTGACACTCACGGACACTCACTATCACTCTCTGATACTCTCTGACACTCACTACCACTCTCTGACACTCTCTATCAATCTCTGACACTCTCTGACACTCACTATCACTCTCTGACACTCTCCATCTCTCTCTGACACTCCCTGTCCCTCTCTAACACTCTCAGACACTCACTATCACTCTCAGACACTCTCTATCTCTCTCTGACACTCTCTATAACTCTCTATCTCTCTCTGACACTCTCTGACACTCACTATCTCTCTCTGACACTCTCTATCACTCTCAGACTGTCTCTATCACTCTCAGACTCTCTCAGACACTCACTATCACTCTCTGACGCTCACTATCACTCTCTGACACTCTCGCACACTCTCTGACACTCTCTGAAACTCTCTATCTCTCTCTGAAACTCTCTATCACTCTCTGACACTCTCTGACAATCTCTGACACTCTCAGACACTTACTGTCACTCTCTGACACTCTCTATCACTCTCTGACACTCTCTGATACTCTCAGATACTCACAGACACTCACTATCACTCTCTGACACTCCCTGACACTCTCTGACACTCTCTGACACTCACTGTCACTCTCTGACACTCTCACTATCACTCTCTGACACTCTCTGACGCTCTCTGACGCTCTCTATCACTCTCTATTACTCTCTGACACTCACTATCACTCTCAGACACTCACTATCACTCTCTGATACTCTCTGACACTCACTATCACTCTCTGACACTCTCTATCTATCTCTGACACTCTCTGACACTCACTATCACTCTCTGACAGTCTCTATCACTCTCAGACACTCTCTATCACTCAGACACTCTCTGACACACTCAGACACTCTCTACCACTCTCATTCACTCTCTGACACTCTCTGATACACTCTAACCCTCTCAGACACTCCCTGACACTCTCTATTACTCTCTGACTCAATCTGACACTCTCAGACAGTCTCAGACACTCTCTATCACTCTCTGACACTCTCTGACACTCTCTGATGCTCTCTGATACACTCTGACACTCTCTGACACTCTCTGACACTCTCTGACACTCTCTGACACTCTCAGACACACTCAGACACTCTCTGACACTTTCAGACACTCTCTGCCACTCTCTATCGCTCTCTGACACTCTCTGACACTCAATATCACTCTCTGACACTCTCTGTCCCTCTCTGACACTCACTATCACTGTCTGACACTCTCTATCACTCTCTGACACTCTCAGACACTTACTATCACTCTCTGACACTCTCTATCTCTCTCTGACACTCTCTGTCCCTCTCTAACACTCTCTGACACTCTCTGACACTCTCAGACATTCTCATACACTCACTATCACTCTCTTACAACCTCTGACAACCTCTGACACTCTCTGACACTCTCAGACACTCTCAGACACTCACTATCACTCTCTGATACTCTCTGATACACACTATCACTCTCTGATACTCTCTATCAATCTCTGACACTCTCTGAAACTCACTATCACTCTCTGACACTCTCTATCACTCCCAGACTCTCTCTATCACTCTCTATCACTCTCAGACACTCTCAGACAATCACTATCAATCTCTGACACTCACTATCACTCTCTCACACTCTCTGACACTCTCTGAAACTCTCTATCTCTCTTTGACACTCTCTATCACTCTCTGACACTCTCTGACACTCTCTATCACTCTCTGACACTCTCTGACACTCTCATACACTCTCAGACACTCACTATCACTCTCTGATACGCTCTGACACTCACTATCATTCTCTGATACTCTCTGACACTCTCTATCACTCTCTGACACGCACTATCACTCTCTGACACTCTCTGACACTCACAATCACTCTCTGACACACTCTGACACTCTCAGACACTCACTATCACTCTCTGACACTCTCTGACTCTCTCTGACACTCTCTGACACTCTCTGACACTCTCTGACACTCTCTGACACTCACTATCACTCTCTGACACTCTCTATCAATCTCTGACACTCTCTGACACTCACTATCACTCTCTGACACTCTCTATCTCTCTCTGACACTCTCTGTCCCTCTCTAACACTCTCTGACACTCTCTGACACTCTCAGACATTCTCATACACTCACTATCACTCTCTTACAACATCTGACAACCTCTGACACTCTCCGACACTCTCAGACACTCTCAGACAATCACTCTTACTCTCTGACACTCACTATCACTCTCTGACACTCTCTCACACTCTCTGACACTCTCTGAAACTCTCCATCTCTCTTTGACACTCTCTATCACTCTCTGACACTCTCTGACACTCTCTATCACTCTCTGACACTCTCTGACACTCTCAGACACTCTCAGACACTCACTATCACTCTCTGATACTCTCTGACACTCACTATCACTCTCTGATACTCTCTGACACTCTCTATCACTCTCTGACACTCTCTGACACTCAGAATCACTCTCTGACACACTCTGACACTCTCAGACACTCAGTGTCACTCTCTGACTCTCTCTGACACTCTCTATCACTGTCTATCACTCTCTGACACACTCTGACACACTCTATCACTCTCTATCACAATCTGACACACTCTGACACTCAGAGACACTCACTGTCACTCTGTGACACTCTCTGACACTCACTATCACTCTCTGAAACTCCCTATCACTCTCTGATACTCTCTGAAACTCACTATCACTCTCTGACACTCTCTATCACTCTCTGACACGCACTATCACTCTCTGACACTCTCTGACACTCACAATCACTCTCAGACACACTCTGACACTCTTAGACACTCAGTGTCACTCTCTGACACTTTCTGACAATCTCAGACAATCACTATCACTCTCTGACACTCTCTGACACACTCTATCACTCTCTATCACACTCTGACACACTCTGACACTCAGAGACACTCACTGTCACTCTCTGACACTCTCTGACACTCACTGTCACTCTCTGACACTACCTATCACTCTCTGACACTCTCTGACACTCTCTATCACTCTGTGACACTCTCTGACACTCTCAGACACTCTCAGACACTCACTATCACTCTCTGATACTCTCTGACACTCACTATCACTCTCTGATACTCTCTGACACTCTCTATCACTCTCTGACACGCACTATCACTCTCTGACACGCACTATCACTCTCTGACACTCTCTGACACTCACAATCACTCTCTGACACACTCTGACACTCTTAGACACTCAGTGTCACTCTCTGACACTCTCTGACAATCTCAGACAATCACTATCACTCTCTGACACTCTCTGACACACTCTATCACTCTCTATCACACTCTGACACACTCTGACACTCTCTTATACTCTCTGATACACTCTGACACTCTCTGACACACTCTGACACTCTCAGACACACTCAGACACTCTCTGACACTCTCTCTGACACTATCTGACACTTTCAGACACTCTCTGCCACTCTCTATCGCTTTTTGACACTCTCTGACACTCAATATCACTCTCTGACACTCTCTGTCCCTCTCTGACACTCACTATCACTGTCTGACACTCTCTAACACTCTCTGACAATCTCAGACACTCACTATCACTCTCTGACGCTCACTATCACTCTCTGACACTCTCGCACACTCTCTGACACTATCTGAAACTCTCTATCTCTCTCTGAAACTCTCTATCACTCTCTGACACTCTCTGACAATCTCTGACACTCTCAGACACTTACTGTCACTCTCTGACACTCTCTATCACTCTCTGACACTCTCTGATACTCTCAGATACTCACAGACACTCACTATCACTCTCTGACACTCCCTGACACTCTCTGACACTCTCTGACACTCACTGTCACTCTCTGACACTCTCACTATCACTCTCTGACACTCTCTGACGCTCTCTGACGCTCTCTATCACTCTCTATTACTCTCTGACACTCACTATCACTCTCAGACACTCTCTATCACTCAGACACTCTCTGACACACTCAGACACTCTCTACCACTCTCATTCACTCTCTGACACTCTCTGATACACTCTAACCCTCTCAGACACTCCCTGACACTCTCTATTACTCTCTGACTCAATCTGACACTCTCAGACAGTCTCAGACACTCTCTATCACTCTCTGACACTCTCTGACACTCTATGATGCTCTCTGATACACTCTGACACTCTCTGACACTCTCTGACACTCTCTGACACTCTCTGACACTCTCAGACACACTCAGACACTCTCTGACACTTTCAGACACTCTCTGCCACTCTCTATCGCTCTCTGACACTCTCTGACACTCAATATCACTCTCTGACACTCTCTGTCCCTCTCTGACACTCACTATCACTGTCTGACACTCTCTATCACTCTCTGACACTCTCAGACACTTACTATCACTCTCTGACACTCTCTATCTCTCTCTGACACTCTCTGTCCCTCTCTAACACTCTCTGACACTCTCTGACACTCTCAGACATTCTCATACACTCACTATCACTCTCTTACAACCTCTGACAACCTCTGACACTCTCTGACACTCTCAGACACTCTCAGACACTCACTATCACTCTCTGATACTCTCTGATACACACTATCACTCTCTGATACTCTCTATCAATCTCTGACACTCTCTGACACTCACTATCACTCTCTGACACTCTCTATCACTCCCAGACTCTCTCTATCACTCTCTATCACTCTCAGACACTCTCAGACAATCACTATCAATCTCTGACACTCACTATCACTCTCTGACACTCTCTCACACTCTCTGACACTCTCTGAAACTCTCTATCTCTCTTTGACACTCTCTATCACTCTCTGACACTCTCTGACACTCTCTATCACTCTCTGACACTCTCTGACACTCTCATACACTCTCAGACACTCACTATCACTCTCTGATACGCTCTGACACTCACTATCATTCTCTGATACTCTCTGACACTCTCTATCACTCTCTGACACGCACTATCACTCTCTGACACTCTCTGACACTCACAATCACTCTCTGACACACTCTGACACTCTCAGACACTCACTATCACTCTCTGACACTCTCTGACTCTCTCTGACACTCTCTGACACTCTCTGACACTCACTATCACTCTCTGACACTCTCTATCAATCTCTGACACTCTCTGACACTCACTATCACTCTCTGACACTCTCTATCTCTCTCTGACACTCTCTGTCCCTCTCTAACACTCTCTGACACTCTCTGACACTCTCAGACATTCTCATACACTCACTATCACTCTCTTACAACCTCTGACAACCTCTGACACTCTCTGACACTCTCAGACACTCTCAGACAATCACTCTTACTCTCTGACACTCACTATCACTCTCTGACACTCTCTCACACTCTCTGACACTCTCTGAAACTCTCCATCTCTCTTTGACACTCTCTATCACTCTCTGACACTCTCTGACACTCTCTATCACTCTCTGACACTCTCTGACACTCTCAGACACTCTCAGACACTCACTATCACTCTCTGATACTCTCTGACACTCACTATCACTCTCTGATACTCTCTGACACTCTCTATCACTCTCTGACACTCTCTGACACTCAGAATCACTCTCTGACACACTCTGACACTCTCAGACACTCTCAGACACTCACTATCACTCTCTGATACTCTCTGACACTCACTATCACTCTCTGATACTCTCTGACACTCTCTATCACTGTCTGACACTCTCTGACACTCACAATCACTCTCTGACACACTCTGACACTCTCAGACACTCAGTGTCACTCTCTGACTCTCTCTGACACTCTCTATCACTGTCTATCACTCTCTGACACACTCTGACACACTCTATCACTCTCTATCACTATCTGACACACTCTGACACTCAGAGACACTCACTGTCACTCTGTGACACTCTCTGACACTCACTATCACTCTCTGAAACTCCCTATCACTCTCTGATACTCTCTGAAACTCACTATCACTCTCTGACACTCTCTATCACTCTCTGACACGCACTATCACTCTCTGACACTCTCTGACACTCACAATCACTCTCTGACACACTCTGACACTCTTAGACACTCAGTGTCACTCTCTGACACTCTCTGACAATATCAGACAATCACCATCACTCTCTGACACTCTCTGACACACTCTATCACTCTCTATCACACTCTGACACACTCTGACACTCAGAGACACTCACTGTCACTCTCTTACACTCTCTGACACTCACTGTCACTCTCTGACACTACCTATCACTCTCTGACACTCTCTGACACTCTCTATCACTCTCTGACACTCTCTGACACTCTCAGACACTCTCAGACACTCACTATCACTCTCTGATACTCTCTGACACTCACGATCACTCTCTGATACTCTCTGACACTCTCTATCACTCTCTGACACGCACTATCACTCTCTGACACGCACTATCACTCTCTGACACTCTCTGACACTCACAATCACTCTCTGACACACTCTGACACTCTTAGACACTCAGTGTCACTCTCTGTCACTCTCTGACAATCTCAGACAATCACTATCACTCTCTGACACTCTCTGACACACTCTATCACTCTCTATCACACTCTGACACACTCTGACACTCTCTGATACTCTCTGATACACTCTGACACTCTCTGACACTCTCTGACACTCTCAGACACACTCAGACACACTCAGACACACTCAGACACTCTCTGACACTCTCTCTGACACTCTCTGACACTTTCAGACACTCTCTGCCACTCTCTATCGCTTTTTGACACTCTCTGACACTCAATGTCACTCTCTGTCCCTCTCTGTCCCTCTCTGACACTCACTATCACTGTCTGACAATCTCTAACACTCTCTGACAATCTCAGACACTTACTATCACTCTCTGACACTCTCTATCTCTCTCTGACACTCTCTGTCCCTCTCTAACACTCTCTAGCCACTCTCAGACACTCACTATCACTCTCTGATACTCTCTGATACACAGTATCACTCTCTAATACTCTCTATCAATCTCTGACACTCTCTGACACTCACTATCACTCCCAGACTCTCTCTATCACTCTCTATCACTCTCAGACACTCTCAGACAATCACTATCACTCTCTGACACTCACTATCACTCTCTGACACTCTCTCACACTCTCTGACACTCTCTGAAACTCTCTATCTCTCTTTGACACTCTCTATCACCCTCTGACACTCTCTGACACTCTCTATCACTCTCTGACACTCTCTGACACTCTCAGACACTCTCAGACACTCACAATCACTCTCTGACACACTCTGACACTCTCAAACATTCAGTGTCACTCTCTGACTCTCTCTGACACTCTCTATCACTGTCTATCACTCTCTGACACACTCTGACACACTCTATCACTCTCTTTCACAATCTGACACACTCTGACACTCAGAGGCACTCACTGTCACTCTGTGACACTCTCTGACACTCTCTGACACTCACTATCACTCTCTGAAACTCCCTATCACTCTCTGATACTCTCTGAAACTCACTATCACTCTCTGATACTCTCTGACACACTCTATCACTCTCTGACACTCACAATCACTCTCTGACACACTCTGACACTCTTAGACACTCAGTGTCACTCTCTGACACTCTCTGACAATCTCAGACAATCACTATCACTCTCTGACACTCTCTGACACACTCTATCACTCTCTATCACACTCTGACACACTCTGACACTCAGAGACACTCACTGTCACTCTCTGACACTCTCTGACACTCACTGTCACTCTTTGACACTACCTATCAAACTCTGACACTCTCTGACACTCTCTAACACTCACTAACACTCTCTGACACTCTCTGACACTCTCTGACACTCTCACTATCACTCTCTGACACTCTCTGACGTTCTCTGACGCTCTCTATCACTCTCTGACACTCTCTATTACTCTCTGACACTCACTATCACTCTCAGACACTCACTATCACTCTCTGATACTCTCTGACACTCACTATCACTCTCTGACACTCTCTATCTGTCTCTGACACTCTCTGACACTCACTATCACTCTCTGACAGTCTCTATCACTCTCAGACACTCTCAATCACTCTGACACTCTCTGATACACTCTGGCACTCTCAGACACTCTCTGACACACTCAGACACTCTCTACCACTCTCATTCACTCTCTGATACACTCTAACCCTCTCAGACACTCCCTGACACTCTCTATCACTCTCTGACTCAATCTGACACTCTCAGACTGTCTCAGACACTCTCTATCACTCTCTGACACTCTCTGACACTCTCTGACACTCTCTGATACTCTCTGATACTCTCTGATACACTCTGACACTCTCTGACACTCTCTGACACTCTCAGACACACTCAGACACACTCAGACACTCTCTGACACTCTCTCTGGCACTCTCTGACACTTTCAGACACTCTCTGCCACTCTCTATCGCTCTCTGACACTCTCTGACGCTCTCTGACACTCTCTGACCCTCTCTATCACTCTCTGACCCTCTCTGACACTCTCAGACCCACAAAGATACTCGCTGACACTCAATATCACTCTCTGACACACTCTGACACTTTCAGACACTCTCTGTCACTCACTATCACTCTCTGACACTCTCTGACACTTTCAGACATTCTCTGCCACTCTCTATCACTCGCTGACACTTTCAGACACTCTCTGCCACTCTCTATCACTCTCTGTCACTCTCTGACACTCTCTGACACTCTCAGACACTCTCTATCACTCTCAGACACTCTCTATCACTCTCTGACACTCTCTGACACACTCAGACACTCTCTGACACTCTCAGACACTCGCTATAACTCTCTGACACTCTCAGACACTCTCAGACACTCTCTGACACTCTCATACACTCTCTATCAATCTCTATCACTCTCTGACACACTCTGACACACTCTGACACTCTCTGACAGTCTCAGACACTCTCAACCACTCTCTGACACACTCTGACAATCTCTGACACTCTCAGACACTCTCTGTCAATCTCAGACACCTCAGAAACTCTCTATCACTCTCTGAAACTCTCTGACACTCTCTGACACTCTCTGACGCTCTCTGACACTCTCGGACACTCCCTATCACTCTATGACACTCTCTGAAACTCTCTATCACTCTCTATCACTCTCTGACACTGTCTGACACACTCAGACACTCTCTATCACTCTCTGTCACTCTCAGACTCCTCAGAAGCTCTCTATCACTCTCTGACACTCTCTGTCACTCTCTATCACTCTCTGACACACTCAGACACGCTCTATCACTCTCTGACACTCTCAGACACTCTCTATCATTCTCTGACACATTCTGGCACTCTCTGAAACTCTCTGTCACTCTCTGTCACTCTCTGAAACACGCTGACAGTCGCTGGCACTCTCAGACACTCTCTATCACTCTCTAGCACTCTCTGACGCTCTCTGACACTCTCAGACAGTCTCTATCACTCTCTGACACTCTCTATCACTCTCTATCACTCTCTGACACTCTCAGACAATCACTATCACTCTCTGACACTCACTATCACTCTCTGACACTCTCTCACACTCTCTGACACTATCTGAAACTCTCTATCTCTCTTTGACACTCTCTATCACTCTCTGACACTCTCTGACACTCTCTATCACTCTCTGACACTCTCTGACACTCTCAGACACTCTCAGACACTCACTATCACTCTCTGATACGCTCTGACACTCACTATCACTCTCTGATACTCTCTGACACTCTCAGACACTCACTATCACTCTCTGACACTCTCTGACTCTCTCTGACACTCTCTGACACTCACTATCACTCTCTGACACTCTCTATCAATCTCTGACACTCTCTGACACTCACTATCACTCTCTGACACTCTCTATCTCTCTCTGACACTCTCTGTCCCTCTCTAACACTCTCTGACACTCTCTGACACTCTCAGACATTCTCATACACTCACTATCACTCTCTTACAACCTCTGACAACCTCTGACACTCTCTGACACTCTCAGACACTCTCAGACAATCACTCTTACTCTCAGACACTCGCTATCACTCTCTGAAACTCTCTCACACTCTCTGACACTCTCTGAAACTCTCCATCTCTCTTTGACACTCTCTATCACTCTCTGACACTCTCTGACACTCTCTATCACTCTCTGACACTCTCAGACACTCTCAGACACTCACTATCACTCTCTGATACTCTCTGACACTCACTATCACTCTCTGATACTCTCTGACACTCTCTATCACTCTCTGACACTCTCTGACACTCACAATCACTCTCTGACACACTCTGACACTCTCAGACACTCAGTGTCACTCTCTGACTTTCTCTGACACTCTCTATCACTGTCTATCACTCTCTGACACACTCTGACACACTCTATCACTCTCTATCACTATCTGACACACTCTGACACTCAGAGACACTCACTGTCACTCTGTGACACTCTCTGACACTCACTATCACTCTCTGAAACTCCCTATTACTCTCTGATACTCTCTGAAACTCACTATCACTCTCTGACACTCTCTATCACTCTCTAACACGCACTATCACTCTCTGACACTCTCTGACACTCACAATCACTCTCTGACACACTCTGACACTCTTAGACACTCAGTGTCACTCTCTGACACTCTCTGACAATATCAGACAATCACTATCACTCTCTGACACTCTCTGACACACTCTATCACTCTCTATCACACTCTGACACACTCTGACACTCAGAGACACTCACTGTCACTCTCTTACACTCTCTGACACTCACTGTCACTCTCTGACACTACCTATCACTCTCTGACACTCTCTGACACTCTCTATCACTCTCTGACACTCTCTGACACTCTCAGACACTCTCAGACACTCACTATCACTCTCTGATACTCTCTGACACTCACTATCACTCTCTGATACTCTCTGACACTCTCTATCACTCTCTGACACGCACTATCACTCTCTGACACGCACTATCACTCTCTGACACTCTCTGACACTCACAATCACTCTCTGACACACTCTGACACACTTAGACACTCAGTGTCACTCTCTGTCACTCTCTGACAATCTCAGACAATCACTATCACTCTCTGACACTCTCTGACACACTCTATCACTCTCTATCACACTCTGACACACTCTGACACTCTCTGATACTCTCTGATACACTCTGACACTCTCTGACACTCTCTGACACTCTCAGACACACTCAGACACACTCAGACATTCTCTGACACTCTCTCTGACACTCTCTGACACTTTCAGACACTCTCTGCCACTCTCTATCGCTTTTTGACACTCTCTGACACTCAATATCACTCTCTGACACTCTCTGTCCCTCTCTGACACTCACTATCACTGTCTGACAATCTCTAACACTCTCTGACAATCTCAGACACTTACTATCACTCTCTGACACTCTCTATCTCTCTCTGACACTCTCTGTCCCTCTCTAACACTCTCTAGCCACTCTCAGACACTCACTATCACTCTCTGATACTCTCTGATACACAGTATCACTCTCTAATACTCTCTATCAATCTCTGACACTCTCTGACACTCACTATCACTCTCTGACACTCTCTATCACTCCCAGACTCTCTCTATCACTCTCTATCACTCTCAGACACTCTCAGACAATCACTATCACTCTCTGACACTCACTATCACTCTCTGACACTCTCTCACACTCTCTGACACTCTCTGAAACTCTCTATCTCTCTTTGACACTCTCTGTCACCCTCTGACACTCTCTGACACTCTCTATCACTCTCTGACACTCTCTGACACTCTCAGACACTCTCAGACACTCACAATCACTCTCTGACACACTCTGACACTCTCAAACACTCAGTGTCACTCTCTGACTCTCTCTGACACTCTCTATCACTGTCTATCACTCTCTGACACACTCTGACACACTCTATCACTCTCTTTCACAATCTGACACACTCTGACACTCAGAGACACTCACTGTCACTCTGTGACACTCTCTGACACTCTCTGACACTCACTATCACTCTCTGAAACTCCCTATCACTCTCTGATACTCTCTGAAACTCACTATCACTCTCTGATACTCTCTGACATACTCTATCACTCTCTTACACGCACTGTCACTCTCTGACACTCTCTGACACTCACAATCACTCTCTGACACTCTCTGACACTCTTAGACACTCAGTGTCACTCTCTGACACTCTCTGACAATCTCAGACAATCACTATCACTCTCTGACACTCTCTGACACACTCTATCACTCTCTATTACACTCTGACACACTCTGACACTCAGAGACACTCACTGTCACTCTCAAACACTCTCTGACACTCTCTGACACTCACTGTCACTCTCTGACACTACCTATCAAACTCTGACACTCTCTGACACTCTCTAACACTCACTAACACTCTCTGACACTCTCTGACACTCTCTGACACTCTCTGACACTCTCACTATCACTCTCTGACACTCTCTGACGTTCTCTGACGCTCTCTATCACTCTCTGACACTCTCTATTACTCTCTGACACTCACTATCACTCTCAGACACTCACTATCACTCTCTGATACTCTCTGACACTCACTATCACTCTCTGACACTCTCTATCTATCTCTGACACTCTCTGACACTCACTATCACTCTCTGACAGTCTCTATCACTCTCAGACACTCTCTATCACTCTGACACTCTCTGATACACTCTGGCACTCTCAGACACTCTCTGACACACTCAGACACTCTCTACCACTCTCATTCACTCTCTGATACACTCTAACCCTCTCAGACACTCCCTGACACTCTCTGTCACTCTCTGACTCAATCTGACACTCTCAGACTGTCTCAGACACTCTCTATCACTCTCTGACACTCTCTGACACTCTCTGATACTCTCTGATACACTCTGACACTCTCTGACACTCTCTGACACTCTCAGACACACTCAGACACACTCAGACACTCTCTGACACTCTCTCTGACACTCTCTGACACTTTCAGACACTCTCTGCCACTCTCTATCGCTCTCTGACACTCTCTGACGCTCTCTGACACTCTCTGACCCTCTCTATCACTCTCTGACCCTCTCTGACACTCTCAGACCCACAAAGATACTCGCTGACACTCAATATCACTCTCTGACACTCTCTGACACTTTCAGACACTCTCTGTCACTCACTATCACTCTCTGACACTCTCTGACACTTTCAGACATTCTCTGCCACTCTCTATCACTCGCTGACACTTTCAGACACTCTCTGCCACTCTCTATCACTCTCTGTCACTCTCTGACACGCTCTGACACTCTCAGATCTCTGACACTCTCACACTCTCGGACCCTCTCTGACACTCTCTATCACTCTCTGACACTCTCTATCACTCTCTGACACTCTCAGACACACTCAGACACTCTCTGACACTCTCTGACACTCTATCACCCTCTGACACTCTCTGACACTTTCAGACACTCTCTGCCACTCTCTATCACTCTCTGACACTCTCTGACACTTTCACACTCTCTGACACTCTCAAACTCTCTGACACTTTCAGACACTCTCTGCCACTCTATCACTCGCTGACACTCTCTATCACTCTCTGACACACTGACACTCTCTGACACTCTCTGACACTCTCTGACACTCTCTCACACTCTCTGACGCTCTCTGACCCTCTCGGACCCTCTCGGACCCTCTCCGACACTCTCTCAAAGTTTATATCACTCTCTGACACTGTGACACTCTCTATCACTCTCTGACTCTGTCTGACACACTCTGACACTCTCAGGCACTCTCTGAAACTCTCTGTCACTCTCTGAAACTCTCTGACACTCGCAGACACTCTCTGGCACTCTCTATCTCTCTCTGACACTCTCTAACACTCTCTGACACTCTCTATCACTCTCAGACAATCCCTGACCCTCTCAGACGCTCTCTGACACTCTCTATCACTCTCTGTCACTCTCTGACACTCTCTGGCACTCTTTGACACTCTCTGACACTCTCTATCGCTCTCTGACACTCTCTAACTCTCTCTATCTCTCTCTGTCACTCTCTATCACTCTGTATCACTCTCAGACATTTTCTGACACTCTCAGACACTCTCTGACACTCCGTATCACTATCACTCTGTATCTCTCTCAGTCTTTTTCTGACACTCTCACACTCTCAGACACTCTCTGATTCTCTCTGACTCTCTCTGACTCTCTCTGACACTCTCTGACACTCTCTCACACTCTTTGTCACAGAGAGAGAGAGAACAGCGGGAGCAGAGCTTTGAAATGTGCGCCAAGAAGTCGGAAGCCACACAGAGAGAGAGAGAGAGAACAGCGGGAGCAGAGCTTTGAAAAGCGCACCAAGAAATGGGAAGCCACAGAGAGAGAGAGGGAGAACATCGGCAGCACAGATTTGAAAAGCGCGCCAAGAAATCGGAAGCCACACAGAGAGAGAGAGAGAGAGAACAGCGGGAGCAAAGCTTTGAAAAGCGCGCCAAGAAATCGGATGTCACAGAGAGATGGAGAGAACAGCGGGAGCTGAGCTTGGAAAAGCGCGCCAAGAAATCGGATGTCACAGAGAGAGAGAGAGAGAACAGCGAGAGCTGAGCTTGGAAAAGCGCGCCAAGAAATCGGATGTCACAGAGAGAGAGAGAGAGAAAGAACAGCGGGAGCAGAGCTTTGAAATGCGCGCCAAGAAATCGGAAGCCACAGAGAGAGAGAGAGAGAGAACAGCGGGAGCAAAGCTTTGAAAAGCGCGCCAAAAAATCGGATGTCACAGAGAGAGAGAGAGAGAACAGCGGCAGCAGAGATTTGAAAAGCGCGCCAAGAAATCGGAAGCCACAGAGAGAGAGAGAGAGAGAGAGAGAGAGAACAGCGGGAGCTGAGCTTGGAAAAGCGCGCCAAGAAATCGGATGTCAGAGAGAGAGAGCGAGAGAACAGCGGCAGCAGAGATTTGAAAAGCGTGCCAAGAAATCGGAAGCCACAGAGCCAGAGAGAGAACAGCGGGAGCTGAGCTTTGAAAAGTGTGCCAAGAAATCGGAAGCCATTTCTCGTGTGTAGGCGGAGCGCACGCGGGACTGCTGGGTAAGTGAGGTTACATATTTGGGCAGTTGCTTTCGTGTCCCTGCTGACTGCACCTACGGGAAGTGCACCCAACTCCAGCTCCTCGAGAACCGCGTTAGGGAACTGGAGCTGGATGAACTTCGGATCATTCGGGAGGCGGAGGGGGTTATTGACAGGAGTTATAGGGAGGTCTTTGCTCTAGTCGCTCTGAACAGGCTACAGAAGCTGGCCGAGCGCGTCTACCCTGAGGCACAGTGTGGCTTTCGTGCAGAGAGATCGACTATTGACATGCTGTTCTCCCTTCGTCAGATACAGGAGAAATGCCGTGAACAACAGATGCCCCTCTACATTGCTTTCATTGATCTCACCAAAGCCTTTGACCTCGTCAGCAGACGTGGTCTCTTCAGACTACTAGAAAAGATCGGATGTCCACCAAAGCTACTAAGTATCATCACCTCATTCCATGACAATATGAAAGGCACAATTCAACATGGTGGCTCCTCATCAGAGCCCTTTCCTATCCTGAGTGGTGTGAAACAGGGCTGTGTTCTCGCACCCACACTTTTTGGGATTTTCTTTTCCCTGCTGCTTTCACATGCGTTCAAATCCTCTGAAGAAGGAATTTTCCTCCACACAAGATCAGGGGGCAGGTTGTGCAACCTTGCCCGTCTAAGAGCGAAGTCCAAAGTACGGAAAGTCCTCATCAGAGAACTCCTCTTTGCTGACGATGCTGCTTTAACATCTCACACTGAAGAATGCCTGCAGAGTCTCATCGACAGGTTTGCGTCTGCTTGCAATGAATTTGGCCTAACCATCAGCCTCAAGAAAACGAACATCATGGGGCAGGATGTCAGAAATGCTCCATCCATCAATATTGGCGACCACGCTCTGGAAGTGGTTCAAGAGTTCACCTACCTAGGCTCAACTATCACCAGTAACCTGTCTCTAGATGCAGAAATCAACAAGCGCATGGGTAAGGCTTCCACTGCTATGTTCAGACTGGCCAAGAGAGTGTGGGAAAATGGCGCACTGACACGGAACACAAAAGTCCGAGTGTATCAGGCCTGTGTCCTCAGTACCTTGCTCTACGGCAGCGAGGCCTGGACAACGTATGCCAGCCAAGAGCGACGTCTCAATTCATTCCATCATCGCTGCCTTCGGAGAATACTTGGCATCAGGTGGCAGGACTATATCTCCAACACAGAAGTCCTTGAAGCGGCCAACATCCCCAGCTTATACACACTACTGAGTCAGCGGCGCTTGAGATGGCTTGGCCATGTGAGCCGCATGGAAGATGGCAGGATCCCCAAAGACACATTGTACAGCGAGCTCGCCACTGGTATCAGACCCACCGGCCGTCCATGTCTCCGTTATAAAGACGTCTGCAAACGCGACATGAAATCGTGTGACATTGATCACAAGTCGTGGGAGTCAGTTGCCAGCATTCGCCAGAGCTGGCGGGCAGCCATAAAGACAGGGCTAAATTGTGGCGAGTCGAAGAGACTTAGTAGTTGGCAGGAAAAAAGACAGAGGCGCAAGGGGAGAGCCAACTGTGCAACAGCCCCAACAAACAAATTTCTCTGCAGCACCTGTGGAAGAGCCTGTCACTCCAGAATTGGCCTTTATAGCCACTCCAGGCGCTGCTTCACAAACCACTGACCACCTCCAGGCGCGTATCCATTGTCTCTCGAGATAAGGAGGCCCAAAAGAAAAGAAGAATATAGGGAGGTAGTCACACCTCAGGTAAAATAAGTAGGCAGATGGGTTACCGTCAGGGGAAGAAGGAGAGGGAACCAGCAGGCAGTGCAGGGATCCCCTGTGGCCGTTTCCCTCAACGACAGGTATACCGTTTTAGATACTGTTGGGGGGGACGACTTACCAGGGGTAAGCAATGGGGTACAGGTCTCTGGCACAGAGTCTGTCCCTGTTGCTCAGAAGGGAAGGGGGAAGAGGAGCAGAGAATTAGTTATTGGGGACTCCACAGTTAGGGGAACAGATAGGAGGTTCTGTGGGAACGAGAGAGACTCATGGTTGGTGTGTTGCCTCCCAGGTTCGTGATGTCTCGGATCGTGTTTTTGGGATCCTTAAGGGGGAGGGGGAGCAGCCCGAAGTCGTGGTCCACATAGGCACCAACGACATAGGTAGGAAGAGAGATGGGGATTTAAGGCAGAAATTCAGGGAGCTAGGGTGGAAGCTTCGAGCGAGAACAAACAGAGTTGTTATCTCTGGGTTGTTGCCCGTGCCACGTGCTAGCGAAGCGAGGAATAGGGAGAGAGAGGAGTTGAACACGTGGCTGCAGGGATGGTGTAGGAGGGAGGGTTTTGGTTTCCTGGATAATTGGGGCTCTTTCTGGGGTAGGTGGGACCTCTACAAACAGGATGGTCTTCACCTGAACCAGAGGGGTACCAATATCCTGGGGGGCAGATTTGCTAGTGCTCTTCGGGGGGGCTTAAAATAATTCAGCAGCTGTTTGGGAACCTAAATTGTAGTTCCAGTGTACAGGATGTTGAGAGTAGTGAGGTCAGGGATAAGGTTATAAGGACGCAAGAGGGCACTGGCAAGCAAGAACTTGGTTTAAAGTGTGTCTACTTCAAAGCCAGGAGCATCCGAAATAAGGTGGGCGAGCTTGCAGCATGGGTTGGTATCTGGGATCTCGATGTTGTGGCCATTTCAGAGACATGGGTGGAGCAGGGACAGGAATGGATGTTGCAGGTTCCGGGATTTAGATGTTTCAGTAAGAACAGAAAAAATGGTAAAAGAGGGGTGGGGGGAGGGGTGGCATTGTTAATCGAGGAGAGTATTACGGCAGCAGAAAGGACGTTTGAGGACTCGTCTACTGAGGTAGTATGGGCCGAGGTTAGAAACAGGAGAGGAGAGGTCACCCTGTTGGGAGTCTTCTATAGACCTCCGAATAGTTCCAGAGATGTCGAGGAAAGGATAGCGAAGATGATTCTCGACAGGAGCGAGAGTAACAGGGTAGTTGTTATGGGGGACTTTAACTTTCCAAATATTGACTGGAAATACTATAGTTCGAGTACTTTAGAAGGGTCAGTTTTTGTCCAGTGTGTGCAGGAGGGTTTTCTGACACAGTATGTAGACTGGCCAACCAGGGGCGATGCCACATTGGATTTGGTACTGGGTAATGAACTCGGCCAGCTGTTAGATTTAGATGTTTAGTTTAGAGATACAGCACTGAAACAGGCCCTTTGGCCCACCGAGTCTGTGCCGACGATCAACCACCCATTTTATACTAATCCTACACCAATCCCCATATTCCCACCACATCCCCACCTGTCCCTATATTTCCCTACCACCGACCTATACTAGGGGCAATTTACAATGGCCAATTTACCTACCAACCTGCAAGTCTTTTGGCTTGTGGGAGGAAACCGGAGCACCCGGAGAAAACCCACGCAAACACAGGGAGAAGTTGCAAACTCCACACAGGCAGTACCCAGAATTGAACCCGGGTCGCTGGAGCTGTGGTGCTGACCACTGCGCCACTGTGCCTTTGGTGATAGTGATCACAATTCGGTTAGGTTGACCTTAGCGATGGGCAGGGACAGGTATATACCGCAGGGCAAGAATTATAGCTGGGGGAAAGGAAATTATGATGCGATTAGGCAAGATTTAGGATGCGTAGGATGGGGAAGGAAACTGCAGGGGATGGGCACCATCGAAATGTGGAGCTTATTCAAGGAGCAGCGACTGCGTGTCCTTGATAAGTATGTACCTGTCAGGCAGGGAGGAAGTTGTCGGGCGAGGGAGCCGTGGTTTCCTGAAGAAGTTGCAGCGCTTGTCAAGAGGAAGAAGAAGGCTTATGTTAGGATGAGACGTGAAGACTCAGTTAGGGCGCTTGAGAGTTACAAGCAAGCCAGGAAGGATCTAAAGGGAGAGCTAAGAAGAGAGAGGAGAGGACACGAGAAGTCACTGGCAGATAGGATCAAGGAAATCCCTAAGGCTTTCTATAGGTCTATCAGGAATAAAATAATGACTAGAGTTAGATTAGGGCCAATCAAGGATAGTAGTGGGAAGTTGTGTGTGGAATCAGAGGAGATAGGGGAAGCGTTAAATGAATATTTTTCGTCAGTATTTACAGTAGAGAAAGAAAATGTTGTCGAGGAGAATACTGAGATAAAGACTACTAGGATAGATTGGATTGAGGTTCACAAGGAGGAGCTGTTAGCAATTTTGGAAAGTGTGAAAATAGATAAGTCCCCTGGGCCAGATTTATCCTAGGATTCTCTGGGAAGCCAGGGAGGAGATTGCAAAGCCTTTGTCCTTGATCTTTATGTCGTCATTGTCGACAGGAATAGTGCCAGAAGACTGGAGGATAGCAAGTGTTGCCGCCTTGTTGAAGAAGGGGAGTAGAGACAGCCCTGGTAATTATAGACCTTTGAGCCTTACTTCGGTTGTGGGTAAAATGTTGGAAAAGGTTATGAGAGATAGGATTTATAATCATCTGGAAAAGATTAACTTCATTAGCGATAGTCAGCACGGTTTTGTGACGGGTAGGTCGTGCCTCACAAACCTTATTGAGTTTTTTGAGAAGGTGAACAAACAGGTGGATGAGGGTAAAGCCGTGGATGTGGTGTATATGGATTTCAGTAAGGCGTTTGAATAAGAATTAGAACATTACAGCGCAGTACAGGCCCTTTGGCCCTCGATGTTGCGTCGACCTGTGAAGCCATCTGACCTACACTATTCCATTTTCATCTATATGTCTATCCAATGACCACTTAAATACCCTTAAAGTTGGCGAGTCTACTACTGTTGCAGGCAGGGCGTTGCACGCCCCTACTACTCTCTGAATAATGAAACTACCTCTAACATCTGTCCGATATCTATCACCCCTCAACTTAAAGCTATGTCCCCTCGTGTTTGCCATCACCATCCGAGGAAAAAGACTCTCACTACCCACCCTATCTAACCCTCTGATTATCTTATATGTCTCTATTAAGTCACCTCTCCTCCTCCTTCTCTCCAACGAAAACAACCTCAAGTCCCTCAGCCTTTCCTCGTAAGACCTTCCCTCCATACCAGGCAACATCCTAGAAAATCTTCTCTGCACCCTTTCCAAAGCTTCCACAGACATCCTATAATGCAGTGACCAGAACTGCACACAATACTCCAGGTGCAGTCTCACCAGAGTTTTGTACAGCTGCAGCATGACCTCGTGGTTCCGAAACTCGATCCCCCTACTAATAAAAGCTAACACACCATATGCCTTCTTAACAGCCCCATTAACCTGGGTAGCAACTTTCAGGGATTTATGTACCTGGACACCAAGATGTCTCTGTTCATCTACACTACCAAGAATCTTCCCATGAGATCAGTACTCTGCATTCCTGTTACTCCTTCCAAAGTGAATCACCTCACACTTTTCCGCATTAAACTCCATTTGCCATCTCTTAGCCCAGCTCTGCAGCCTATCTATGTCCCTCTTTCCCTACAACATCCCTCGGCACTATCCACAACTCCAACGACCTTAGTGTCATCCGCAAATTTACTAACCCACTCTTCCACACACACATCATTTATAAAAATGACAAACAGCAGTGGCCCCAAAACAGATGATTGCGGTACACCACTGGAAACAGAACTCCAGGATGAACATTTGCCATCAACCACCACCCTCTGTCTACTTTCAGCAAGCCAATTACTGATCCAAAGATCTAAATAGCCTTCAACCATATACTTCCGTATTTTCAGACAGTCTCTGACACTCTCAGGCACTCTCAGAAAGTCTCTGACAAACTCTCTCACTCTCTGACATTCTCAATCACTCCCTATCACTCTCAGACACTCTCAGACTCTCTCTGACACTCTCTATCAATCTCCATCACTCTCTGACACTCTCTGTCACTCTCAGACACCCTCTCACACTCTCTGACACTCTCTGGCACTCTATATCACTCTCAGACACTCTCAGACTCTCCCTGACACTCTCAGACTCTCTCTGACTCTCTCAATCACTCTCTGACACTCTCTGACACTCTCAGACACTCTCTGACACTCTCTGGCACTCTCTCGCACTCTCTGACACTCTATATCACTCTCTGACACTCTCTATCACTCTCTGACACTCACTGACACACTCTGACACTCACAGACACTCTCAGACACTCTCTGGCACTCTCTTCCACTCTCTGACTCTCTATATCACTCTCTGACACTCTCTATCTCTCTCTGACACCCTCTGAAACTCTCAATCACTCTCTGACACACTCTGACAATCTCTGACACTCTCTGTTGCTCTCGGATACACTCTGACACTCGCTGACACTCTCAGACTCTCTCTGACACACTCTTTCATACGCGATCACACACTGACACACTGTATCACACACTGACACTCGCTGACACTCTCTTACACCCTCTGACACTCTCTGGCAGTCTCTGCAACTCTCCGGCACTCTCTATCACTCTCTGACTCTCTCTGACACTCTCTATCACTCTCTGACACTCTCGATCACTCTCTATCACTCTCTATCACTCTCTGACACACTCTGACCCTCTCTGACACTCTCTGACACTCTCTGACACTCTCAGACACTCTCCATCACTCTTTGACACTCTCCATCACTCTCTGACACTCTCTATCACTCTCTGACACTCACGGATACTCCCTGACACTATCTGTCGCTCTCGGACACTCTCAGACACTTTCCATCACTCTCTGACACTCTCAGAATCTCTCTGAAACTCTCTTTCACACTCTATCACTCTCTGACACACTCTCTCACTCTCTGACACTCTTTGACACTCTCTATCACTCTCTGACAATCTCTGACACTCTCTGATAAACTCTGACACTCTCACAAACTATCACTCTCTGACACTCTCTATCACTCTCTGACACTCACTGACACACTCTGACACTATCAGACACTGTCAGACAGTCTCAGACACTCTCTATCACTCTCCGAAACTCTCTACCACGCTTTGAGTCTCTCTATTTCTCTCTATCACTCTCTGGCACTCTCGGATACACGCTGACACTCCCTGACACTCTCTGACACTCTCTTTCACTCTCTGACACTCTCTGACAATCTCAGACACACTCAGACACTCTCTGACACTCTCTATCACTCTCTGACACTCTCTGACACATTCAGACACTCTCAGACACTCACTGCCACTCTCTACCACGCTCTGAAACACTCTGACACACCCTGACGCTATCTGACACATTCTGTCACTCTCTGACAATCTCAGACACAATCAGAAACTCTCAGACACTCTCTGTCACTCTCTGACACTCTCTGACACTTTCAGACACTCTCAGACACACTCAGACACACTCAGACACTCTCTGGCACTCTCTGGCACTCTCTATCACTCTCTGACAGTCTCTGACAATGTCAGACACAATCAGACACTCTCTGGCACTCTCTGGCGGTCTCTGTCACTCTCTGGCACTCTCTATCACACTCTGACACTCTCTGACACTCTCTGACACTCTCTGAATGTTTATATCACTCTCTGACACACTCTATCACTGCCTGACACTCCCTGACACTCTCAGACTCTCCCTGACACTCTCAGACTCTCTCTGACTCTCTCAATCACTCTCTGACACTCTCTGACACTCTCAGACACTCTCTGACACTCTCTGGCACTCTCTCGCACTCTCTGACACTCTATATCACTCTCTGACACTCTCTATCTCTCTCTGACACCCTCTGAAACTATCAATCACTCTCTGACACACTCTGACAATCTCTGACACTCTCTGTTGCTCTCAGATACACTCTGACACTCGCTGACACTCTCAGACTCTCTCTGACACACTCTTTCACACGCGATCACACTCTGACACACTGTATCACACACTGACACTCGCTGACACTCTCTTACACCCTCTGACACTCTCTGGCAGTCTCTGCAACTCTCCGGCACTCTCTATCACTCTCTGACTCTCTCTGACACTCTCTATCACTCTCTGACACACTCGATCACTCTCTATCACTCTCTATCACTCTCTGACACACTCTGACCCTCTCTGACACTCTCTGACACTCTCAGACACTCTCCATCACTCTATGACACTCTCCATCACTCTCTGACACTCTCGATCACTCTCTGACACTCACGGATACTCCCTGACACTATATGTCGCTCTCGGACACTCTCAGACACTTTCCATCACTCTCTGACACTCTCAGACTCTCTCTGAAACTCTCTTTCACACTCTATCACTCTCTGACACACTCTCTCACTCTCTGACACACTTTGACACTCTCTATCATTCTCTGACAATCTCTGACACTCTCTGATAAACTCTGACACTCTCACACACTATCACTCTCTGACACTCTCTATCACTCTCTGACACTCACTGACACACTCTGACACTCTCAGACACTGTCAGACAGTCTCAGACACTCTCTATCACTCTCTGAAACTCTCTACCACTCTTTGACTCTCTCTATTTCTCTCTATCACTCTCTGGCACTCTCTGACACTCTCGGATACACGCTGACACTCCCTGACACTCCCTGACACTCCCTGACACTCTCTGACACTCTCTTTCACTCTCTGACACTCTCTGACAATCTCAGACACACTCTGACACTCTCTTTCACACTCTGACACTCTCTGACACATTCAGACACTCTCAGACACTCACTGCCACTCTCTACCACTCTCTGATAAACTCTGACACACCCTGACGCTCTCTGACACATTCTGTCACTCTCTGACAATCTCTGACAATCTCAGACACAATCAGAAACTCTCAGACACTCTCTGTCACTCTCTGACACTCTCTGACACTTTCAGACACTCTCAGACACACTCAGACACACTCAGACACTCTCTGGCACTCTCTGGCACTCTCTATCCCTCTCTGACACTCTCTGACAATCTCAGACACAATCAGACACTCTCTGGCGGTCTCTATCACTCTCTGGCACTCTCTATCACACTCTGACACTCTCTGACACTCTCTGACACTCTCTGAATGTTTATATCACTCTCTGACACACTCTATCACTGCCTGACACTCCCTGACACTCTCAGACTCTCCCTGACACTCTCAGACTCTCTCTGACTCTCTCCATCACTCTCTGACACTCTCTGACACTCTCTGACACTCTCAGACACTCTCTGACACTCTCTGACGCTCTCAGACACTCTCTCTCACTCTCTGTCGCTCTCTATAACTCTCTGACACTCTCTATCATTTTCTGACACTGCCTGACACACACTGACACATTCTATCAATTACTGACAATCTCAGACACTCTCAGACTTTTTCAGACACTCTCTGACAAACTTTATCAATCTCTGACACTCTCTGACACTCTATATCACTCTCTGACACTCTCTGATACACTCTGACAGTCTCAGACGCTCTCTATCACTCTCTGACACCCTCTATCACTCTCTGACACTCACTGACACACTCTGAAACTCTCAGACACTCTCAGACAGTCTCAGACACTCTCTATCACTCTCTGAAACTCTGTACCACGCTTTGACTCTCTCTATCACTCTCTGGCACTCTCTGACACTCTCAGATACACTCTGACACTCCCTGACATTCTCTGACACTTCTGTTTCACTCTCTGACACTCTCTGATACACTCTGACAGTCTCAGACGCTCTCCATCACTCTCTGACATCCTCTATCAATCTCTGACACTCACTGACACACTCTGAAACTCTCAGACACTCTCAGACAGTCTCAGACACTCTCTATCACTCTCTGAAACTCTCTACCACGCTTTGACTCTCTCTATCACTCTCTGGCACTCTCTGACACTCTCAGATACACTCTGACACTCCCTGACATTCTCTGACACTCTGTTTCACTCTCTGACACTCTCTGACAATCTCAGACACAATCAGACACTCTTTGGCACTCTCTATCACTCTCTGACATTCTCTGACACTTTCAGACACTCTCAGACACTCTCTACCTCTCTCTACCACTCTCTACCACTCTCTGACACTCTCTTATACACTCTGACATACCCTGACACTCTCTGACACTTTCTATCACTCTCAGACACTCTCTGACAATCTCAGACACAATCAGAAACTCACAGACACTCTATGTCACTCTCTGACACTCTCTGACACTCTCTGACACTTTCAGACACTCTCAGACACTCTCAGACACTCTCTGGCACTCTCTGCCACTCTCGAACACTCTCTGGCACTCTCTATCACTCTGTCTCACTCTCTGACACTGTCTGACACTCTCTGACACTCTCTGAATGTTTATATCACTCTCTGACACACTCTATCACCGTCTGACACTCCCTGACACTTTCTGAGTCTCCTTGACACTCTCAGACTCTCTCTACCTCTCTCTACCACTCTCTACCACTCTCTGACACTCTCTTATACACTCTGACACACCCTGACACTCTCTGACACTTTCTATCACTCTCAGACACTCTCTGACAATCTCAGACACAATCAGAAACTCTCAGACACTCTATGTCACTCTCTGACACTCTCTGACACTTTCAGACACTCTCAGACACTCTCAGACACTCTCTGGCACTCTCTGGCACTCTCTAACACTCTCTGGCACTTTCTATCACTCTGTCTCACTCTCTGACACTGTCTGACACTCTCTGACACTCTCTGAATGTTTATATCACTCTCTGACACACTCTATCACTGTCTGACACTCCCTGACACTTTCTGTGTCTCCTTGACACTCTCAGACTCTCTCTGACTGTCTCTATCACTATCTGACACTCTCTGACACTCTAGGACACTCTCAGACACTCTCTGACACTCTCTGACGCTCGCAGACACTCTCTATCACTCTCTATCACTCTCGATCACTCTCTGACACTCTGTATGACTTTCTGACACTTCCTGACACACACTGACACTATCAGGCACTCTCTGAAAGTCTCTATCACTCTTTGAAACTCTCTGACACTGGCAGACACTCTCTGACACTTTCTATCACTTTCTGACACTCTCAGACACTCTCAGACATTTTCTAACACTCTCTGGCACTCTCTCTCACTCTCTGACACTCACTGACACTCTCAGACACTCTCAGACACACTCTATCACTCTCTGACACACTCTATCACTCTCTGAAACTCACTGAAACTCTCTGACACTCTCTGTCACTCTCCGATACACTCTGTCACACTCTATCACTCTCAGACACTCTCTATCACTCTCAGTCTCTCTCAGACACTCCCTGACATTCTCAGAAACTCTCAGACACTCTCTATCTCTCTCTGACACACTCTATCACTCTCTGAAACTCACTGAAACTCTCTGACACTCTCTGACACTCTCTGTCACTCTCTGTCACTCTCTGACATTCTCTACCACTCTATAACACTCTCTACAACTCTCTGTCACTCTCTGACACTCTCTGACACTCTCTATCACTCTCTGACACTCTCTGACACTCTCTGACACGCTCAGACCCCCTCAGACACTCTTGATACTTTCTATTACTGTATGACACTCTCAGACACTCTCTGTTACTTTCTCTCACTCTCCGACACTGTTTGACACTCTCTGACATTCTCTGACACTCTCAGAAAATCTCTGACACTTTCTATCACTCTCTGACACTCTCAGACTCTCCGTGACACTCTCAGACTCTCTCTGACTCTCTCTATCACTCTCAGACACTCTCTGGCACTCTCTGGCACTCTCTAACACTCTCTGGCACTCTCTATCACTCTGTCTCACTCTCTGACACTGTCTGACACTCTCTGACACTCTCTGAATGTTTATATCACTCTCTGACACACTCGATCACTGTCTGACACTCCCTGACACTTTCTGAGTCTCCTTGACACTCTCAGACTCTCTCTGACTGTCTCTATCACTATCTGACACTCTCTGACACTCTAGGACACTCTCAGACACTCTCTGACACTCTCTGACGCTCGCAGACACTCTCTATCACTCTCTATCACTCTCGATCACTCTCTGACACTCTGTATGACTTTCTGACACTTCCTGACACACACTGACACTATCAGGCACTCTCTGAAAGTCTCTATCACTCTTTGAAACTCTCTGACACTGGCAGACACTCTCTGACACTTTCTATCACTTTCTGACACTCTCAGACACTCTCAGACATTTTCAGACACTCTCTGGCACTCTCTCTCACTCTCTGACACTCCCTGACACTCTCAGACACTCTCAGACACACTCTATCACTCTCTGACACACTCTATCACTCTCTGAAACTCACTGAAACTGTCTGACACTCTCTGTCACTCTCTGATACACTCTGTCACTCTCTATCACTCTCAGACACTCTCAATCACTCTCAGTCTCTCTCAGACACTCCCTGACATTCTCAGACACTCTCAGACACTCTCTATCACTCTCTGACACACTCTATCACTCTCTGAAACTCACTGAACCTCTCTGACACTCTCTTACACTCTCTGTCACTCTCTGTCACTCTGTGACATTCTCTACCACTCTATAACACTCTCTACAACTCTCTGTCACTCTCTGACACTCTCTGACACTCTCTATCACTCCCTGAAACTCTCAGACACTCTCTGACACTCTCTGACACCTCAGACATCTCTACAACTCTCGATCACTCTCTGATACTCTCTATCACTCTCTGACACTCTCTGATGCACTCTGAAACTCTCAGACACTCTCTATCACTCTCTTTCAATCTCTTTCACTCTCCATCACTCTCTGACACTCCCTGACACTCTCAGACACTCTCTGACACTCTCTGACACGTCAGACATCTCTACAACTCTCCATCACTCTCTGATACTCTCTATCACTCTCTGAAACTCTCTGATACACTCTGACACTCTCAGACACTCTCTGACACTCTCTGACACTCTCTGATACACTCTGACACTCTCAGACACACTCTGACACACTGCATCACTCTCAGACATTCTCTGACACTTCTATCACACTCTGACACTCTCTATCACTCTCTGACAATCTCTGACACTCTCTGATACACTCTGAAACTCTCAGACACTCTCTGACACTCTCTACACACTCTGACACTCTCTGAAACTCTCTGATAAACTCTGACACTCTCAGACACTCTCTGACACTCTGTATCACTCTCTGACACTCTCTGACACTCTCCATCACTCTCAGGCACCCTCTCACACTCTCTGACACTCTCTGGCATTCTATATCACTCTCTGACACTCTCTAACACACTCTGACAATCACAGACACTCTCTGACACTCTCTGATACTCTCTATCACTCTCTGATACTCTCAGCCACTCTCTGACACTCTCTGGCACTCTCTCGCACTCTCTGACACTCTATGTCACTCTCTGACACTCTCTATCTCTCTCTGACACTCTCTGAAACTCTCTATCACTCTCTGACACACTCTGACACTCTCTGACACTCTCTGACACTCTCTGACACTCTCTATCACTCTCTGACACTCTCTGACTCTCCCTGACACTCTCTGTCGCTCTCGGATACACTCTGACACTCGCTGACACTCTCAGACTCTCTCTGACACTCTCTTTCTCACGCTATCACTCTCTGACACACTCGATCACACACTGACACTCGCTGACACTCCCTTACACCCTCTGACACTCTCTGGCATTCTCTGGCACTCTCCGGCACTCGATATCACTCTCTGACACTTTCTGACACTCTCCATCACTCTCTGACGCTCTCTGACACTCTCGATCACTCTCCATCACTCTCTATCACTCTCTGACACACTCTGACACACTCTGACACTCTCAGACACTCTCCATCACTCTATGACACTCTCAGACTCTCTCTGAAAATCTCTTTCACACTCTATCACTCTCTGACACACTCTCTCACTCTCTGACACACTCTGACACTCTCTATCACTCTCTGACAATCTCTGACACTCTCTGATACACTCTGACACTCTCACACACTATCATTCACTGACACTCTCTGACACTCTCAGACACTCTCTTTCGCTCTCTACCACTCTGTCACTCCCTATCACTCCCTGACACTCTCAGATTCTGTCTGACAATCTCTTTCACTCTCCATCACTCTCTGACACTCTCTGACACTCTCAGACACTGTCTGACACTCTCTGACATCTCAGACATCTCTACCACTCTCTATCACTCTCTGATACTCTCCATCACTCTCTGACACTCTCTGATACACTCTGAAACTCTCACATACTCTCTGACACTCTCTATCACTCTCCAACACTCTCTGAAACTCTCTGATACACTCTGACACTCTCAGATTGTCTCTGACACTCTGCATCACCCTCTGACACTCACTGACACTCTCTATCACTCTCTGACACTCTCTGATACTCTCTGATACACTCTGACACTCTCATACAGTCTCTGACACTTCTATCACTCTCTGACACACTCTGACACTCTCTATCATTCTCTGACAATCTCTGACACTCTCAGACACTCTCAGACACTCCCTGACACTGTCTGAGACTCTCAGACACTCTCACACCCTCTTTGACACACTCTGACACTCTCAGGTACTCTCAGACACCCTCTATCACTCTCCATCACTCTCCGACACTCTCTCATACTCTCTATCACTCTCTGAAACTCTCAGGCACTCTCTGGGACTCTCTGACACTCTCTATCACTTTCTGACAATCTCTGACACTCTCTGATACACTCTGAAACTCTCAGACAGTCTCTGACACTTCTATCATTCTCTTACACTCTCTATAACTCTCTGACACGCTCTGACACTCTCTGACACTCTCTGTCGCTCTCAGATACACTCTGACACTCGCTGACACTCTCAGACTTTCTCTGACACTCTCAGAAACTCTCTGACACTTTCTATCACTCTCTGACACTCTCAGAAACTCTCAGACAGTCTCAGACAATTTATATCACTCTCTTACACTGCCTGACACTCTCTGAAACTCTCCGACACTCTCTTTCACTCTCTATCCCTCTATGACACTCTCTGACACTCTCAGACACTCTCTGACACTCTCAGGCACAGTTTGACACTCTCTGACACTCTGAGACACTCTCTGACACTCTCTGTCACTCTCTGACACTCTCTATCACTCTCTATAACTCTCTGAAACTCTTTGACACTCTCAGGCACTCTCTGACACTTTCTAACACTCTCTGAAACTCTCAGACACTTTTTATCACTCTCTCACACTCTCAGACACTCTCTCACACTCTCTATCACTCTCTGACACTCTCTGACACTTTCGATCACTATCTGACACTCTCAGACACTCTCAGACACATTCAATCTCTCCTTGACACTCTCTGACACTCTCAGAGACTCTCAGGCAGTCTCAGACGTTCTCTATCACTCTCTGCCACTGTTTGACACTCTCTGACACTTTCAGACACTCTCAGACACTCCCTGACACTCTCAGACACTTTCTAACAATCTCTGACACTGTCTGACACTCTCTGACATTCTCAGACACTCTCAGACTCTCCCGAACACTCTCTGAGACTCTCTGACACTCTCACACCCTCTCTGACACACTCTGACACTCTCAGGTACTCTCAGACACTCTCCATCACTCTCCATCACTCTCCGACAATCTCTCATTATCTCTATCACTCTCTGACACTCTCAGACACTCTCTGGGGCGCTCTGACACTCTCTATCACTTTCTGACACTCTCTGACATTCTCAGACTCTCTCAGATACTCTCAGACACTCTCAGACACTCTGTGACACACTCTGACACTCTCTGACACTCTCAGACACTCTCTTTCGCTGTCTATCACTCTATGACACTCCATATCACTCCCTGACACTCTCAGATTCTGTCTGACAATCTCTTTCACTCTCCATCACTCTCTGACACTCCCTGAAACTCTCAGACACTCTCTGACACTCTCTGACACCTCAGACATCTCTACAACTCTCGATCACTCTCTGATACTCTCTATCACTCTCTGACACTCTCTGATGCACTCTGAAACTCTCAGACACTCTCTATCACTCTCTTTCAATCTCTTTCACTCTCCATCACTCTCTGACACTCCCTGACACTCTCAGACACTCTCTGACACTCTCTGACACCTCAGACAGCTCTACAACTCTCCATCACTCTCTGATACTCTCTATCACTCTCTGAAACTCTCTGATACACTCTGACACTCTCAGACACTCTCTGACACTCTCTGACACTCTCTGATACACTCTGACACTCTCAGACACTCTCTGACACACTGCATCACTCTCAGACATTCTCTGACACTTCTATCACACTCTGAGACTCTCTATCACTCTCTGACAATCTCTGACACTCTCTGATACACTCTGAAACTCTCAGACACTCTCTGACACTTTCTTTCAATCTCTTTCACTCTCCATCACTCTCTGATACTCCCTGACACTCTCAGACACTCTCTGACACTCTCTGACACTCTCTGACACCTCAGACAGCTCTACAACTCTCCATCACTCTCTGATACTCTCTATCACTCTCTGAAAATCTCTGATACACTCTGACACTCTCAGACACTCTCTGACACTCTCTGAAACTCTCTGATAAACTCTGACACTCTCAGACACTCTCTGACACTCTGTATCACTCTCTGACACTCTCTGACACTCTCTATCACTCTCAGACACCCTCTCACACTCTCTGACACTCTCTGGCATTCTATATCACTCTCTGACACTCGCTAACACACTCTGACAATCACAGACACTCGCTGACACTCTCTGACACTCTCCATCACTCTCTGACGCTCTCTGACACTCTCGATCACTCTCCATCACTCTCTATCACTCTCTGACACACTCTGACACACTCTGACACTCTCAGACACTCTCCATCACTCTATGACACTCTCTATCACTCTCTGACATTCTCTATCACTCTCTGCAACTCTCTGACACTCCCTGACACTCTCTGTCACTCTCGGATACTCTCAGACACTTTCCATCACTCTCTGACACTCTCAGACTCTCTCTGAAAATCTCTTTCACACTCTATCACTCTCTGACACACTCTCTCACTCTCTGACACACTCTGACACTCTCTATCACTCTCTGACAATCTCTGACACTCTCTGATACACTCTGACACTCTCACACACTATCACTTACTGACACTCTCTGACACTCTCAGACACTCTCTTTCGCTCTCTACCACTCTATGTCACTCCCTATCACTCCCTGACACTCTCAGATTCTGTCTGACAATCTCTTTCACTCTCCATCACTCTCTGACACTCTCTGACACTCTCAAACACTGTCTGACACTCTCTGACACCTCAGACATCTCTACCACTCTCTATCACTCTCTGATACTCTCCATCACTCTCTGACACTCTCTGTTACACTCTGAAACTCTCACATACTCTCTGACACTCTCTATCACTCTCCAACACTCTCTGAAACTCTCTGATACACTCTGACACTCTCAGATTGTCTCTGACACTCTGCATCACTCTCTGACACTCACTGACACTCTCTATCACTCTCTGACACTCTCTGACACTCTCTGATACACTCTGACACTCTCAGACAGTCTCTGACACTTCTATCACTCTCTGACACACTCTGGCACTCTCTATCACTCTCTGACAATCTCTGACACTCTCAGACACTCTCAGACACTCCCTTACACTGTCTGAGACTCTCAGACACTCTCACACCCTCTCTGACACACTCTGACACTCTCAGGCACTCTCAGACACCCTCTATCACTCTCCATCACTCTCCGACACTCTCTCATACTCTCTATCACTCTCTGAAACTCTCAGGCACTCTCTGGGACTCTCTGACACTCTCTATCACTTTCTGACAATCTCTGACACTCTCTGATGCACTCTGAAACTCTCAGACACTCTCTGACAGTCTCTATCACTCTCTGACACTCTCTGAAAATCTCTGATACACTCTGACACTCTCAGACACTCTCTGACACTCTGATTCGCTCTCTGACACTCTCTGACACTATCTATCACTCTCAGGCACCGTCTCACACTCGCTGACACTCTCTGGCATTCTATATCACTCTCTGACACTCTCTAACACACTCTGACACTAACAGACACTCTCAGACACTCTCTGTCTCTCTCTGATACTCTCTGTCTCTCTCTGATACTCTCTGACACTCTCTGGCACTCTCTGGCACTCTATGACACTCTCTATCTCTCTCTGACACTCTCTGAAACTCTCTCTCACTCTCTGACACACTCTGACACTCTCTATAACTCTCTGACACGCTCTGACACTCTCTGACACTCTCTGTCGCTCTCGGATACACTCTGACACTCGCTGACACTCTCAGACTTTCTCTGACACTCTCTGGCACTCTCTATCACTCTCTGACACTCTCTGACACTCTCGATCACTCTCTATCACTCTGTGTCACTCTCTATCACTCTCTGACACACTCTGACACTCTCTGACACTCTCTGACACCTCAGACATCTCTACCACTCTCTATCACTCTCTGATACTCTCCATCACTCTCTGACACTCTCTGATACACTCTGAAACTCTCACATACTCTCTGACACTCTCTATCACTCTCCAACACTCTCTGAAACTCTCTGATACACTCTGACACTCTCAGATTGTCTCTGACACTCTGCATCACTCTCTGACACTCACTGACACTCTCTATCACTCTCTGACACTCTCTGACACTCTCTGATACACTCTGACACTCTCAGACAGTCTCTGACACTTCTATCACTCTCTGAAACACTCTGGCACTCTCTATCACTCTCTGACAATCTCTGACACTCTCAGACACTCTCAGACACTCCCTGACACTGTCTGAGACTCTCAGACACTCTCACACCCTCTCTGACACACTCTGACACTCTCAGGCACTCTCAGACACCCTCTATCACTCTCCATCACTCTCCGACACTCTCTCATACTCTCTATCACTCTCTGAAACTCTCAGGCACTCTCTGGGACTCTCTGACACTCTCTATCACTTTCTGACAATCTCTGACAATCTCTGATACACTCTGAAACTATCAGACAGTCTCTGACACTTCTATCATTCTCTTACAATCTCGTTCACTCTCTGACAATCTCTGACACTCTCTGAAACTCTCAGACACTCTCTGAATGTCTCTATCACTCTCTGACACTCTCTGAAAATCTCTGATACACTCTGACACTCTCAGACACTCTCTGACACTCTGATTCGCTCTCTGACACTCTCTGACACTATCTATCACTCTCAGGCACCGTCTCACACTCGCTGACACTCTCTGGCATTCTATATCACTCTCTGACAATCTCTAACACACTCTCACACTAACAGACACTCTCAGACACTCTCTGTCTCTCTCTGATACTCTCTGTCTCTCTCTGATACTCTCTGACACTCTCTGGCACTCTCTCGCACTCTCTGGCACTCTATGACACTCTCTATCTCTCTCTGACACTCTCTGAAACTCTCTCTCACTCTCTGACACACTCTGACACTCTCTATAACTCTCTGACACGCTCTGACACTCTCTGACACTCTCTGTCGCTCTCGGATACACTCTGACACTCGCTGACACTCTCAGACTTTCTCTGACACTCTCTGGCACTCTCTATCACTCTCTGACACTCTCTGACACTCTCGATCACTCTCTATCACTCTCTATCACTCTCTATCACTCTCTGACACACTCTGACACTCTCTGACACTCTCTGACACCTCAGACATCTCTACCACTCTCTATCAATCTCTGATACTCTCCATCACTCTCTGACACTCTCTGATACACTCTGAAACTCTCACATACTCTCTGACACTCTCTATCACTCTCCAACACTCTCTGAAACTCTCTGATACACTCTGACACTCTCAGATTGTCTCTGACACTCTGCATCACTCTCTGACACTCACTGACACTCTCTGTCACTCTCTGTCACTCTCTGACACTCTCTGACACTCTCTGATACACTCTGACACTCTCAGACAGTCTCTGACACTTCTATCACTCTCTGACACACTCTGACACTCTCTATCACTCTCTGACAATCTCTGACACTCTCAGACACTCTCAGACACTCCCTGACACTGTCTGAGACTCTCAGACACTCTCACACCCTCTCTGACGCACTCTGACACTCTCAGGCACTCTCAGACACCCTCTATCACTCTCCATCACTCTCCGACACTCTCTCTTACTCTCTATCACTCTCTGAAACTCTCAGGCACTCTCTGGGACTCTCTGACACTCTCTATCACTTTCTGACAATCTCTGACACTCTCTGATACACTCTGAAACTCTCAGACAGTCTCTGACACTTCTATCATTCTCTTACAATCTCGTTCACTCTCTGACAATCTCTGACACTCTCTGAAACTCTCAGACACTCTCTGACGGTCACTATCACTCTCTGACACTCTCTGAAAATCTCTGATACACTCTGACACTCTCAGACACTCTCTGACACTTTGATTCGCTCTCTGACACTCTCTGACACTATCTATCACTCTCAGGCACCGTCTCACACTCGCTGACACTCTCTGGCATTCTATATCACTCTCTGACACTCTCTAACACACTCTGACACTAACAGACACTCTCAGACACTCTCTGTCTCTCTCTGATACTCTCTGTCTCTCTCTGATACTCTCTGACACTCTCTGGCACTCTCTCGCACTCTCTGGCACTCTATGACACTCTCTATCTCTCTCTGACACTCTCTGAAACTCTCTATCACTCTCTGACACACTCTGACACTCTCTATAACTCTCTGACACGCTCTGACACTCTCTGACACTCTCTGTCGCTCTCGGATACACTCTGACACTCGATGACACTCTCAGACTTTCTCTGACACTCTCTGGCACTCTCTATCACTCTCTGACACTCTCTGACACTCTCGATCACTCTCTATCACTCTCTATCACTCTCTGACACACTCTGACACTCTCTGACACTCTCTGACACTCTCAGACTCTCTCCATCACTCTATGACACTCTCTATCACTCTCTGTCACTCTCTGACAATCTCTGACACTCGACACACTCTGTCGCTCTCGGACACTCTCAGACACTTTCCATCACTCTCTGACACTCTCAGACCCTCTCTGAAACACTCTCACAATCTATCACTCTCTGACACACTCTCTCATTCTCTGACACACTCTGACACTCTCTATCACTCTTTGACAATCTCTGACACTCTCTGATACACTCTGACACTCTCACGCTATCACTCTCTGACAATCTCAATCACTTTCTGACACTCACTGACACTCTCTGACACTCTCAGACACTCTCAGGCAGTCTCAGACACTCTCTATCACTCACTGAAACTCTCGACCACGCTTTGACTCTCTCTATCTCTCTCTATCACTCTCTGGCACTCTCTGACACTCTCGGATACACTCTGACACTCCCTGACTCTCTCTGACACTCTCTGACACATTCAGACACTCTCAGACACGCACTACCACTCTCTACCACTCTCTGACACTCTCTGATACACTCTGACACACCCTGACACTCTCTGACACTCCCTATCACTCTCTGACACTCTCTGACAATCTCAGACACAATCAGACACTCTCTGGCACTCTCTGGCGCTCTCTATCACTCTCTGGCACTCTCTCTCACTCTCTCACACTCTCTGACACTCTCTGAATGTTTATATCACTCTCTGACACACTCTATCACTGTCTGACACTGCCTGACACTCTCAGACTCTCCCTGACACTCTCAGACTCTCTCTGACTCTCTCCATCACTCTCTGACACTCTCTGAAACACTCTGTCTCTCTCTGAAACTCTCTGTCACTCTCTGACACTCTCAGACACGCTCAGACACTCTCTGACACTCTCTGACGCTTTCAGACACTCTCTCTCATTCTCTCTCGCTCTCTATCACTCTCTGACACTCTCTATCACTTTCTGACACTGCCTGACACACACTGACACTCTCAGGCACTCTTTGAAAGTCTGTATCACTCTCTGAAACTCTCTGACACTAGCAGACACCCTCTGACACATTCCATCAATTACTGACACTCTCAGACACTCTCAGACATTTTCAGACACTCTCTGACACACTCTATCACTCTCTGACACTCTCTGACACTCTCTATCAATCTCTGACAAGCTCTGACACTCTCTGATACATTCTGACACTCTCAGACACTCTCTATCACGCTCTGACACTCTCTATCACTCTCTGACACTCACTGACACACTCTGACACTCTCAGACACTCTCAGACAGTCTCAGACACTCTCTAGCACTCTCTGAAACTCTCTACCACGCTTTGACTCTCTCTATCTGTCTCTATCACTCTCTGGCACACTCTGACACTCTCAGACACACTCAGACACTCTTTGACAGTCTCTATCACTCTCTGAAATTCTCTGACACATTCAGACACTCTCAGACAATCTCTACCACTCTCTACCACTCTCTGACACTTTCTATCACTCTCTGACACTCTCTGACAATCTCAGACACAATCAGAAACTCTCAGACACTCTATGTCACTCTCCGAATGTTTATATCACTCTCTGACACACTCTATCACTGTCTGACACTCCCTGACACTCTCAGACTCTCTCTGACTCTCTCTATCACTCTCTGACTCTCTCTGACACTCTAGGACACTCTCAGACACTCTCTGACACTCTCTGACGCTCTCAGACACTCTCTATCACTCTCTATAACTCACTATCACTCTCTGACACTCTCTGGCACTCTCTATCACTCTCTCTCTCACTCTCTGACACTCTCTGACACTCTCCGAATGTTTATATCACTCTCTGACACACTCTATCACTGTCTGACACTCCCTGACACTCTCAGACTCTCTCTGACTCTCTCTATCACTCTCTGACTCTCTCTGACACTCTAGGACACTCTCAGACACTCTCTGACACTCTCTGACACTCTCTGACGCTCTCAGACATAATCTATCACTCTCTATAACTCACTATCACTCTCTGACACTCTCTATCACTTTCTGACACTGCCTGACACACACTGACACTCTCAGGCACTCACTGAAAGTCTCTATCACTCTCTGAAACTCTCTGACACTCGCAGACACTCTCTGACACTTTCTGTCACTTTCTGACACTCACAGACACTCTCAGACATTTTCAGACACTCTCTGGCACTCTCTGTCACTCTCTGACACTCTCTAACACTCTCTGATACACTCTGTCACTCTATATCACTCTCAGACACTCTCTATCACTCTCAGTCTCCCTCAGACACTCCCTGACACTCTCAGACATGCTCAGACACACTCTATCACCCTCTGACGCACTCTATCACTCTCTGAAACTCACTGAAACTCTCTGACACACTCTGTCAATCTCTGTAACTCTCTGACACTCTCTACCACTCTATACCACTCTCTACAACTTTCTGTCACTCTCTGACACTCTCTGATACTCTCTATTACTCTCTGACACTCTCTGACACTTTCAGACACTCTCTGACACGCTCAGACCCTCTCAGACACTCTTGACACTTTCTATCACTGTATGACACTCTCAGACACTCTCTGTCACTTTCTCTCACTGTCTGACACTGTTTGACACTCTCTGACATTCTCTGACACTCTCAGACACCCTCTGACACTTTCTATCACTCTCTGACACTCTCAGAAACTCTCAGACAGTCTCAGACAATTTATATCACTCTCTGACACTGCCTGACACTCTCTGACACTCTCAGACACTCTCTTTCACTCTCCATCCCTCTATGACACTCTCTGACACTCTCAGACATTCTGTGACACTCTCAGACACTCTCTGACACTCTCAGACACAGTTTGACACTCTCTCACATTCTGAGACACTCTCTGACACAGTCTGACACTCTCAGACACTCTCTGACACTCTCTATCACTCTCTGAAACTCTCTATCACTCTCTATAACTCTCTGACACTCTCTGACACTCTCAGGCACTCTCTGACACTTTGTAACACTCTCTGAAACTCTCGGACACTTTTTATCACTCTCCGACACACTCTGACACTCTCTGACACTTTCTTTCACTCTCTGACACTCGCAGACACTCTCAGACACATTCTATCTCACTTTGACACTCTCTGACACTGTCAGAGACTCTCAGGCAGTCTCAGACGCTCTCCATTACTCTCTGCCACTGTTTGACACTCTCTGACACTCTCAGACACTCCCTGACACGCTCAGACACTTTCTATCACTCTCTGACACTGTCTGACTTTCTCTGACACTCTCTGACACTCTCACACCCTCTCTGACACACTCTGACACTCTCAGGCACAATCAGACACTCTCTATCACTCTTCATCACTCTCCGACACTCTCTCATACTCTCTAACACTCTCTGAAACACTCAGGCACTCTCTGGGACTCTCTGACACTCTCTATCACTTTCTGACACTCTCTGACTCTGTCTGACTCTCTCTGACATTCTCAGACACTCTCAGACACTCTCTTTCACTCTCTATCCCTCTATGACACTCTCTGACACTCTCAGACACTCTGTGACACTCTCAGACACTCTGTGACACTCTCAGACACAGTTTGACACTCTCTCACATTCTGAGACACTCTCTGACACAGTCTGATACTCTCAGACACTCTCTGACACTCTCTATCACTCTCTGACACTCTCTATCACTCTCTGACACTCTCTATCACTCTCTATAACTCTCTGACACGCTCTGACACTCTCAAAAACTCTCTGACACTTTCTAACACTCTCTGAAACTCTCGGACACTTTTTATCACTCTCCGACACACTCTGACACTCTCTGACACTTTCTTTCACTCTCTGACACTCGCAGACACTCTCAGACACATTCTATCTCACTTTGACACTCTCTGACACTCTCAGAGACTCTCAGGCAGTCTCAGACGCTCTCCATTACTCTCTGCCACTGTTTGACACTCTCTGACACTCTCAGACACTCCCTGACACGCTCAGACACTTTCTATCACTCTCTGACACTGTCTGACTTTCTCTGACACTCTCTGACACTCTCACACCCTCTCTGACACACTCTGACACTCTCAGGCACAATCAGACACTCTCTATCACTCTTCATCACTCTCCGACACTCTCTCATACTCTCTAACACTCTCTGAAACACTCAGGCACTCTCTGGGACTCTCTGACACTCTCTATCACTTTCTGACACTCTCTGACTCTGTCTGACTCTCTCTGACATTCTCAGACACTCTCAGACACTCTCTTTCACTCTTTATCCCTCTATGACACTCTCTGACACTCTCAGACACTCTGTGACACTCTCAGACACTCTCTGACACTCTCAGACACAGTTTGACACTCTCTCAAATTCTGAGACACTCTCTGACACAGTCTGATACTCTCAGACACTCTCTGACACTCTCTATCACTCTCTGACACTCTCTATCACTCTCTGACACTCTCTATCACTCTCTATAACTCTCTGACACGCTCTGACACTCTCAAAAACTCTCTGACACTTTCTAACACTCTCTGAAACTCTCGGACACCTTTTATCACTCTCCGACACACTCTGACACTCTCTGACACTTTCTATCACTCTCTGACACTCTCAGACACTCTCAGACACATTCTATCTCTCTTTGACACTCTCTGACACTCTCAGAGACTCTCAGGCAGTCTCACACGCTATCCATTACTCTCTGCCACTGTTTGACACTCTCTGACACTCTCAGACACTCCCTGACACGCTCAGACACTTTCTATCACTCTCTGACACTGTCTGACTTTCTCTGACACTCTCTGACACTCTCACACCCTCTCTGACACACTCTGACACTCTCAGGCACAATCAGACACTCTCTATCACGCTCCATCACTCTCCGACACTCTCTCATACTCTCTAACACTCTCTGAAACACTCAGGCACTCTCTGGGACTCTCTGACACTCTCTATCACTTTCTGACACTCTCTGACTCTGTCTGACTCTCTCTGACATTCTCAGACACTCTCAGACACTCTCAGACACTCTCTGACACTCTCAGACACTCTCTTTCACTCTCTATCCCTCTATGACACTCTCTGACACTCACAGACACTCTGTGACACTCTCAGACACTCTCTGACACTCTCAGACACAGTTTGACACTCTCTCACATTCTGAGACACTCTCTGACACAGTCTGACACTCTCAGACACTCTCTGACACTCTCTATCACTCTCTGACACTCTCTATCACTCTCTATAACTCTCCGACACTCTCTGACACTCTCAGGCACTCTCTGACACTTTGTAACACTCTCTGAAACTCTCGGACACTTTTTATCACTCTCCGACACACTCTGACACTCTCTGACACTTTCTATCACTCTCTGACACTCTCAGACACTCTTAGACACATTCTATCTCTCTTTGACACTCTCTGACACTATCAGAGACTCTCAGGCAGTCTCAGACGCTCTCCATTACTCTCTGCCACTGTTTGACACTCCCTGACACTCTCAGACACTCCCTGACACGCTCAGACACTTTCTATCACTCTCTGACACTGTCTGACTTTCTCTGACACTCTCTGACACTCTCACACCCTCTCTGACACACTCTGACACTCTCAGGCACAATCAGACACTCTCTATCACTCTTCATCACTCTCCGACACTCTCTCATACTCTCTAACACTCTCTGAAACACTCAGGCACTCTTTGGGACTCTCTGACACTCTCTATCACTTTCTGACACTCTCTGACTCTGTCTGACTCTCTCTGACATTCTCAGACACTCTCAGACACTCTCTTTCACTCTCTATCCCTCTATGACACTCTCTGACACTCTCAGACACTCTGTGACACTCTCAGACACTCTCTGACACTCTCAGACACAGTTTGACACTCTCTCACATTCTGAGACACTCTCTGACACAGTCTGATACTCTGAGACACTCTCTGACACTCTCTATCACTCTCTGACACTCTCTATCTCTCTCTGACACTCTCTATCACTCTCTATAACTCTCTGACACGCTCTGACACTCTCAAAAACTCTCTGACACTTTCTAACACTCTCTGAAACTCTCGGACACCTTTTATCACTCTCCGACACACTCTGACACTCTCTGACACTTTCTATCACTCTCTGACACTCTCAGACACTCTCAGACACATTCTATCTCTCTTTGACACTATCTGACACTCTCAGAGACTCTCAGGCAGTCTCAGACGCTATCCATTACTCTCTGCCACTGTTTGACACTCTCTGACACTCTCAGACACTCCCTGACACGCTCAGACACTTTCTATCACTCTCTGACACTGTCTGACTTTCTCTGACACTCTCTGACACTCTCACACCCTCTCTGACACACTCTGACACTCTCAGGCACAATCAGACACTCTCTATCACGCTCCATCACTCTCCGACACTCTCTCATACTCTCTAACACTCTCTGAAACACTCAGGCACTCTCTGGGACTCTCTGACACTCTCTATCACTTTCTGACACTCTCTGACTCTGTCTGACTCTCTCTGACATTCTCAGACACTCTCAGACACTCTCAGACACTCTCTGACACTCTCAGACACTCTCTTTCACTCTCTATCCCTCTATGACACTCTCTGACACTCACAGACACTCTGTGACACTCTCAGACACTCTCTGACACTCTCAGACACAGTTTGACACTCTCTCACATTCTGAGACACTCTCTGACACAGTCTGACACTCTCAGACACTCTCTGACACTCTCTATCACTCTCTGACACTCTCTATCACTCTCTATAACTCTCCGACACTCTCTGACACTCTCAGGCACTCTCTGACACTTTGTAACACTCTCTGAAACTCTCGGACACTTTTTATCACTCTCCGACACACTCTGACACTCTCTGACACTTTCTATCACTCTCTGACACTCTCAGACACTCTTAGACACATTCTATCTCTCTTTGACACTCTCTGACACTATCAGAGACTCTCAGGCAGTCTCAGACGCTCTCCATTACTCTCTGCCACTGTTTGACACACTCTGACACTCTCAGACACTCCCTGACACGCTCAGACACTTTCTATCACTCTCTGACACTGTCTGACTTTCTCTGACACTCTCTGACACTCTCACACACTCTCTGACACACTCTGACACTCTCAGGCACAATCAGACACTCTCTATCACTCTCCATCACTCTCCGACACTCTCTCATACTCGCTAACACTCTCTGAAACACTCAGGCACTCTCTGGGACTCTCTGACACTCTCTATCACTTTCTGACACTCTCTGACTCTGTCTGACTCTCTCTGACATTCTCAGACACTCTCAGACATTCTCTGACACACTCTGACACTTTCTGACACTCTCAGACACTCACTTTCGCTCTCTATCACTCTATGACACTCCCTATCACTCCCTGACACTCTCAGATTCTGTCTGACAATCTCTTTCACTCTCCATCACTCTCTGACACTCTCTGACACTCTCAGACACTCTCTGACACTCTCTGACACCTCAGACATCTCTACCACTCTCTATCACTCTCTGATACTCTCCATCGCTCTCCGACACTCTCTGAAACGCTCTGATACACTCTGACACTCTCAGACACTCTCTGACACTCTGCATCACTCTCTGACACTCTCTGACACTCTCTGACACTCTCTATCACTCTCTGACACTCTCTGACTCTCTCTATCACACTCTGACCATCTCTGACACTCTCTGATACACTCTGAAACTCTCAGACAGTCTCTGACACTTCTATCACTCGCTGAAACACTCTGACTCTCTCTATCACTCTCTGACAATCTCTGACACTCTCTGATACACTCTGAAACTCTCAGACATTCTCTGACACACTCTATCACTCTATGACACTCTCTGACACTCTCTATCACTCTCTGACAATCTCTGACACTCTCTGATGCTCTCTGACACTCTCTGACACTCTCTATCACTCTCTGACAATCTCTGACACTCTCTGATGCTCTCTGACACTCTCTGACACTCTCTATCACTCTCTGACACTCTCTGACACTCTCTGATACACTCTGACACTCTCAGACAGTCTCTGACACTCTCTATCACTCTCTGACAATCTCTGACACTCTCTGATGCTCTCTGACACTCTCTGACACTCTCTGACACTCTCTATCACTCTCTGACACTCTCTGACACTCTCTGGTACACTCTGAAACTCTCAGACAGTCTCTGACACTTCTATCACTCGCTGAAACACTCTGACTCTCTCTATCACACTCTGACAATCTCTGACACTCTCTGATACACTCTGAAACTCTCAGACACTCTCTGACACACTCTATCACTCTATGACACTCTCTGACACTCTCTATCACTCTCTGACAATCTCTGACACTCTCTGATGCTCTCTGACGCTCTCTGACACACTCTATCACTCTCTGACAATCTCTGACACTCTCTGATGCTCTCTGACACTCTCTGACACTCTCTGTCACTCTCTGACACTCTCTGACATTCTCAAAAACTCTCTGACACTTTCTAACACTCTCTGAAACTCTCGGACACCTTTTATCACTCTCCGACACACTCTGACACTCTCTGACACTTTCTATCACTCTCTGACACTCTCAGACACTCTCAGACACATTCTATCTCTCTTTGACACTCTCTGACACTCTCAGAGACTCTCAGGCAGTCTCAGACGCTATCCATTACTCTCTGCCACTGTTTGACACTCTCTGACACTCTCAGACACTCCCTGACACGCTCAGACACTTTCTATCACTCTCTGACACTGTCTGACTTTCTCTGACACTCTCTGACACTCTCACACCCTCTCTGACACACTCTGACACTCTCAGGCACAATCAGACACTCTCTATCACGCTCCATCACTCTCCGACACTCTCTCATACTCTCTAACACTCTCTGAAACACTCAGGCACTCTCTGGGACTCTCTGACACTCTCTATCACTTTCTGACACTCTCTGACTCTGTCTGACTCTCTCTGACATTCTCAGACACTCTCAGACACTCTCAGACACTCTCTGACACTCTCAGACACTCTCTTTCACTCTCTATCCCTCTATGACACTCTCTGACACTCACAGACACTCTGTGACACTCTCAGACACTCTCTGACACTCTCAGACACAGTTTGACACTCTCTCACATTCTGAGACACTCTCTGACACAGTCTGACACTCTCAGACACTCTCTGACACTCTCTATCACTCTCTGACACTCTCTATCACTCTCTATAACTCTCCGACACTCTCTGACACTCTCAGGCACTCTCTGACACTTTGTAACACTCTCTGAAACTCTCGGACACTTTTTATCACTCTCCGACACACTCTGACACTCTCTGACACTTTCTATCACTCTCTGACACTCTCAGACACTCTTAGACACATTCTATCTCTCTTTGACACTCTCTGACACTATCAGAGACTCTCAGGCAGTCTCAGACGCTCTCCATTACTCTCTGCCACTGTTTGACACACTCTGACACTCTCAGACACTCCCTGACACGCTCAGACACTTTCTATCACTCTCTGACACTGTCTGACTTTCTCTGACACTCTCTGACACTCTCACACACTCTCTGACACACTCTGACACTCTCAGGCAGAATCAGACACTCTCTATCACTCTCCATCACTCTCCGACACTCTCTCATACTCGCTAACACTCTCTGAAACACTCAGGCACTCTCTGGGACTCTCTGACACTCTCTATCACTTTCTGACACTCTCTGACTCTGTCTGACTCTCTCTGACATTCTCAGACACTCTCAGACATTCTCTGACACACTCTGACACTTTCTGACACTCTCAGACACTCACTTTCGCTCTCTATCACTCTATGACACTCCCTATCACTCCCTGACACTCTCAGATTCTGTCTGACAATCTCTTTCACTCTCCATCACTCTCTGACACTCTCTGACACTCTCAGACACTCTCTGACACTCTCTGACACCTCAGACATCTCTACCAATCTCTATCACTCTCTGATACTCTCCATCGCTCTCCGACACTCTCTGAAACGCTCTGATACACTCTGACACTCTCAGACACTCTCTGACACTCTGCATCACTCTCTGACACTCTCTGACACTCTCTGACACTCTCTATCACTCTCTGACACTCTCTGACTCTCTCTATCACACTCTGACCATCTCTGACACTCTCTGATACACTCTGAAACTCTCAGACAGTCTCTGACACTTCTATCACTCGCTGAAACACTCTGACTCTCTCTATCACTCTCTGACAATCTCTGACACTCTCTGATACACTCTGAAACTCTCAGACATTCTCTGACACACTCTATCACTCTATGACACTCTCTGACACTCTCTATCACTCTCTGACAATCTCTGACACTCTCTGATGCTCTCTGACACTCTCTGACACTCTCTATCACTCTCTGACAATCTCTGACACTCTCTGATGCTCTCTGACACTCTCTGACACTCTCTATCACTCTCTGACACTCTCTGACACTCTCTGATACACTCTGACACTCTCAGACAGTCTCTGACACTCTCTATCACTCTCTGACACTCTCAGACACTCTGTGACACTCTCAGACACTCTCTGACACTCTCAGACACAGTTTGACACTCTCTCACATTCTGAGACACTCTCTGACACAGTCTGATACTCTGAGACACTCTCTGACACTCTCTATCACTCTCTGACACTCTCTATCTCTCTCTGACACTCTCTATCACTCTCTATAACTCTCTGACACGCTCTGACACTCTCAAAAACTCTCTGACACTTTCTAACACTCTCTGAAACTCTCGGACACCTTTTATCACTCTCCGACACACTCTGACACTCTCTGACACTTTCTATCACTCTCTGACACTCTCAGACACTCTCAGACACATTCTATCTCTCTTTGACACTCTCTGACACTCTCAGAGACTCTCAGGCAGTCTCAGACGCTATCCATTACTCTCTGCCACTGTTTGACACTCTCTGACACTCTCAGACACTCCCTGACACGCTCAGACACTTTCTATCACTCTCTGACACTGTCTGACTTTCTCTGACACTCTCTGACACTCTCACACCCTCTCTGACACACTCTGACACTCTCAGGCACAATCAGACACTCTCTATCACGCTCCATCACTCTCCGACACTCTCTCATACTCTCTAACACTCTCTGAAACACTCAGGCACTCTCTGGGACTCTCTGACACTCTCTATCACTTTCTGACACTCTCTGACTCTGTCTGACTCTCTCTGACATTCTCAGACACTCTCAGACACTCTCAGACACTCTCTGACACTCTCAGACACTCTCTTTCACTCTCTATCCCTCTATGACACTCTCTGACACTCACAGACACTCTGTGACACTCTCAGACACTCTCTGACACTCTCAGACACAGTTTGACACTCTCTCACATTCTGAGACACTCTCTGACACAGTCTGACACTCTCAGACACTCTCTGACACTCTCTATCACTCTCTGACACTCTCTATCACTCTCTATAACTCTCCGACACTCTCTGACACTCTCAGGCACTCTCTGACACTTTGTAACACTCTCTGAAACTCTCGGACACTTTTTATCACTCTCCGACACACTCTGACACTCTCTGACACTTTCTATCACTCTCTGACACTCTCAGACACTCTTAGACACATTCTATCTCTCTTTGACACTCTCTGACACTATCAGAGACTCTCAGGCAGTCTCAGACGCTCTCCATTACTCTCTGCCACTGTTTGACACACTCTGACACTCTCAGACACTCCCTGACACGCTCAGACACTTTCTATCACTCTCTGACACTGTCTGACTTTCTCTGACACTCTCTGACACTCTCACACACTCTCTGACACACTCTGACACTCTCAGGCAGAATCAGACACTCTCTATCACTCTCCATCACTCTCCGACACTCTCTCATACTCGCTAACACTCTCTGAAACACTCAGGCACTCTCTGGGACTCTCTGACACTCTCTATCACTCTCTGACACTCTCTGACTCTGTCTGACTCTCTCTGACATTCTCAGACACTCTCAGACATTCTCTGACACACTCTGACACTTTCTGACACTCTCAGACACTCACTTTCGCTCTCTATCACTCTATGACACTCCCTATCACTCCCTGACACTCTCAGATTCTGTCTGACAATCTCTTTCACTCTCCATCACTCTCTGACACTCTCTGACACTCTCAGACACTCTCTGACACTCTCTGACACCTCAGACATCTCTACCACTCTCTATCACTCTCTGATACTCTCCATCGCTCTCCGACACTCTCTGAAACGCTCTGATACACTCTGACACTCTCAGACACTCTCTGACACTCTGCATCACTCTCTGACACTCTCTGACACTCTCTGACACTCTCTATCACTCTCTGACACTCTCTGACTCTCTCTATCACACTCTGACCATCTCTGACACTCTCTGATACACTCTGAAACTCTCAGACAGTCTCTGACACTTCTATCACTCGCTGAAACACTCTGACTCTCTCTATCACTCTCTGACAATCTCTGACACTCTCTGATACACTCTGAAACTCTCAGACATTCTCTGACACACTCTATCACTCTATGACACTCTCTGACACTCTCTATCACTCTCTGACAATCTCTGACACTCTCTGATGCTCTCTGACACTCTCTGACACTCTCTATCACTCTCTGACAATCTCTGACACTCTCTGATGCTCTCTGACACTCTCTGACACTCTCTATCACTCTCTGACACTCTCTGACACTCTCTGATACACTCTGACACTCTCAGACAGTCTCTGACACTCTCTATCACTCTCTGACACTCTCTGACACTCTCTGACACTCTCTGACACTCTCAGACACTCTGTGACACTCTCAGACACTCTCTGACACTCTCAGACACAGTTTGACACTCTCTCACATTCTGAGACACTCTCTGACACAGTCTGATACTCTGAGACACTCTCTGACACTCTCTATCACTCTCTGACACTCTCTATCTCTCTCTGACACTCTCTATCACTCTCTATAACTCTCTGACACGCTCTGACACTCTCAAAAACTCTCTGACACTTTCTAACACTCTCTGAAACTCTCGGACACCTTTTATCACTCTCCGACACACTCTGACACTCTCTGACACTTTCTATCACTCTCTGACACTCTCAGACACTCTCAGACACATTCTATCTCTCTTTGACACTCTCTGACACTCTCAGAGACTCTCAGGCAGTCTCAGACGCTATCCATTACTCTCTGCCACTGTTTGACACTCTCTGACACTCTCAGACACTCCCTGACACGCTCAGACACTTTCTATCACTCTCTGACACTGTCTGACTTTCTCTGACACTCTCTGACACTCTCACACCCTCTCTGACACACTCTGACACTCTCAGGCACAATCAGACACTCTCTATCACGCTCCATCACTCTCCGACACTCTCTCATACTCTCTAACACTCTCTGAAACACTCAGGCACTCTCTGGGACTCTCTGACACTCTCTATCACTTTCTGACACTCTCTGACTCTGTCTGACTCTCTCTGACATTCTCAGACACTCTCAGACACTCTCAGACACTCTCTGACACTCTCAGACACTCTCTTTCACTCTCTATCCCTCTATGATACTCTCTGACACTCACAGACACTCTGTGACACTCTCAGACACTCTCTGACACTCTCAGACACAGTTTGACACTCTCTCACATTCTGAGACACTCTCTGACACAGTCTGACACTCTCAGACACTCTCTGACACTCTCTATCACTCTCTGACACTCTCTATCACTCTCTATAACTCTCCGACACTCTCTGACACTCTCAGGCACTCTCTGACACTTTGTAACACTCTCTGAAACTCTCGGACACTTTTTATCACTCTCCGACACACTCTGACACTCTCTGACACTTTCTATCACTCTCTGACACTCTCAGACACTCTTAGACACATTCTATCTCTCTTTGACACTCTCTGACACTATCAGAGACTCTCAGGCAGTCTCAGACGCTCTCCATTACTCTCTGCCACTGTTTGACACACTCTGACACTCTCAGACACTCCCTGACACGCTCAGACACTTTCTATCACTCTCTGACACTGTCTGACTTTCTCTGACACTCTCTGACACTCTCACACACTCTCTGACACACTCTGACACTCTCAGGCAGAATCAGACACTCTCTATCACTCTCCATCACTCTCCGACACTCTCTCATACTCGCTAACACTCTCTGAAACACTCAGGCACTCTCTGGGACTCTCTGACACTCTCTATCACTTTCTGACACTCTCTGACTCTGTCTGACTCTCTCTGACATTCTCAGACACTCTCAGACATTCTCTGACACACTCTGACACTTTCTGACACTCTCAGACACTCACTTTCGCTCTCTATCACTCTATGACACTCCCTATCACTCCCTGACACTCTCAGATTCTGTCTGACAATCTCTTTCACTCTCCATCACTCTCTGACACTCTCTGACACTCTCAGACACTCTCTGACACTCTCTGACACCTCAGACATCTCTACCAATCTCTATCACTCTCTGATACTCTCCATCGCTCTCCGACACTCTCTGAAACGCTCTGATACACTCTGACACTCTCAGACACTCTCTGACACTCTGCATCACTCTCTGACACTCTCTGACACTCTCTGACACTCTCTATCACTCTCTGACACTCTCTGACTCTCTCTATCACACTCTGACCATCTCTGACACTCTCTGATACACTCTGAAACTCTCAGACAGTCTCTGACACTTCTATCACTCGCTGAAACACTCTGACTCTCTCTATCACTCTCTGACAATCTCTGACACTCTCTGATACACTCTGAAACTCTCAGACATTCTCTGACACACTCTATCACTCTATGACACTCTCTGACACTCTCTATCACTCTCTGACAATCTCTGACACTCTCTGATGCTCTCTGACACTCTCTGACACTCTCTATCACTCTCTGACAATCTCTGACACTCTGTGATGCTCTCTGACACTCTCTGACACTCTCTATCACTCTCTGACACTCTCTGACACTCTCTGATACACTCTGACACTCTCAGACAGTCTCTGACACTCTCTATCACTCTCTGACAATCTCTGACACTCTCTGATGCTCTCTGACACTCTCTGACACTCTCTATCACTCTCTGACACTCTCTGACACTCTCTGGTACACTCTGAAACTCTCAGACAGTCTCTGACACTTCTATCACTCGCTGAAACACTCTGACTCTCTCTATCACACTCTGACAATCTCTGACACTCTCTGATACACTCTGAAACTCTCAGACACTCTCTGACACACTCTATCACTCTATGACACTCTCTGACACTCTCTATCACTCTCTGACAATCTCTGACACTCTCTGATGCTCTCTGACGCTCTCTGACACACTCTATCACTCTCTGACAATCTCTGACACTCTCTGATGCTCTCTGACACTCTCTGACACTCTCTGTCACTCTCTGACACTCTCTGACATTCTCTGATACACTGTGACACTCTCAGACAGTCTCTGACACTTCTATCACTCTCTGACACTCTCTATCACTCTCTGACAATCTCTGACACTCTCTGATACACTCTGAAACTCTCAGACACTCTCTGACACTAACTATCACTCTCTGACACTCTCTGAAAATCTCTGATACACTCTGACACTCTCAGACACTCTCTGACACTCTGTATCACTCTCTGACACTCTCTGACACTCTCTGTCACTCTCTGTCAATCTCTGACTCTCTCTGATACACTCTGAAACTCTCAGACACACTCTGACACTCTCAGACACTCTCTGACACTCTCTGAAAATCTCTGATACACTCTGACACTCACAGACACTCAGACACTCTCTGACACTCTCTGATACCCTCTATCACTCTCTGATACTCCCTGACACTCTCAGGCACTCTCTCGCACTCTCTGACACTCTCTGACACTCTCTGATACACTCTGACACTCTCAGACACTCGCTGACACTTCTATCACTCTCTGACACTCTCTCTCACTCTCTGACACTCTCTGATACACTCTGAAACTCTCAGAATCTCTCTGACACTCTCTGTCGCTCTCGGATACACTCTGACACTCGCTGACACTCTCAGACTCTCACTGACACTCTTTTACACATGCTATCACTCTCTGACACACTCTGTCACACACTGACACTCGCTGAAACTCCCTAACACCCTCTGACACTCTCTGGCACTCTCTGGCACTCTCCGGCACTCTATGTCACTCTCTGACACTCTCTGACACTCTCTATCACTCTCTGACACTCTCTGACACTCTCGATCACTTTCTATCACTCTCTATCACTCTCTGAAATTCTCTACCACGCTTTGACTCTCTCTATTTCTCTCTATCACTCTCTGGCACTCTCTGACACTCTCGGATACACTCTGACACTCCCTGACTCTCTCTGACACTCTCTTTCACTCTCTGACACTCTCTGACAATCTCAGACACACTCAGACACTCTCTGACACTCTCTATCACTCTCTGACACTCTCTGACAAATTCAGACTCTCTCAGACACTCACTACCACTCTCTACCACTCTCTGACACTCTCTGATACACCCTGACACTCTCTGACACATTCTCTCACTCTCTGACACTCTCTGACAATCTCTGACTCTTTCAGACACTCTCAGACACACTCAGACACTCTCTGGCACTCTCTGGCACTCTCTATCACTCTCTGACACTCTCTGACTATCTCAGACACAATCAGACACTCTCTGGCACTCTCTGGCGCTCTCTATCACTCTCTGGCAATCTCTATCACTCTCTCACACTCTCTGACACTCTCTGACACTCTCTGACACTCTCTGAATGTTTATATCACTCTCTGACACACTCTATCACTGTCTGACACTCCCTGACACTCTCAGACTCTCTCTGACTCTCTCTATCACTCTCTGACTCTCTCTGACACTCTAGGACACTCTCAGACACTCTCTGACACTCTCTGACACTCTCTGACGCTCTCAGACACTCTCTCTCACTCTCTATCACTCTCTGTCACTCTCTGACACTCTCTATCACTTTCTGACACTGCCTGACACACACTGACACTCTCAGGCACTCACTGAAAGTCTCTATCACTCTCTGAAACTCTCTGACACTCGCAGACACTCTCTGACACTTTATGTCACTTTCTGACACTCACAGACACTCTCAGACATTTTCAGACACTCTCTGGCACTCTCTGTCACTCTCTGACACTCTCTAACACTCTCTGATACACTCTGTCACTCTATATCACTCTCAGACACTCTCTATCACTCTCAGTCTCCCTCAGACACTCCCTGACACTCTCAGACATGCTCAGACACACTCTATCACCCTCTGACGCACTCTATCACTCTCTGAAACTCACTGAAACTCTCTGACACACTCTGTCAATCTCTGTAACTCTCTGACACTCTCTACCACTCTATACCACTCTCTACAACTTTCTGTCACTCTCTGACAGTCTCTGATACTCTCTATTACTCTCTGACACTCTCTGACACTTTCAGACACTCTCTGACACGCTCAGACCCTCTCAGACACTCTTGACACTTTCTATCACTGTATGACACTCTCAGACACTCTCTGTCACTTTCTCTCACTGTCTGACACTGTTTGACACTCTCTGACATTCTCTGACACTCTCAGACACCCTCTGACACTTTCTATCACTCTCTGACACTCTCAGAAACTCTCAGACAGTCTCAGACAATTTATATCACTCTCTGACACTGCCTGACACTCTCTGACACTCTCAGACACTCTCTTTCACTCTCCATCCCTCTATGACACTCTCTGACACTCTCAGACATTCTGTGACACTCTCAGACACTCTCTGACACTCTCAGACACAGTTTGACACTCTCTCACATTCTGAGACACTCTCTGACACAGTCTGACACTCTCAGACACTCTCTGACACTCTCTATCACTCTCTGAAACTCTCTATCACTCTCTATAACTCTCTGACACTCTCTGACACTCTCAGGCACTCTCTGACACTTTGTAACACTCTCTGAAACTCTCGGACACTTTTTATCACTCTCCGACACACTCTGACACTCTCTGACACTTTCTTTCACTCTCTGACACTCGCAGACACTCTCAGACACATTCTATCTCTCTTTGACACTCTCTGACACTCTCAGAGACTCTCAGGCAGTCTCAGACGCTCTCCATTACTCTCTGCCACTGTTTGACACTCTCTGACACTCTCAGACACTCCCTGACACGCTCAGACACTTTCTATCACTCTCTGACACTGTCTGACTTTCTCTGACACTCTCTGACACTCTCACACCCTCTCTGACACACTCTGACACTCTCAGGCACAATCAGACACTCTCTATCACTCTTCATCACTCTCCAACACTCTCTCATACTCTCTAACACTCTCTGAAACAATCAGGCACTCTCTGGGACTCTCTGACACTCTCTATCACTTTCTGACACTCTCTGACTCTGTCTGACTCTCTCTGACATTCTCAGACACTCTCAGACACTCTCTTTCACTCTCTATCCCTCTATGACACTCTCTGACACTCTCAGACACTCTGTGACACTCTCAGACACTCTCTGACACTCTCAGACACAGTTTGACACTCTCTCACATTCTGAGACACTCTCTGACACAGTCTGATACTCTCAGACACTCTCTGACACTCTCTATCACTCTCTGACACTCTCTATCACTCTCTGACACTCTCTATCACTCTCTATAACTCTCTGACACGCTCTGACACTCTCAAAAACTCTCTGACACTTTCTAACACTCTCTGAAACTCTCGGACACTTTTTATCACTCTCCGACACACTCTGACACTCTCTGACACTTTCTATCACTCTCTGACACTCTCAGACACTCTCAGACACATTCTATCTCTCTTTGACACTCTCTGACACTCTCAGAGACTCTCAGGCAGTCTCAGACGCTATCCATTACTCTCTGCCACTGTTTGACACTCTCTGACACTCTCAGACACTCCCTGACACGCTCAGACACTTTCTATCACTCTCTGACACTGTCTGACTTTCTCTGACACTCTCTGACACTCTCACACCCTCTCTGACACACTCTGACACTCTCAGGCACAATCAGACACTCTCTATCACGCTCCATCACTCTCCGACACTCTCTCATACTCTCTAACACTCTCTGAAACACTCAGGCACTCTCTGGGACTCTCTGACACTCTCTATCACTTTCTGACACTCTCTGACTCTGTCTGACTCTCTCTGACATTCTCAGACACTCTCAGACACTCTCAGACACTCTCAGACACTCTCTGACACTCTCAGACGCTCTCTTTCACTCTCTATCCCTCTATGACACTCTCTGACACTCACAGACACTCTGTGACACTCTCAGACACTCTCTGACACTCTCAGACACAGTTTGACACTCTCTCACATTCTGAGACACTCTCTGACACAGTCTGACACTCTCAGACACTCTCTGACACTCTCTATCACTCTCTGACACTCTCTATCACTCTCTATAACTCTCCGACACTCTCTGACACTCTCAGGCACTCTCTGACACTTTGTAACACTCTCTGAAACTCTCGGACACTTTTTATCACTCTCCGACACACTCTGACACTCTCTGACACTTTCTATCACTCTCTGACACTCTCAGACACTCTCAGACACATTCTATCTCTCTTTGACACTCTCTGACACTATCAGAGACTCTCAGGCAGTCTCAGACGCTCTCCATTACTCTCTGCCACTGTTTGACACACTCTGACACTCTCAGACACTCCCTGACACGCTCAGACACTTTCTATCACTCTCTGACACTGTCTGACTTTCTCTGACACTCTCTGACACTCTCACACACTCTCTGACACACTCTGACACTCTCAGGCACAATCAGACACTCTCTATCACTCTCCATCACTCTCCGACACTCTCTCATACTCGCTAACACTCTCTGAAACACTCAGGCACTCTCTGGGACTCTCTGACACTCTCTATCACTTTCTGACACTCTCTGACTCTGTCTGACTCTCTCTGACATTCTCAGACACTCTCAGACACTCTCTGACACACTCTGACACTTTCTGACACTCTCAGACACTCACTTTCGCTCTCTATCACTCTATGACACTCCCTATCACTCCCTGACACTCTCAGATTCTGTCTGACAATCTCTTTCACTCTCCATCACTCTCTGACACTCTCTGACACTCTCAGACACTCTCTGACACTCTCTGACACCTCAGACATCTCTACCACTCTCTATCACTCTCTGATACTCTCCATCGCTCTCCGACACTCTCTGAAACGCACTGATACACTCTGACACTCTCAGACACTCTCTGACACTCTGCATCACTCTCTGACACTCTCTGACACTCTCTGACACTCTCTATCACTCTCTGACACTCTCTGACTCTCTCTATCACACTCTGACCATCTCTGACACTCTCTGATACACTCTGAAACTCTCAGACAGTCTCTGACACTTCTATCACTCGCTGAAACACTCTGACTCTCTCTATCACTCTCTGACAATCTCTGACACTCTCTGATACACTCTGAAACTCTCAGACACTCTCTGACACACTCTATCACTCTATGACACTCTCTGACACTCTCTATCACTCTCTGACAATCTCTGACACTCTCTGATGCTCTCTGACACTCTCTGACACTCTCTATCACTCTCTGACAATCTCTGACACTCTCTGATGCTCTCTGACACTCTCTGACACTCTCTATCACTCTCTGACACTCTCTGACACTCTCTGATACACTCTGACACTCTCAGACAGTCTCTGACACTCTCTATCACTCTCTGACAATCTCTGACACTCTCTGATGCTCTCTGACACTCTCTGACACTCTCTGACACTCTCTATCACTCTCTGACACTCTCTGACACTCTCTGGTACACTCTGAAACTCTCAGACAGTCTCTGACACTTCTATCACTCGCTGAAACACTCTGACTCTCTCTATCACACTCTGACAATCTCTGACACTCTCTGATACACTCTGAAACTCTCAGACACTCTCTGACACACTCTATCACTCTATGACACTCTCTGACACTCTCTATCACTCTCTGACAATCTCTGACACTCTCTGATGCTCTCTGACGCTCTCTGACACACTCTATCACTCTCTGACAATCTCTGACACTCTCTGATGCTCTCTGACACTCTCTGACACTCTCTGTCACTCTCTGACACTCTCTGACATTCTCTGATACACTGTGACACTCTCAGACAGTCTCTGACACTTCTATCACTCTCTGACACTCTCTATCACTCTCTGACAATCTCTGACACTCTCTGATACACTCTGAAACTCTCGGACACTCTCTGACACTAACTATCACTCTCTGACACTCTCTGAAAATCTCTGATACACTCTGACACTCTCAGACACTCTCTGACACTCTGTATCACTCTCTGACACTCTCTGACACTCTCTGTCACTCTGTGACAATCTCTGACTCTCTCTGATACACTCTGAAACTCTCAGACACACTCTGACACTCTCAGACACTCTCTGACACTCTCTGAAAATCTCTGATACACTCTGACACTCACAGACACTCAGACACTCTCTGACACTCTCTGATACCCTCTATCACTCTCTGATACTCCCTGACACTCTCAGGCACTCTCTCGCACTCTCTGACACTCTCTGACACTCTCTGATACACTCTGACACTCTCAGACACTCGCTGACACTTCTATCACTCTCTGACACTCTCTCTCACTCTCTGACACTCTCTGATACACTCTGAAACTCTCAGAATCTCTCTGACACTCTCTGTCGCTCTCGGATACACTCTGACACTCGCTGACACTCTCAGACTCTCACTGACACTCTTTTACACATGCTATCACTCTCTGACACACTCTGTCACACACTGACACTCGCTGAAACTCCCTAACACCCTCTGACACTCTCTGGCACTCTCTGGCACTCTCCGGCACTCTATGTCACTCTCTGACACTCTCTGACACTCTCTATCACTCTCTGACACTCTCTGACACTCTCGATCACTTTCTATCACTCTCTATCACTCTCTGAAATTCTCTACCACGCTTTGACTCTCTCTATTTCTCTCTATCACTCTCTGGCACTCTCTGACACTCTCGGATACACTCTGACACTCCCTGACTCTCTCTGACACTCTCTTTCACTCTCTGACACTCTCTGACAATCTCAGACACACTCAGACACTCTCTGACACTCTCTATCACTCTCTGACACTCTCTGACAAATTCAGACTCTCTCAGACACTCACTACCACTCTCTACCACTCTCTGACACTCTCTGATACACCCTGACACTCTCTGACACATTCTCTCACTCTCTGACACTCTCTGACAATCTCTGACTCTTTCAGACACTCTCAGACACACTCAGACACTCTCTGGCACTCTCTGGCACTCTCTATCACTCTCTGACACTCTCTGACTATCTCAGACACAATCAGACACTCTCTGGCACTCTCTGGCGCTCTCTATCACTCTCTGGCACTCTCTATCACTCTCTCACACTCTCTGACACTCTCTGACACTCTCTGACACTCTCTGAATGTTTATATCACTCTCTGACACACTCTATCACTGTCTGACACTGCCTGACACTCTCAGACTCTCCCTGACAATCTCAGACTCTCTCTGACTCTCTCTATCACTCTCTGACACTCTCTGACACTCTCTGTCACTCTCTGAAGCTCTCAGACACTCTCAGACACTCTCTGACACTCTCTGACACTCTCTGACGCTCTCAGACACTCTTTGACAATAACTATCACTCTCTGACACTCTCTGAAAATCTCTGATACACTGACACTCTCAGACACTCTCTGACACTCTGTATCACTCTCTGACACTCTCTGACACTCTCTGTCACTCTCTGACACTCTCTGACACTCTCTGTCACTCTCTGACAATCTCTGACACTCTCTGATACACTCTGAAACTCTCAGACACTCTCTGACACTCTCAGACACTCTCTGACACTCTCTGAAAATCTCTGATACACTCTGACACTCACAGACACTCTCAGACACTCTCTGACACTCTCTGATACCCTCTATCACTCTCTGATACTCCCTGACACTCTCAGGCACTCTCTCGCACTCTCTGACACTCTATTTCACTCTCTGACACTCTCTGAAACTCTCTATCACTGTCTGACACTCTCTGACACTCTCTGACACTCTCTATCACTCTCTGACACTCTCTGACACTCTCTGACACTCTCTGTCGCTCTCGGATACTCTCTGACTCTCGCTGACACTCTCAGACTCTCTCTGACACTCTCCTACACACGCTATCACTCTCTGACACACTCTGGCACACACTGACACTCGCTGAAACTCCCTTACACCCTCTGACACTCTCTGGCACTCTCTGGCACTCTCAGGCAATCTATATCACTCTCTGACACTCTCTGACACTCTCTATCACTCTCTGACACTCTCGATCACTCTCTGTCACTCTCTATCACTCTCTGACACTCTCAGACACTCTCAGACAGTCTCAGACACTCTCTATCTCTCTCTGACACTCTCTGAAACTCTCTATCACTCTCTGACACACTCTGACACTCTCTGACACTCTCTATACCTCTCTGACACGCTCTGACACTCTCTGACACTCTCTGTCGCTCTCGGATACACTCTGACACTAGCTGACACTCTCAGACTTTCTCTGACACTCTCTGGCACTCTCTATCACTCTCTGACACTCTCTGACACTCTCTGACACTCTCGATCACTCTCGATCACTCTCTATCACTCTCTATCACTCTCTGACACTCTCTGACACTCTCTGATACTCTCAGACACTCTCCATCACTCTATGACACTCTCTATCACTCTCTGTCACTCTCTATCACTCTCTGACAATCTCTGACACTCCCTGACACTCCCTGTCGCTCTCGGACACTCTCAGACACTTTCCATCACTCTCTGACACTCTCTGACCCTCTCTGAAACACGCTTTCACACTCTATCACTCTCTGACACACTCTCTCACTCTCTGACACACTCTGACACTCTCTATCACTCTTTGAACATCTCTGACACTCTCTGATACACTCTGACACTCTCACATGCTATCACACTCTGACACTCTCAATCACTCTCTGACACTCACTGACACTCTCTGACACTCTCAGACACTCTCAGACAGTCTCAGACACTCTCTATCACTCACTGAAACTCTCTACCACGCTTTGACTCTCTCTATCCATCTCTGTCACTCTCTGGCACTCTCTGACACTCTCGGATACACTCTGACACTCCCTGACTCTCTCTGACACTCTCTTTCACTCTCTGACACTCTCTGACAATCTCAGACACACTCAGACACTCTCTGACACTCTCTATCACTCTCTGACACATTCAGACACTCTCAGACACGCACTACCACTCTCTACCACTCTCTGACACTCTCTGACATTCTCTGATACACTCTGACACACCCTGACACTCTCTGACACTCTCTGTCACTCTCTGACACTCTCTGACAATCTCAGACAAAATCAGAAACTCTCAGACACTCTCTGTCACTCTCTGACACTCTCTGACACTCTCTGACACTCTCTGACACTCTCTATCACTCTCTGACACTCTCGATCACTCTCCATCACTCTCTATCACTCTCTGACACTCTCAGACACTCTCAGACAGTCTCAGACACTCTCTATCACTCTCTGAAACTCTCTACCACGCTTTGAGTTTCTCTAACTCTCTCTATCACTCTTTGGCACTCTCTGACACTCTCGGATACACTCTGACACTCCCTGACTCTCACTGACACTCTCTATCTCTCTCTGACACTCTCTGAAACTCTCTATCACTCTCTGACACACTCTGACACTCTCTGACACTCTCTATAACTCTCTGACACGCTCTGACACGCTCTGACACTCTCTGACACTCTCTGTCGCTCTCGGATACACTCTGACACTCGCTGACTCTCTCAGACTTTCTCTGACACTCTCTGGCACTCTCTATCACTCTCTGACACTCTCTGACACTCTCGATCACTCTCTATCACTCTCTATCACTCTCTGACACACTGACACTCTCTGACACTCTGACACTCTCTGACACTCTCAGACACTCTCCATCACTCTATGACACTCTCTATCACTCTCTGTCACTCTCTGTCACTCTTTATCACTCTCTGACAATCTCTGACAATCTCAGACACAATCTGACACTCTCTGGCACTCTCTGGCGCTCTCTATCACTCTCTGGCACTCTCTATCACTCTCTCACACTCTCTGACACTCTCTGAATGTTTATGTCACTCTCTGACACACTCTATCACTGTCTGACACAGCCTGACACTCTCAGACTCTCCCTGACACTCTCAGACCCTCTCTGACTCTCTCCATCACTCTCTGACACGCTCTGAACCCCTCTGTCACTCTCTGACACTCTCAGACTCTCTCAGACACTCTCTGACACTCTCTGACGCTCTCAGACACTCTCTCTCATTCTCTCTCGCTCTCTATCACTCTCTGACACTCTCTGACACTCTCTGACACTCTCTGACACTCTCTGACACTCTCGATCACTCTCTATCACTCTCTATCACTCTCTGACACTCTCAGACACTCTCTATCACTCTCTGAAACTCTCTACCACGCTTTGAGTTTCTCTAACTCTCTCTATCACTCTTTGGCACTCTCTGACACTCTCGGATACACTCTGACACTCCCTGACTCTCACTGACACTCTCTATCTCTCTCTGACACTCTCTGAAACTCTCTATCACTCTCTGACACACTCTGACACTCTCTGACACTCTCTATAACTCTCTGACACGCTCTGACACGCTCTGACACTCTCTGACACTCTCTGTCGCTCTCGGATACACTCTGACACTCGCTGACTCTCTCAGACTTTCTCTGACACTCTCTGGCACTCTCTATCACTCTCTGACACTCTCTGACACTCTCGATCACTCTCTATCACTCTCTATCACTCTCTGACACACTGACACTCTCTGACACTCTGACACTCTCTGAAACTCTCAGACACTCTCCATCACTCTATGACACTCTCTATCACTCTCTGTCACTCTCTGTCACTCTCTATCACTCTCTGACAATCTCTGACAATCTCAGACACAATCAGACACTCTCTGGCACTCTCTGGCGCTCTCTATCACTCTCTGGCACTCTCTATCACTCTCTCACACTCTCTGACACTCTCTGAATGTTTATGTCACTCTCTGACACACTCTATCACTGTCTGACACTGCCTGACACTCTCAGACTCTCCCTGACACTCTCAGACCCTCTCTGACTCTCTCCATCACTCTCTGACACGCTCTGAACCCCTCTGTCACTCTCTGACACTCTCAGACTCTCTCAGACACTCTCTGACACTCTCTGACGCTCTCAGACACTCTCTCTCATTCTCTCTCGCTCTCTATCACTCTCTGACACTCTCTATCACTTTCTGACACTGCCTGACACACACTGACACTCTCAGGCACTCTCTGAAAGTCTGTATCACTCTCTGAAACTCTGACACTAGCAGACACTCTCTGACACATTCTATCAATTACTGACACTCACAGACACTCTCAGACATTTTCAGACACTCTCTGACACACTCTATCACTCTCTGACACTCTCTGACACTCTCTGACACTCTCTATCACACTCTGACAATCTCTGAAACTCTCTGATACATTCTGACACTCTCAGACACTCTCTATCACGCTCTGACACTCTCAGACACTCTCAGACAGTCTCAGACACTCTCTATCACTCTCTGAAACTCTCTGACACTCACTATCACACTCTGACACTCTCAGACACTCTCAGACAGTCTCAGACACTCTCTATCACTCTCTGAAACTCTCTGACACTCACTATCACACTCTGACACTCTCACACACTCTCAGACAGTCTCAGACACTCTCTATCACTCTCTGAAACTCTCGACCACGCTTTGACTCTCTCTATCTGTCTCTATCACTCTCTTTCACTCTCTGACACTCTCTGACAATCTCAGACACACTCAGACACTCTTTGACAGTCTCTATCACTCTCTGACATTCTCTGACACATTCAGACACTCTCAGACAATCTCTACCACTCTCTACCACTCTCTGACACTTTCTATCACTCTCTGACACTCTCTGACAATCTCAGACACAATCAGAAACTCTCAGACACTCTATGTCACTCTCTGACACTCTCTGACACTTTCAGACTCTCTCAGACACACTCAGACAATCTCTGGCACTCTCTGGCACTCTCTATCACTCTCTATCACTCTCTCTCTCACTCTCTGACACTCTCTGACACTTTCTGAATGTTTATATCACTCTCTGACACACTCTATCACTGTCTGACACTCCTTGACACTCTCAGACTCTCTCTGACTCTCTCTATCACTCTCTGACTCTCTCAGACACTCTAGGACACTCTCAGACACTCTCTGACACTCTCTGACACTCTCTGATGCTCTCAGACACTCTCTATCACTCTCTATAACTCACTATCACTCTCTGACACTCTCTATCACTTTCTGACACTGCCTGACACACACTGACACTCTCAGGCACTCACTGAAAGTCTCTATCACTCTCTGAAACTCTCTGACACTCGCAGAAACTCTCTGACACTTTCTATCACTTTCTGACACTCTCAGACACTCTCAGACATTTTCAGACACTCTCTGGCACTCTCTGTCACTCTCTGACACTCTCTAACATTCTCTGATACACTCTGTCACTCTCTATCACTCTCAGACACTCTCCATCACTCTCAGTCTCTCTCAGACACTCCCTGATACTCTCAGACACTCTCAGACACACTCTATCACCCTCTGATGCACTCTATCACTCTCTGAAACTCACTGAAACTCTCTGACACACTCTGTCACTCTCTGTAACTCTCTGACACTCTCTACCACTCTATCCCACTCTCTACAACTCTCTGTCAATCTCTGACACTGTCTGACACTCTCTATCACTCTCTGACACTCTCTATCACTCTCTGACACATTCAGACACTCTCAGACACGCACTACCACTCTCTACCACTCTCTGACACTCTCTGACATTCTCTGATACACTCTGACACACCCTGACACTCTCTGACACTCTCTGTCACTCTCTGACACTCTCTGACAATCTCAGACATAATCAGAAACTCTCAGACACTCTCTGTCACTCTCTGACACTCTCTGACACTCTCTGACACTCTCTGACACTCTCTATCACTCTCTGACACTCTCTGACACTCTCGATCACTCTCTATCACTCTCTATCACTCTCTGACACTCTCAGACACTCTCAGACAGTCTCAGACACTCTCTATCACTCTCTGAAACTCTCTACCACGCTTTGAGTTTCTCTAACTCTCTCTATCACTCTTTGGCACTCTCTGACACTCTCGGATACACTCTGACACTCCCTGACTCTCACTGACACTCTCTATCTCTCTCTGACACTCTCTGAAACTCTCTATCACTCTCTGACACACTCTGACACTCTCTGACACTCTCTATAACTCTCTGACACGCTCTGACACGCTCTGACACTCTCTGACACTCTCTGTCGCTCTCGGATACACTCTGACACTCGCTGACTCTCTCAGACTTTCTCTGACACTCTCTGGCACTCTCTATCACTCTCTGACACTCTCTGACACTCTCGATCACTCTCTATCACTCTCTATCACTCTCTGACACACTGACACTCTCTGACACTCTGACACTCTCTGACACTCTCAGACACTCTCCATCACTCTATGACACTCTCTATCACTCTCTGTCACTCTCTGTCACTCTCTATCACTCTCTGACAATCTCTGACAATCTCAGACACAATCAGACACTCTCTGGCGCTCTCTATCACTCTCTGGCACTCTCTATCACTCTCTCACACTCTCTGACACTCTCTGAATGTTTATGTCACTCTCTGACACACTCTATCACTGTCTGACACTGCCTGACACTCTCAGACTCTCCCTGACACTCTCAGACCCTCTCTGACTCTCTCCATCACTCTCTGACACGCTCTGAACCCCTCTGTCACTCTCTGACACTCTCAGACTCTCTCAGACACTCTCTGACACTCTCTGACGCTCTCAGACACCCTCTCTCATTCTCTCTCGCTCTCTATCACTCTCTGACACTCTCTATCACTTTCTGACACTGCCTGACACACACTGACACTCTCAGGCACTCTCTGAAAGTCTGTATCACTCTCTGAAACTCTGACACTAGCAGACACTCTCTGACACATTCTATCAATTACTGACACTCACAGACACTCTCAGACATTTTCAGACACTCTCTGACACACTCTATCACTCTCTGACACTCTCTGACACTCTCTGACACTCTCTATCACACTCTGACAATCTCTGAAACTCTCTGATACATTCTGACACTCTCAGACACTCTCTATCACGCTCTGACACTCTCAGACACTCTCAGACAGTCTCAGACACTCTCTATCACTCTCTGAAACTCTCTGACACTCACTATCACACTCTGACACTCTCAGACACTCTCAGACAGTCTCAGACACTCTCTATCACTCTCTGAAACTCTCTGACACTCACTATCACACTCTGACACTCTCAGACACTCTCAGACAGTCTCAGACACTCTCTATCACTCTCTGAAACTCTCGACCACGCTTTGACTCTCTCTATCTGTCTCTATCACTCTCTTTCACTCTCTGACACTCTCTGACAATCTCAGACACACTCAGACACTCTTTGACAGTCTCTATCACTCTCTGACATTCTCTGACACATTCAGACACTCTCAGACAATCTCTACCACTCTCTACCACTCTCTGACACTTTCTATCACTCTCTGACACTCTCTGACAATCTCAGACACAATCAGAAACTCTCAGACACTCTATGTCACTCTCTGACACTCTCTGACACTTTCAGACTCTCTCAGACACACTCAGACAATCTCTGGCACTCTCTGGCACTCTCTATCACTCTCTATCACTCTCTCTCTCACTCTCTGACACTCTCTGACACTTTCTGAATGTTTATATCACTCTCTGACACACTCTATCACTGTCTGACACTCCTTGACACTCTCAGACTCTCTCTGACTCTCTCTATCACTCTCTGACTCTCTCTGACACTCTAGGACACTCTCAGACACTCTCTGACACTCTCTGACACTCTCTGATGCTCTCAGACACTCTCTATCACTCTCTATAACTCACTATCACTCTCTGACACTCTCTATCACTTTCTGACACTGCCTGACACACACTGACACTCTCAGGCACTCACTGAAAGTCTCTATCACTCTCTGAAACTCTCTGACACTCGCAGAAACTCTCTGACACTTTCTATCACTTTCTGACACTCTCAGACACTCTCAGACATTTTCAGACACTCTCTGGCACTCTCTGTCACTCTCTGACACTCTCTAACATTCTCTGATACACTCTGTCACTCTCTATCACTCTCAGACACTCTCCATCACTCTCAGTCTCTCTCAGACACTCCCTGATACTCTCAGACACTCTCAGACACACTCTATCACCCTCTGACGCACTCTATCACTCTCTGAAACTCACTGAAACTCTCTGACACACTCTGTCACTCTCTGTAACTCTCTGACACTCTCTACCACTCTATCCCACTCTCTACAACTCTCTGTCAATCTCTGACACTGTCTGACACTCTCTATCACTCTCTGACACTTTCAGACACTCTCTGACACGCTCAGACCCTCTCAGACACTCTTGACACTTTCTATCACTGTATGACACTCTCAGACACTCTCTGTCACTTTCTCTCACTCTCTGACACTGTGTGACACTCTCTGACATTCTCTGACACTCAGAGACACCCTCTGACACTTTCTATCACTCTCTGACACTCTCAGAAACTCTCACACAGTCTCAGATAATTTATATCACTCTCTGACACTGCCTGACACTCTCTGACACTCTCAGACACTCTCTTTCACTCTCTATCCCTCTATGACACTCTCTGACACTCTCAGACACTCTGTGACACTCTCAGACACTTTCTGACACTCTCCGACACAGTTTGACACTCTCTCACTTCTGAGACACTCTGTGACACAGTCTGACACTCTCAGACACTCTCTGACACTCTCTATCACTCTCTGACACTCTCTATCACTCTCTATAACTCTCTGACACCCTCTGACACTCTCAGGCACTCTCTGACACTTTCTAACACTCTGTGAATCTCTCGGACACTTTTTATCACTCTCCGACACACTCTGACACTCTCTGACACTTTCTATCACTCTCTGACACTCTCAGACACTCTCAGACACATTCTATCTCTCTTTGACACTCTCTGACACTCTCAGAGACTCTCAGGCAGTCTCAGACGCTCTCCATTACTCTCTGCCACTGTTTGACACTCTCTGACACTCTCAGAAACTCCCTGAATCGCTCAGACACTTTCTATCACTCTCTGACACTGTCTGACTTTCTCTGACACTCTCTGACACTCTCACACCCTCTCTGACACACTCTGACACTCTCAGGCACAATCAGACACTCTCTAGCACTCTCCATCACTCTCCGACATGCTTTCATACTCTCTAACACTCTCTGGCACACTCTGACACTCTCTAACACTCTCAGACACTCTCTTTCGCTCTCTATCACTCTATGACACTCCCTATCACTCCCTGACACTCTCAGATTCTGTCTGACAATCTCTTTCACTCTCCATCACTCTCTGACACTCTCTGACACTCTCAGACACTCTCTGACTCTCTCTGACACCTCAGACATCTCTACCACTCTCTATCACTCTCTGATACTCTCTATCGCTCTCCGACACTCTCTGAAACTCCTTGATACACTCTGACACTCTCAGACACTCTCTGACACTCTGCACCACTCTCTGACACTCTCTGACACTCTCTATCACTCTCTGACACTCTCTGATACACTCTGACACTCTCAGACACTCTCTATCTTTCTCTATCACTCTCTGACGCACTTTGACACACTCTGACACTTTCTATCACTCTGACACTCTCTGACACACTCTGACACTTTCTATCACTCTCTATCACTCTCTATCACTCTCTGAAACTCTCAGACACTCTCTATCACTCTCAGACACTCTCTATCATTCTCTGATACTCTCTATCACTCTCTATCACTCTCAGACACTCTCTATCACTCTCTGACACTCTCTATCCATCTCTATCACTCTCTGAAACTCTCTTACACTCTCAGACACTCTCTATCACTCCCTATCTCTCTCTGACACACTCTGACACACTCTGATACTCTCAGATACTCTCTATCAATCTCTGGCACTCACTGAAACTCTCAGAAACTATCTGTCACTCTCAGACAGTCTCAGACACTCTCTCTCACTCTCTGACACTCTCTGAAACTCTCTGACACACTCACACTCTCTCTGACACACTCGGACACTCTCTGACACACTCTGACACTCTCCATCACTCTCTGACACTCTCTATCGCTCTCTGACACTCTCTGACACACTCTGACACTCTCTGACACACTCAGACACTCTCTCTCACTCTCTATCACTTTCTGACACACTCTCACACAATCCGACAATCTCTGACAATCTCAGACACTCTCTACCACTCTCTGACACTGACTGACACTCTCAGACACTCTATGTCACTCTCAGATACTCTCAGACACTCTCTATCACTCTCTGACACTTTCTATCACTGTCTGACACTCTCTGACACTCTCTGACACACTCTGACACTCTCTGTCACTCTCTGACAATCTCAGACACTCTCTATCACTCTATGACACTCTCTGACACTCTCTGAATCTCTCTATCACTCTCTATCACTCTCTGACACACTCTGACACTCTCTGACACACTATGACACACTCTATCACTCTCTGACACACTCTGACACAATCTGACAATCTCTGACCCTCTCAGAAACTCTCTATCACTCTGTGACACTCTCTGACACTCTCAGACAGTCTCTATCACTCTCTGACACTCTCTATCACTCTCTATCACTCTCTGACACTCTCTATCACTCTCTGTCACTCTCTGACACTCTCAGACATTGTCTATCACTCTCTGACACTCTCTATCACTCTCTATCAACCTCTGACACACTCTGACACACTCTGACAATCTCTGACACTCCCAGACACTCTCTGTCACTTTCAGACACTCTCAGACACTCTCTATCACTCTCTGACTCTCTGTATCTCTCTCTGACACTCTCTGAGACTCTCTGACTCTCTCAGACACTCTCTATCACACTCTGACTCTCACTGACACTCTCAGACAATCTCTGTCACTCTCAGACACTCTCTATCACTCTCTGACACTCTCTGACACTCTCTGACACTCTCTGACACTCTCTATCACTCTTTGACACACTCTGATACTCTCTATCACTCTCTATCTATCTGTGACACTCTCAGACACTGTCTATCACTCTCTGACACTCTCTATCACTCTCGATCACTCTCTGACACACTCTGACAATCTCTGACTCTCTCAGACACTCTCTATCACTGTCTGAAACTCACTGACACTCTCAGACACTCTCTGTCACTTTCAGACACTCTCAGACACTCTCTGTCACTCTCTGACTATCTCTATCACTCTCTGACACTCTCTGACACTCTCTATTACTCTCTGACACGCTCTGACACTCTCTATCACTCTCTGACACACTCAGACACGCTCTATCACTCTCTGACACTCTCTGACACTCTCAGACACTCTCTATCATTCTCCGACACACTCTGACACTCTCTGACACTCTCTGTCACTCTCTGTCACTCTCTGTCACTCTCTGTCACTCTCTGACACACGCTGACAGTCGCTGGCACTCTCAGACACTCTCTATCACTCTCTAGCACTCTCTGACACTCTCTGACACTCTCTATTACTCTCTGACACGCTCTGACACTCTCTATCACTCTCTGACACACTCAGACACGCTCTATCACTCTCTGACACTCTCTGACACTCTCAGACACTCTCTATCATTCTCCGACACACTCTGACACTCTCTGACACTCTCTGTCACTCTCTGTCACTCTCTGTCACTCTCTGACACACGCTGACAGTCGCTGGCACTCTCAGACACTCTCTATCACTCTCTAGCACTCTCTGACGCTCTCTGACACTCTCAGACAGTCTCTATCACTCTCTGACACTCTCTATCACTCTCTATCACTCTCTGACACTCTCAGAGACTCTCTATCCCTCTCTATCACTCCCTATCACTCTCTGACACACTCTGTCACTCTCAGACACTCTCCATCACTCTCTGGCACACACTGAAATCTCAGACACTCTCTGGTACTCTCAGACACTCCCAGACACTCTCTCTCACTCTCTGACACTCTCTGAAACTCTCTGACGCACTCACACTCTCTCTGACACTCTCTATCACTCTCTATCACTCCCAGACACTCTCTCTCACTCGCTGACACTCTCTGAAACTCTCTGACGCACTCACACTCTCTCTGACACTCTCTATCACTCTCTGACACTCTCTGACACTCTCTGACACACTCTGACACTCTCTATCGCTCTCTGACCCTCTCTATCGCTCTCTGACACTCTTTGACACACTCTGACACTCTCTGACACACTCAGACACTCTTTATCACTCTCTAGCACTTTCTGACACAATCTGACAATCTCAGACACTCTCTATCACTCTCAGACACTCTCAGACACTTTCTATCACTCTCTGACACTTTCTATCTCTCTCTGACCCACTCTGACACTCTCTGACACTCTCTCTCTAACTCTCTATCACTCTCTGACACAATTTGACACTCTCTATCACTCTCCGACAATCTCAGACACTCTCTATCACTCGATGACACTCTCTGATACTCTCCATCACTCTCTATCACTCTCTGACACACTCTGACACTCTCTGACACTCTCAGACACTCTCTCTCACTCTCTATCAATCTGTGACACTCTCTGACACACTCTGACACACTCTATCGCTCTCTGACACTCTCTGACACTCTCTGACACAATCTGACAATCTCTGACACACTCAGACACTCTCTATCACTCTGTGACACTTACTGACACTCTCTATCACTCTCTGACACTCTCTGAACCTTTATATCACTCTCTGACGCTCTCTGACACACTCTGAAACTCTCTGACACTCTCTATCACTCTCTATCAATCTCTGACACAATTTGACACTCTCTATCACTCTCTGACACTCTCTGACACTCTCTATCGCTCTCTGACACTCTCTGACACTCTCTGACACACTCTGACACAATCTGACACTCTCTGACACTCTCGATCAATCGTTATCACTCTCTGACACACTCTGAAACTCTCTGACACTCTCTATCACTCTCTATCAATCTCTGACACAATTTGACACTCTCTATCACTCTCTGACACTCTCTATCACTCTCTGTCACTCTCTGTCACTCTCTGTCACTCTCAGACACCTCAGAAACTCTCTATCACTCTCTGACACTCTCTGACACTCCCTATCAATCTCTATCATTCTCCATCACTCTCTGACACTCTCTGACACTCTCTGACACTCTCAGACAATCACTATCACTGTCTATCACTCTCTAACACTCTATATCAATCTTTGAATCTCTCTGACACTCAATGACACTCTCTATCAATCTCTATTACTCTCTGACACACTCTGACACTCTCTGACAGTCTCAGACACTCTCTATCACTCTCAGACACTCTCTATCACTCTCAGACACTCTCTATCACTCTCTGACACTCTCTGACACACTCAGACACTCTCTGACACTCTCAGACACTCGCTATAACTCTCTGACACTCTCAGACACTCTCAGACACTCTCTGACACTCTCATACACTCTCTATCAATCTCTATCACTCTCTGACACACTCTGACACACTCTGACACTCTCTGACAGTCTCAGACACTCTCAACCACTCTCTGACACACTCTGACAATCTCTGACACTCTCAGACACTCTCTGTCAATCTCAGACACCTCAGAAACTCTCTATCACTCTCTGAAACTCTCTGACACTCTCTGACACTCTCTGACGCTCTCTGACACTCTCGGACACTCCCTATCACTCTATGACACTCTCTGAAACTCTCTATCACTCTCTATCACTCTCTGACACTGTCTGACACACTCAGACACTCTCTATCACTCTCTGTCACTCTCAGACACCTCAGAAGCTCTCTATCACTCTCTGACACTCTCTGTCACTCTCTATCACTCTCTGACACACTCAGACACGCTCTATCACTCTCTGACACTCTCAGACACTCTCTATCATTCTCTGACACATTCTGGCACTCTCTGACACTCTCTGTCACTCTCTGTCACTCTCTGAAACACGCTGACAGTCGCTGGCACTCTCAGACACTCTCTATCACTCTCTAGCACTCTCTGACGCTCTCTGACACTCTCAGACAGTCTCTATCACTCTCTGACAGTCTCTATCACTCTCTATCACTCTCTGACACTCTCAGAGACTCTCTATCCCTCTCTATCACTCCCTATCACTCTCTGACACACTCTGACACTCTCAGACACTCTCCATCACTCTCTGGCACTCACTGAAATCTCAGACACTCTCTGGCACTCTCAGACAATCCCAGACACTCTCTCTCACTCTCTGACACTCTCTGAAACTCTCTGACGCACTCACACTCTCTCTGACACTCTCTATCACTCTCTGACACTCTCTGACACTCTCTGACACTCTCTGACACACTCTGACACTCTCTATCGCTCTCTGACCCTCTCTATCGTTCTCTGACACTCTTTGACACACTCTGACACTCTCTGACACACTCAGACACTCTCTATCGCTCTCTAGCACTTTCTGACACAATCTGACACAATCTGACAATCTCTGACAATCTCAGACACTCTCTGTCACTCTCTGACACTGACTGACACTCTCAGACACTCTCTGTCACTCTCAGACACTCTCTATCACTCTCTGACACTTTCTATCTCTCTCTGACCCACTCTGACACTCTCTGACACTCTCTCTCTCACTCTCCATCACTCTCTGACACAATTTGACACTCTCTATCACTCTCTGACAATCTCAGACACTCTGTATCACTCGATGACACTCTCTGATACTCTCCATCACTCTCTATCAATCTCTGACACACTCTGACACTCTGTGACACTCTCAGACACTCTCTCTCACTCTCTATCACTCTGTGACACTCTCTGACACACTCTGACACACTCTATCGCTCTCTGACACTCTCTGACCCACTCTGACACTCTCTGACACTCTCTCTCTCACTCTCCATCACTCTCTGACACAATTTGACACTCTCTATCACTCTCTGACAATCTCAGACACTCTCTATCACTCGATGACACTCTCTGATACTCTCCATCACTCTCTATCAATCTCTGACACACTCTGACACTCTGTGACACTCTCAGACACTCTCTCTCACTCTCTATCACTCTGTGACACTCTCTGACACACTCTGACACACTCTATCGCTCTCTGACACTCTCTGACACTCTCTGACACAATCTGACAATCTCTGACACTCTCAGACACTCTCTGTCACTCTCTATCACTCTCTGACACACTCTGACACAATCTGACAATCTCTGACACTCTCAGACACTCTCTATCACTCTCTGACACTCACTGACACTCTCAGACACTCTCGATCACTCTCTGAACCTTTCTATCACTCTCAGACGCTCTCTGACACACTCTGAAACTCTCTGACACTCTCTATCACTCCCTATCAATCTCTGACACAATTTGACACTCTCTATCACTCTCTGACACTCTCTGACACTCTCTATCGCTCTCTGACACTCTCTGACACTCTCTGACACACTCTGACACACTCTGACACAATCTGACACTCTCTGACACTCTCGGACACTCTCTATCACTCTATATCACTCTCTGACACACTCTGACACTATCTGACAATCTCTGACACTCTCAGACACTCTCTATCACTCTCTGATAATCTCTGACACTCTCAGACACTCTCTATCACTCTCTGACACTCTCTATAAATCGTTATCACTCTCTGACATTCTCAGACATTCTCAAAAACTCTTTCTCACTCTCTGACGCTCTCTGACACTCTCTGACAATCTCAGACACTCTCAGACACTCTCTATCACTCTCAGACACTCTCTATCAGTCTCAGACACTCTCTATCACTCTCAGACACTCTCTATCACTCTCTGACACTCTCTGTCACTCTCAGACACCTCAGGAACTCTCTATCACTCTCTGACATTCTCTGACACTCCCTATCAATCTCTATCACTCTCTATCACTCTCTGACACTCTCTGACACTCTCAGACAATCACTATCAAAGTCTATCACTCTCTAACACTCTATATCAATCTTTGAATCTCTCTGACACTCAATGACACTCTCTATCAATCTCTATCACTCTCTGACACACTCTGACAAACTCTGACACTCTCTGACTGTCTCAGACACTCACTATCACTCTCAGACACTCTCTATCACTCTCAGACACTCTCTATCACTCTCTGACACTCTCTGACACACTCAGACACTCTCTGACACTCTCAGACACTCGCTATAACTCTCTGACACTCTCTGACACTCTCAGACACTCTCTGACACTCTCTGACACACTCTGACAATCTCTGACACTCTCAGACACTCTCTGTCAATCTCAGACACCTCAGAAACTCTCTATCACTCTCTGAAACTCTCTGACACTCTCTGACACTCTCTGACGCTCTCTGACACTCTCGGACACTCCCTATCACTCTATGACACTCTCAGACACTGTCTGACACACTCAGACACTCTCTATCACTCTCTGTCACTCTCAGACACCTCAGAAGCTCTCTATCACTCTCTGACACTCACTGACACTCGCAGACACTCTCTGACACTCTCAGACACTCTTTATCACTCTCTCTCACTCTCTGACGCTGTCTGACACAATCTGACAATCTCTGACACTCTCAGACACTCTCTATCACTCTCTGATACTCTCTGACACTCTCAGACACTCTCTATCACTCTCTATCACTCTCTGGCACTCTCTATAAATCTTTATCACTCTCTGACACTCTCTGACACTCTCTAAAACTCTTTCTCACTCTCTGACGCTCTCTGACACTCTCTGACAATCTCAGACACTCTCAGACACCCTCTATCACTCTCTGTCACTCTCAGACACCTCAGAAACTCTCTATCACTCTCTGACACTCTCTGACACTCCCTATCAATCCCTATCACTCTCTATCACTCTCTGACACTCTCTGACACTCTCTGACACTCTCAGACAATTACTATCACTCTCCATCACTCTCTATCACTCTCTAACACTCTATATCACTCTCTGAAACTCTCTGACACTCAATGACACTCTCTATCAATCTCTATCACTCTCTGACACACTCTGACACACTCTGACACTCTCTGACAGTCTCATACACTCTCTATCACTCTCAGACACTCTCTATCAGTCTCAGACACTCTCTATCACTCTCAGACACTCTCTATCACTCTCTGACACTCTCAGACACTCTCTGACACTCTCAGACACTCGCTATAACTCTCTGACACTCTCTGACACTCTCTGACACTCTCAGACACTCTCTGACACTCTCATACACTCTCTATCACTCTCTGACACACTCTGACACACTCTGACAATCTCTGACATTCTCAGACACTCTCTGTCACTCTCTGACACACTCTGGCAATCTCTGACACTCTCAGACACTCTCAGATACTCTCAGACACTCTCAGACACTCTATATCACTCTCTGACACTCACTGACACTCGCAGACACTCTCTGTCACTCTCAGACACTCCCAGACACTCTCTCTCACTCTCTGACACTCTCTGAAACTCTCTGACGCACTCACACTCTCTCTGACACTCTCTATCACTCTCTGACACTCACTGACACTCGCAGACACTCTCTGACACTCTCAGACACTCTCTATCACTCTCTCTCACTCTCTGACGCTGTCTGACACAATCTGACAATCTCTGACACTCTCAGACACTCTCTATCACTCTCTGATACTCTCTGACACTCTCAGACACTCTCTATCACTCTCTATCACTCTCTGGCACTCTCTAGAAATCTTTATCACTCTCTGACACTCTCTGACACTCTCTAAAACTCTTTCTCACTCTCTGAACCTCTCTGACACTCTCTGACAATCTCAGACACTCTCAGACACCCTCTATCACTCTCTGTCACTCTCAGACACCTCAGAAACTCTCTATCACTCTCTGACACTCTCTGACACTCCCTATCAATCTCTATCACTCTCTATCACTCTCTGACACTCTCTGACACTCTCTGACACTCTCTGACACTCTCAGACAATCACTATCACTCTCCATCACTCTCCATCACTCTCTATCACACTCTAACACTCTATATCACTCTCTGAAACTCTCTGACACTCAATGACACTCTCTATCAATCTCTATCACTCTCTGACACACTCTGACACACTCTGACACTCTCTGACAGTCTCAGACACTCTCTATCACTCTCAGACACTCTCTATCAGTCTCAGACACTCTCTATCACTCTCAGACACTCTCTATCATTCTGTGACACTCTATGACCCTCTCAGACACTCTCTGACACTCTCAGACACTCGCGATAACTCTCTGACACTCTCTGACACTCTCTATCACTCTCTGACACACTCTGACACACTCTGACACACTCTGACAATCTCTGACAGTCTCAGACACTCTCTGTCACTCTCTGACACACTCTGGCAATCTCTGACACTCTCAGACACTCTGAGATACTCTCAGACACTCTCAGACACTCTATATCACTCTCTGACACTCACTGACACTCGCAGACATTCTCTGTCACTCTCAGACACTCCCAGACACTCTCTCTCACTCTCTGACACTCTCTGAAACTCTCTGACGCACTCACACTCTCTCTGACACTCTCTATCACTCTCTGTCACTCTCTGACACACTCTGACACACTCTGACACTCCCTATCCCTCTCTGACCCTCTCTATAGCTCTCTGACACTCTTTGACACACTCTGACACTCTCTGACACACTCAGACACTCTCTATCGTTCTCTGGCACTTTCTGACACACTCTGACACAATCTGACAATCTCTGACAATCTCAGACACTCTCTATCACTCTCTGACACTGACTGACACTCTCAGACACTCTCTGTCACTCTCAGACACTCTCAGACACTCTCCATCACTCTCTGACACTTTCTATCTCTCTCTGACCCACTCTGACACTCTCTGACACTCTCTCTCTCACTCTCTATCACTCTCTGACACAATTTGACACTCACTATCACTCTCTGACAATCTCAGACACTCTCTATCACTCGATGACACTCTCTGATACTCTCCATCACTCTCTATCACTCTCTGACACAATCTGACAATCTCTGACACTCTCAGACACTCTCTATCACTCTCTGACACTCACTGACACTCTCAGACACTCTCTATCACTCTCTGAACCTTTCTATCACTCTCTGACGCTCTCTGACACACTCTGAAACTCTCAGACACTCTCTATCACTCTCTGATAATCTCTGACACTCTCAGACACTCTCTATCACTCTCTATAACTCTCTGACACTCTCTATAAATCGTTATCACTCTCTGACACTCTCAGACACTCTCTAAATCTCTTTCTCACTCTCTGACACTCTCTGACACTCTCTGACACTCCCTATCAATCTCTATCACTCTCTATCACTCTCTGACACTCTCTGACACTCTCTTACGCTCTCTATCAATCTCTATCACTCTCTATCAGTCTCTGACATTCTCTGACACTCTCTGACACTCTCAGACAATCACTATCACTCTCTATCACTCTCTGACACTCAATGACACTCTCTGACACTCCCTATCACTCTCTATCACTCTCTGATACTCTATGACACTCTCAGACACTCTCTATCACTCTCTATCATTATCTGACAATCTCTATCAATCTTTATCACTCTCTGACACTCTCAGACACTCTCTCTCACTCTCTGATGCTCTCTGTCACTCTCTGACAATCTCAGACACTCTCAGACACTCTCTATCACTCTCTGTCACTCTCAGACACCTCAGAAATTCTCTATCACTCTCTGACACTCTCTGAGACTCTCTATCAATCTCTATCACTCTCTATCACTCTCTGACACTCTCTGACACTCTCTGACACTCTCTGACAATCTCAGACACTCTCAGACACTCTCTATCACTCTCTGTCACTCTCAGACACCTCAGAAATTCTCTATCACTCTCTGACACTCTCTGAGACTCTCTATCAATCTCTATCACTCTCTATCACTCTCTGACACTCTCTGACACTCTCTGACACTCTCTGACACTCTCAGACACTCTCTATCACTCTCTGACACTCTCTGACACTCTCAGAATCTATCTCTCACTCTCTGAAACTCTCAGACACTCTCTATCACTCTCTGACACTCCCTGACTCTCTCTTTCGCTCTCTGACACTCTCTGAAACTCTCTGACACTCTCTGAAACTCTCTGAAACTCTCTGACACTCTCAGACACTCTCTATCACTCTCTGACACTCTCTGAAACTCTCAGAATCTCTCTCACACTCTCTGAAACTCTCAGACACTCTCTATCACTCTCTGACACTCTCTGACACTCTCTGACATTCTCAGACACTCTCTATCACTCTCTGAAACTCTCTATCACTCTCTGACACTCTCTGACACTCTCTATCACTCTCTGACATTCACTGACACTCTCAGACACTCTCTGTCACTCTCAGACATTCTCTATCACACTCTGAAGCTCTCTGACACTCTCAGACACTCTCTATCACTCTCAGCCACTCTTTATCACTCTCTGACACTCTCTGACACTCTCAGACACCCTCTGACACTCTCTATCACTCTCTATCACTCTCTGACACTCTCTGACACTCTCAGACACTCTCTGACACTCTCACATTCTCTATCACTCTCTATCACTCTCTGACACTCTATATCACTCTCTGAAACTCTCTGACTCTCTCTGACACTCAATGACACTCTCTGACACTCCCTATCACTCTCTATCACTCTCTGACACTCTCAGACACTCTCTATCACTCTCTATCACTCTCTGACACTCTCCATCAATCTTTATCACTCTCTGACACTCTCAGAAACTCTCTATCACTCTCTGTCACTCTCAGACACCTCAGAAACTCTCTATCACTCTCTGACACTCTCTGACACTCTCTGACACTCTCTGACACTCTCAGACTATCACTATCACTCTCTATCACTCTCTATCACTCTCTGAAACTCTCTGAAACTCTCTGACACTCAATGACACTCTCTATCAATCTCTATCACTCTCTGACACACTCTGACACACTCTGACACTCTCTGACTGTCTCAGACACTCTCTATCAAGCTCAGATACTCTATATCACTCTCAGACACTCTCTATCACACTCTGACACTCTCTGACACTCTCTGACACTCTCATACACTCTCTATCAATCTCTATCACTCTCTGACACACTCTGACACACTCCGACACTCTCTGACAGTCTCAGACACTCTCTATCACTCTCTGACACACTCTGACAATCTCTGACACTCTCAGACACTCTCAGACACTCTATATCACTCTCTGACACTCACTGACACTCGCAGACACTCTCTGTCACTCTCAGACACCTCAGAAACTCTCTTTCACTCTCTGACACTCTCTGACACTCTCTGACGCTCTCTGACACTCTCTGACACTCTCTATCACTCTATGACACTCTCTGACACTCTCTTTCACTCTCTATCACTCTCTGTCACGGTCTGACACACGCAGACACTCTCTATCACTCTCTGTCCCTCTCAGACACCTCAGAAACTCTATATCACTCTCTGACACTCTCTGACACTCTCTGGCACACTCTATCAATCTCTATCACTCTCTATCACTCTCTGACACTCTCAGACAATCACTATCACTCTCTATCACTCTCTATCACTCTCTGACACTCGATATCACTCTCTGAAACTCTCTGACACACTCTGACACTCAATGACACTCTCTGACACTCCCCATCACTCTCTATCACTCTCTGACACTCTCTGACACTCTCAGACACTCTCTATCACTCTCTATCACTCTCTGACATCTCTATCAACCTTTATCACTCTCTGACCACTCTCAGACACTCCCTCTCACACCCTCTCACTCTCTGACGCTCTCTGACACTCTCTGACAATCTCAGACTCTCTCAGACACTCTCTATCACACTCTGACACTCACTGACACTCTCAGACATTCTCTGTCACTCTCAGACACTCTCTGTCACTCTCTATCACTCTCTGTCACTCTCAGACACTCGATATCACTCCCTGACACTCTCTTTCGCTCTCTGAAACTCTCTGACACTCTCTGACACTCTCAGACACTCTCTATCACTCTGTATCACTCTCTGACACTCTCAGAATCTCTCTCTCACTCTCTGAAACTCTCAGACACTCTCTATCACTCTCTGACACTCCCTATCACTCTCTGACATTCTCAGATACTCTCTATTACTCTCTGAAACTCTCTATCACTCTCTGACACTCTCTGACACTCTCTGTCACTCTCTGACACTCACTGACACTCTCAGACACTCTCTGTCACTCTCAGACACTCTCTGACACTCTCAGACACTCTCTGACAGTCTCAGACACTCTCTGACACTCTCTGACACTCACTGACACTCTCAGACACTCTCTGTCACTCTCAGACACTCTCTGACACTCTCTGACACTCTCAGACACTCTCTGACAGTCTCAGACACTCTCTAACACTCTGTATCACTCTCTATCTATCTCTGACACTCTCAGACACTCTCAATCACACTCAGACACTCTCAGACACTCTCTATCACTCTCAGACACTCTCTATCACTCTCTGACACTCTCTGAAACTCTCAGACGCTTTCTGAAACTCTCAGACACTCTCTGTCTCTCTCAGACACTCTCTGACACTCTCTGACACTCTGTGACAGTCTCAGACACTCTCTGACACTCTCAGACACTCTCTATCACTCTCTATCACTCTCTGACACTCTCTATCACTCTCTGACACTCTCTGACACTCTCAGACACTCTCAGACACTCTCTGTCACTGTCTGACACACTCAGACACTCTCTATCACTCTCTGTCCCTCTCAGACACCTCAGAAACTCTCTATCACTCTCTGACACTCTCTGACACTCTCTGACACTCTCTATCAATCTCTATCACTCTCTATCACTCTCTGACACTCTATATCACTCTCTGAAACTCTCTGACACTCTCTGACACTCAATGACACTCTCTGACACTCCCTATCACTCTCTATCACTCTCTGACACTCTCTGACACTCTCAGACACTCTCAATCACTCTCCATCACTCTCTGACATCTCTATCAATCTTTATCACTCTCTGACCACTCTCAGACACTCCCTATCACACTCTGTCACTCTCTCTCACTCTCTGACGCTCTCTGACACTCTCTGACAATCTCAGACACTCTCAGACACTCTCTATCACACTCTGACACTCACTGACACTCTCAGACACTCTCTGTCACTCTCTATCACTCTCTGACACTCTAACACTCTCAGACACTCTCCGTCACTCTCAGACACTCTCTGTCACTCTCAGACACTCTCTGTCACTCTCTATCACTCTCTGACACTCTCTATCACTCTCTGACACTCCCTGACTCTCTATTTCGCTCGCAGACACTCTCTGAAACTCTCTGACACTCTCAGACACTCTCTATCACTCTCTGACACTCTCTGACACTCTCAGAATCTCTCTCTCACTCTCTGAAACTCTCAGACACTCTCTATCACTCTCTGACACTCCCTGACTCTCTCTTTCGCTCTCTGACTCTCTCTGAAACTCTCTGACACACTCAGACACTCTCTATCACTCTCTGAGACTCTCTGAAACTCTCAGAATCTCTCTCTCACTCTCTGAAACTCTCAGACACTCTCTATCACTCTCTGACACTCTCTGACACTCTCAGAATCTCTCTCTCACTCTCTGAAACTCTCAGACACTCTCTATCACTCTCTGACACTCTCTGACATTCTCAGACACTCTCTATCACTCTCTGAAACTCTCTATCACTCTCTGACACTCTCTATCACTCTCTGACATTCACTGACACTCTCAGACACTCTCTGTCACACTCAGACACTCTCTATCACACTCTGAAGCTCTCTGACACTCTCAGACACTCTCTATCACTCTCAGACACTCTCTACCACTCTCAGACACTCTCTATCACTCTCTGACACTCTCTGACACTCTCTGACACTCTCACATTCTCTATCACTCTCTATCACTCTCTGACACTCTCTATCACTCTCTATCACTCTCTATCACTCTCTGAAACTCTCTGACTCTCTCTGACACTCAATGACACTCTCTGACACTCCCTATCACTCTCTATCACTCTCTGACACTCTCTGACACTCTCAGACACTGTCTATCACTCTCTATCACTCTCTGACACTCTCCATCAATCTTTAACACTCTCTGACACTCTCAGAAACTCTCTATCACTCTCTGACGCTCTCTGACACTCTCTGACAATCTCAGACACTCTCAGACACTCTCTATCACACTCTGACACTCACTGACACTCTCACACATTCTCTGTCACTCTCAGACACTCTCTGTCACTCTCAGACACTCTCAGACACTCTCAGAAACTCTCTATCACACTCTGAAACTCTCTGACACTCTCTGACACTCTCAGAATCTCTCTCTCACTCTCTGAAACTCTCAGACACTCTCTATCACTCTCTGACACTCTCTATCACTCTCTGACATTCTCAGACACTCTCTATCACTCTCTGAAACTCTCTATCACTCTCTGACACTCTCTATCACTCTCTGACACTCACTGACACTCTCAGACACTCTCTTTCACTCTCTGACACTCTCTGACACTCTCAGAATCTCTCTCTCACTCTCTGAAACTCTCAGACACTCTCTATCACTCTCTGACACTCCCTGACTCTCTCTTTCGCTCTCTGACACTCTCTGAAACTCTCTGCCACTCTCTGACACTCTCTGACACTCTCTATCACTCTCTGACATTCTCAGACACTCTCTATCACTCTCTGAAACTCTCTATCACTCTCTGACACTCTCTATCACTCTCTGACACTCACTGACACTCTCAGACACTCTCTTTCACTCTCTGACACTCTCTGACACTCTCAGAATCTCTCTCTCACTCTCTGAAACTCTCAGACACTCTCTATCACTCTCTGACACTCCCTGACTCTCTCTTTCGCTCTCTGACACTCTCTGAAACTCTCTGCCACTCTCTGACACTCTCTGAAACTCTCTGACACACTCAGACACTCTCTATCACTCTCTGAGACTCTCTGAAACTCTCAGAATCTCTCTCTCACTCTCTGAAACTCTCAGACATTCTCTATCACTCTCTGAAACTCTCTGACACTCTCAGAATCTCTCTCTCTCACTCTCTGAAACTCTCAGACACTCTCTATCACTCTCTGACACTCTCTGACACTCTCTGACATTCTCAGACACTCTCTGTCACTCTCTGAAACTCTCTATCACTCTCTGACACTCTCTGACACTCTCTATCACTCTCTGACATTCACTGACACTCTCGGACACTCTCTGTCACTCTCAGACACTCTCTATCACACTCTGAAGCTCTCTGACACTCTCAGACACGCTCTATCACTCTGAGCCAATCTCTATCACTCTCTGACACTCTCTATCACTCTCTGACACTCTCAGACACTCGCTATCACTCTCTGACACTCTCTGACACTCTCAGACGCTCTCTGACACTCTCACATTCTCTATCACTCTCTATCACTCTCTGACACTCTATGTCACTCTCTGAAACTCTCTGACTCTCTCTGACACTCAATGACACTCTCTGACACTCCCTATCACTCTCTATCACTCTCTGACACTCTCTGACACTCTCAGACACTCTCCATCACTCTCTATCACTCTCTGACACTCTCCATCAATCTTTATCGCTCTCTGACACTCTCAGAAACTCTCTATCACTCTCTCTCACTCTCTGACGCTATCTGACACTCTCTGACAATCTCAGACACTCTCAGACACTCTCTATCACACTCTGACACTCACTGACACTCTCACACATTCTCTGTCACTCTCAGACACTCTCTGTCACTCTCTATCACTCTCTGACATTCTCAGACACTCTCTATCACTCTCTGAAACTCTCTATCACTCTCTGACACTCTCTATCACTCTCTGACACTCACTGACACTCTCAGACACTCTCTTTCACTCTCTGACACTCTCTGACACTCTCAGAATCTCTCTCTCACTCTCTGAAACTCTCAGACACTCTCTATCACTCTCTGACACTCCCTGACTCTCTCTTTCGCTCTCTGACACTCTCTGAAACTCTCTGCCACTCTCTGACACTCTCTGAAACTCTCTGACACACTCAGACACTCTCTATCACTCTCTGAGACTCTCTGAAACTCTCAGAATCTCTCTCTCACTCTCTGAAACTCTCAGACATTCTCTATCACTCTCTGAAACTCTCTGACACTCTCAGAATCTCTCTCTCTCACTCTCTGAAACTCTCAGACACTCTCTATCACTCTCTGACACTCTCTGACACTCTCTGACATTCTCAGACACTCTCTGTCACTCTCTGAAACTCTCTATCACTCTCTGACACTCTCTGACACTCTCTATCACTCTCTTACATTCACTGACACTCTCGGACACTCTCTGTCACTCTCAGACACTCTCTATCACACTCTGAAGCTCTCTGACACTCTCAGACACGCTCTATCACTCTGAGCCAATCTCTATCACTCTCTGACACTCTCTATCACTCTCTGACACTCTCAGACACTCGCTATCACTCTCTGACACTCTCTGACACTCTCAGATGCTCTCTGACACTCTCACATTCTCTATCACTCTCTATCACTATCTGACACTCTATGTCACTCTCTGAAACTCTCTGACTCTCTCTGACACTCAATGACACTCTCTGACACTCCCTATCACTCTCTATCACTCTCTGACACTCTCAGACACTCTCCATCACTCTCTATCACTCTCTGACACTCTCCATCAATCTTTATCGCTCTCTGACACTCTCAGAAACTCTCTATCACTCTCTCTCACTCTCTGACGCTATCTGACACTCTCTGACAATCTCAGACACTCTCAGACACTCTCTATCACACTCTGACACTCACTGACACTCTCACACATTCTCTGTCACTCTCAGACACTCTCTGTCACTCTCTATCACTCTCTGACACTCTGACACTCTCAGACACTCTCCGTCACTCTCAGACACTCTCTGTCAATCTCAGACACTCTCAGACACTCTCAGAAACTCTCTATCACACTCTGAAACTCTCTGACACTCTCTGACACTCTCAGAATCTCTCTCTCACGCTCTGAAACTCTCAGACACTCTCGATCACTCTCTGACACACTCTATCACTCTCTGACATTCTCAGACACTCTCTATCACTCTCTGAAACTCTCTATCACTCTCTGACACTCTCTATCACTCTCTGACACTCACTGACACTCTCAGACACTCTCTGTCACTCTCAGACACTCTCTATCACACTCTGAAGCTCTCTGACTCTCTCAAACACTCTCTATCACTCTCAGCCACTCTCTATCACTCTCAGCCACTCCCTGACACTCTCTTCCGCTCTCTGATACTCTCTGACACTCTCTGACACTCTCTGACACTCTCAGACACTCTCTATCACTCTCTATCACTCTCTGACACTCTCTGACACTCTCTGACATTCTCAAACACTCTCTATCACTCTCTGAAACTCTCTCTCACTCTCTGACACACTCTGACACTCTCTATCACTCTCTGACATTCACTGACACTCTCAGACACTCTCTGTCACTCTCAGACACTCTCTATCACACTCTGAAGCTCTCTGACACTCTCAGACACTCTCTATCACTCTCAGCCACTCTCTATCACTCTCTGACACTCTCTATCACTCTCTGACACTCTCAGACACTCGCTATCACTCTCTGACACTCTCTGACACTCTCAGACACTCTCTGACACTCTCACATTCTCTATCACTCTCTATCACTCTCTGACACTCTATATCACTCTCTGAAACTCTCTGACACTCTCTGACACTCAATGACACTCTCTGACACTCCCTATTACTCTCTATCACTCTCTGACACTCTCTGACACTCTCAGACACTCTCCATCACTCTCTATCACTCTCTGACACTCTCCATCAATCTTTATCGCTCTCTGACACTCTCAGAAACTCTCTATCACTCTCTCTCACTCTCTGACGCTCTCTGACACTCTCTGACAATCTCAGACACTCTCAGACACTCTCTATCACACTCTGACACTCACTGACACTCTCACACATTCTCTGTCACTCTCAGACACTCTCTGTCACTCTCTATCACTCTCTGACACTCTGACACTCTCAGACACTCTCCTTCACTCTCAGACACTCTCTGTCACTCTCAGACACACTCAGACACTCTCAGAAACTCTCTATCACACTCTGAAACTCTCTGACACTCTCTGACACTCTCAGAATCTCTCTCTCACTCTCTGAAACTCTCAGACACTCTCGATCACTCTCTGACACTCTCTATCACTCTCTGACATTCTCAGACACTCTCTATCACTCTCTGAAACTCTCTATCACTCTCTGACACTCTCTATCACTCTCTGACACTCACTGACACTCTCAGACACTCTCTGTCACTCTCAGACACTCTCTATCACACTCTGAAGCTCTCTGACTCTCTCAAACACTCTCTATCACTCTCAGCCACTCTCTATCACTCTCTGACACTCCCTGACACTCTCTTTCGCTCTCTGATACTCTCTGACACTCTCAGACACTCTCTATCACTCTCTATCACTCTCTATCACTCTCTGACACTCTCTGACACTCTCTGACATTCTCAAACACTCTCTATCACTCTCTGAAACTCTCTCTCACTCTCTGACACTCTCTGACACTCTCTGACACTCTCTGACACTCTGTGACACTCTCAGACACTCTCTGACACTCTCAGACACTCTCTGTCACTCTCTATCACTCTCTGACACTCTCCATCAATCTTTATCACTCTCTGACACTCTCAGAAACTCTCTATCACTCTCTCTCACTCTCTGACGCTCTCTGACACTCTCTGACAATCTCAGACACTCTCAGACACTCTCTATCACACTCTGACACTCACTGACACTCTCACACATTCTCTGTCACTCTCAGACACTCTCTGTCACTATCTATCACTCTCTGACACTCTGACACTCTCAAACACTCTCCGTCACTCTCAGACACTCTCTGTCACTCTCAGACACTCTCAGAAACTCTCAGAAACTCTCTATCACACTCTGAAACTCTCTGACACTCTCTGACACTCTCAGAATCTCTCTCTCACTCTCTGAAACTCTCAGACACTCTCTATCACTCTCTGACACTCTCTATCACTCTCTGACATTCTCTATCACTCTCTGACACTCACTGACACTATCAGACACTCTCTATCACTCTCTGACACTCTCTGACACTCTCAGAATCTCTCTCTCACTCTCTGAAACTCTCAGACACTCTCTATCACTCTCTGACACTCCCTGACTCTCTCTTTCGCTCTCTATCACTCTCTGAAACTCTCTGCCACTCTCTGACACTCTCTGAAACTCTCTGACACACTCAGACACTCTCTAACACTCTCTGAGACTCTCTGAAACTCTCAGAATCTCTCTCTCACTCTCTGAAACTCTCAGACACTCTCTATCACTCTCTGAAACTCTCTGACACTCTCAGAATCTCTCTATCACTCTCTGACACTCTCTGACACTCTCTATCACTCTCTGACATTCACTGATACTCTCAGACACTCTCTGTCACTCTCAGACACTCTCTATCACACTCTGAAGCTCTCTGACACTCTCAGACACTCTCTATCACTCTCAGCCACTCTCTATCACTCTCTGACACTCTCTATCACTCTCTGACACTCTCAGACACTCTCTATCACTCTCTGACACTCTCTGACACTCTCAGACACTCTCTGACACTCTCACATTCTCTATCACTCTCTATCACTCTCTGACACTCTATATCACTCTCTGAAACTCTCTGACTCTCTCTGACACTCAATGACTCTCTCTGACACTCCCTATCACTCTCTATCACTCTCTGACACTCTCTGACACTCTCAGACACTCTCCATCACACTCTATCACTCTCTGACACTCTCCATCAATCTTTATCACTCTCTGACACTCTCAGAAACTCTCTATCACTCTCTCTCACTCTCTGACGCTCTCTGACACTCTCTGACAATCTCAGACACTCTCAGACACTCTCTATCACACTCTGACACTCACTGACACTCTCACACATTCTCTGTCACTCTCAGACACTCTCTGTCACTCTCTATCACTCTCTGACACTCTCCATCAATCTTTATCACTCTCTGACACTCTCAGAAACTCTCAGACACTCTCAGACACTCTCTGTAACTCTCTATCACTCTCTGACACTCTCCATCAATCTTTATCACTCTCTGACACTCTCAGAAACTCTCTATCACTCTCTCTCACTCTCTGACGCTCTCTGACACTCTCTGACAATCTCAGACGCTCTCAGACACTCTCTATCACACTCTGACACTCACTGACACTCTCACACATTCTCTGTCACTCTCAGACACTCTCTGTCACTCTCTATCACTCTCTATCACTCTCTGACACTCTCTGACACTCTCAGAATCTCTCTCTCACTCTCTGACACTCTCAGACACTCTGTATCACTCTCTGACACTCTCTATCACTCTCTGACATTCACTGACACTCTCAGACACTCTCTGTCACTGTCAGACACTCTATCACACTCTGAAGCTCTCTGACACTCTCAGACACTCTCTATCACTCTCAGCCACTCTCTATCACTCTCTGACACTCTCTGACACTCTATATCACTCTCTGACACTCACTGACACTCGCAGACACTCTCTGTCACTCTCAGACACCTCAGAAACTCTCTATCACTCTCTGACGCTCTCTGACACTCTCTGACACTCTCTATCACTCTATGACACTCTCTGACACTCTATGACACTCTCTGACACTCTCAGACACTCTCTGACACTCTGTGACACTCTCAGACACTCTCTGACACTCTCAGACACTCTCTGTCACTCTCTATCACTCTCTGACACTATCTATCACTCTCTATCACTCTCAGACACTCTCTGTCACTCTCTATCACTCTCTGACACTCTCTACCACTCTCTGACACTCTCCATCACTCTCTGACACTCTCTGACACTCTCAGACACTCTCAGACACTCTCTGACACTCTCAGACACTCTCAATCACTCTCTGACTCTCTCTGACACACTCTGTCACTGTCTGACACACTCAGACACTCTCTATCACTCTCTGTCCCTCTCAGACACCTCAGAAACTCTCTATCACTCTCTGGCACTCTCTGACACTCTCTGACACTCTCTATCAATCTCTATCAATCTCTATCACTCTCTGACACTCTCTGACACTCTCAGACAATCACTATCACTCTATATCACTCTATATCACTCTCTGACACTCTATATCACGCTCTGAAACTCTCTGACACTCTCTGACACTCAATGACACTCTCTGACACTCCCTATCACGCTCTATCACTCTCTAACACTCTCTGACACTCTCAGACACTCTCTATCACTCTCTATCACCCTCTGACATCTCTATCAATCTTTATCACTCCTTGACGACTCTCAGACACTCCCTATCACTCTCTATCACTCTCTCTCACTCTCTGACGCTCTCTGACGCTCTCTGACAATCTCAGACACTCTCAGACACTCTCTATCACACTCTGACACTCACTGACACTCTCAGACACTCTCTGACACTCTCATACACTCTCTATCAATCTCTATCACTCTCTGACAGTCTCAGACACTCTCTATCACTCTTTGACACACTTTGACAATCTCTGACACTCTCAGACACTCTCAGACACTCTATATCACTCTCTGACACTCACTGACACTCGCAGAAACTCTCTGTCACTCTCAGACACCTCAGAAACACTCTATCACTCTCTGACACTCTCTGACACTCTCTGACGCTCTCTGACACTCTCTGACACTCTGTATCACTCTATGACACTCTCTGACACTCTCAGACACTCTCTGACACTCTCTGACACTCTCTGACACTCTGTGACACTCTCAGACACTCTCTGACACTCTCAGACACTCTCTGTCACTCTCTATCACTCTCTGACACTCTCCATCAATCTTTATCACTCTCTGACACTCTCAGAAACTCTCTATCACTCTCTCTCACTCTCTGACGCTCTCTGACACTCTCTGACAATCTCAGACACTCTCAGACACTCTCTGTCACTCTCTATCACTCTCTGACACTCTGACACTCTCAGACACTCTCCGTCACTCTCAGACACTCTCTGTCACTCTCAGACACTCTCAGAAACTCTCTATCACACTCTGAAACTCTCTGACACTCTCTGACACTCTCAGAATCTCTCTCTCACTCTCTGAAACTCTCAGACACTCTCTATCACTCTCTGACACTCTCTATCACTCTCTGACATTCTCAGACACTCTCTATCACTCTCTGAAACTCTCTATCACTCTCTGACACTCTCTATCACTCTCTGACACTCACTGACACTCTCAGACACTCTCTATCACTCTCTGACACTCTCTGACACTCTCAGAATCTCTCTCTCACTCTCTGAAACTCTCAGTCACTCTCTATCACTCTCTGACACTCTCTATCACTCTCTGACATTCTCAGACACTCTCTATCACTCTCTGAAACTCTCTATCACTCTCTGACACTCTCTATCACTCTCTGACACTCACTGACACTCTCAGACACTCTCTATCACTCTCTGACACTCTCTGACACTCTCAGAATCTCTCTCTCACTCTCTGAAACTCTCAGTCACTCTCTATCACTCTCTGACACTCCCTGACTCTCTCTTTCGCTCTCTGACACTCTCTGAAACTCTCTGCCACTCTCTGACACTCTCTGAAACTCTCTGACACACTCAGACACTCTCTAACACTCTCTGAGACTCTCTGAAACTCTCAGAATCTCTCTCTCACTCTCTGAAACTCTCAGACACTCTCTATCACTCTCTGAAACTCTCTGACACTCTCAGAATCTCTCTCTCACTCTCTGAAACTCTCAGACACTCTCTATCACTCTCTGACACTCTCTGACACTCTCTGACACTCTCTGACATTCTCAGACACTCTCTGTCACTCTCTGAAACTCTCTATCACTCTCTGACATTCTCAGACACTCTCTATCACTCTCTGAAACTCTCTATCACTCTCTGACACTCTCTATCACTCTCTGACACTCACTGACACTCTCAGACACTCTCTATCACTCTCTGACACTCTCTGACACTCTCAGAATCTCTCTCTCACTCTCTGAAACTCTCAGTCACTCTCTATCACTCTCTGACACTCCCTGACTCTCTCTTTCGCTCTCTGACACTCTCTGAAACTCTCTGCCACTCTCTGACACTCTCTGAAACTCTCTGACACACTCAGACACTCTCTAACACTCTCTGAGACTCTCTGAAACTCTCAGAATCTCTCTCTCACTCTCTGAAACTCTCAGACACTCTCTATCACTCTCTGAAACTCTCTGACACTCTCAGAATCTCTCTCTCACTCTCTGAAACTCTCAGACACTCTCTATCACTCTCTGACACTCTCTGACACTCTCTGACACTCTCTGACATTCTCAGACACTCTCTGTCACTCTCTGAAACTCTCTATCACTCTCTGACATTCTCAGACACTCTCTATCACTCTCTGAAACTCTCTATCACTCTCTGACACTCTCTATCACTCTCTGACACTCACTGACACTCTCAGACACTCTCTATCACTCTCTGACACTCTCTGACACTCTCAGAATCTCTCTCTCACTCTCTGAAACTCTCAGTCACTCTCTATCACTCTCTGACACTCCCTGACTCTCTCTTTCGCTCTCTGACACTCTCTGAAACTCTCTGCCACTCTCTGACACTCTCTGAAACTCTCTGACACACTCAGACACTCTCTAACACTCTCTGAGACTCTCTGAAACTCTCAGAATCTCTCTCTCACTCTCTGAAACTCTCAGACACTCTCTATCACTCTCTGAAACTCTCTGACACTCTCAGAATCTCTCTCTCACTCTCTGAAACTCTCAGACACTCTCTATCACTCTCTGACACTCTCTGACACTCTCTGACACTCTCTGACATTCTCAGACACTCTCTGTCACTCTCTGAAACTCTCTATCACTCTCTGACACTCTCTGACACTCTCTATCACTCTCTGACATTCACTGACACTCTCAGACACTCTCTGTCACTCTCAGACACTCTCTATCACACTCTGAAGCTCTCTGACACTCTCAGACACTCTCTATCACTCTCAGCCACTCTCTATCACTCACTGACACTCTCTATCACTCTCTGACACTCTCAGACACTCTCTATCACTCTCTGACACTCTCTGACACTCTCAGACACTCTCTGACACTCTCACATTCTCTATCACTCTCTATCACTCTCTGACACTCTATATCACTCTCTGAAACTCTCTGACACTCTCTGACACTCAATGACACTCTCTGACACTCCCTATCACTCTCTATCACTCTCTGACACTCTCTGACACTCTCAGACACTCTCCATCACTCTCTATCACTCTCTGACACTCTCCATCAATCTTTATCACTCTCTGACACTCTCAGAAACTCTCTATCACTCTCTCACACTCTCTGACGCTCTCTGACACTCTCTGACAATCTCAGACACTCTCAGACACTCTCTATCACACTCTGACACTCACTGACACTCTCACACATTCTCTGTCACTCTCAGACACTCTCTGTCACTCTCTATCACTCTCTGACACTCTGACACTCTCAGACACTCTCCGTCACTCTCAGACACTCTCTGTCACTCTCAGACACTCTCAGACATTCTCAGAAACTCTCTATCACACTCTGAAACTCTCTGACACTCTCTGACACTCTCAGAATCTCTCTCTCACTCTCTGAAACTCTCAGACACTCTCGATCACTCTCTGACACTCTCTATCACTCTCTGACATTCTCAGCCACTCTCTATCACTCTCTGACACTCTCTATCACTCTCTGACACTCACTGACACTCTCAGACACTCTCTGACACACTCAGACACTCTCTAACACTCTCTGAGACTCTCTGAAACTCTCAGAATCTCTCTCTCACTCTCTGAAACTCTCAGACACTCTCTATCACTCTCTGAAACTCTCTGACACTCTCAGAATCTCTCTATCACTCTCTGACACTCTCTGACACTCTCTATCACTCTCTGACATTCACTGACACTCTCAGACACTCTCTGTCACTCTCAGACACTCTCTATCACACTCTGAAGCTCTCTGACACTCTCAGACACTCTCTATCACTCTCAGCCACTCTCTATCACTCTCTGACACTCTCTATCACTCTCTGACACTCTCAGACACTCTCTATCACTCTCTGACACTCTCTGACACTCTCAGACACTCTCTGACAATCTCACATTCTCTATCACTCTCTATCACTCTCTGACACTCTATATCACTCTCTGAAACTCTCTGACTCTCTCTGACACTCAATGACACTCTCTGACACTCCCTATCACTCTCTATCACTCTCTGACACTCTCTGACACTCTCAGACACTCTCCATCACTCTCTATCACTCTCTGACACTCTCCATCAATCTTTATCACTCTCTGACACTCTCAGAAACTCTCTATCACTCTCTCTCACTCTCTGACGCTCTCTGACACTCTCTGACAATCTCAGACACTCTCAGACACTCTCTATCACACTCTGACACTCACTGACACTCTCACACATTCTCTGTCACTCTCAGACACTCTCTGTCACTCTCTATCACTCTCTGACACTCTGACACTCTCAGACACTCTCCGTCACTCTCAGACACACTCTGTCACTCTCAGACACTCTCAGACATTCTCAGAAACTCTCTATCACACTCTGAAACTCTCTGACACTCTCTGACACTCTCAGAATCTCTCTCTCAATCTCTGAAACTCTCAGACACTCTCGATCACTCTCTGACACTCTCTATCACTCTCTGACATTCTCAGACACTCTCTATCACTCTCTGAAACTCTCTATCACTCTCTGACACTCTCTATCACTCTCTGACACTCACTGACACTCTCAGACACTCTCTGACACACTCAGACACTCTCTAACACTCTCTGAGACTCTCTGAAACTCTCAGAATCTCTCTCTCACTCTCTGAAACTCTCAGACACTCTCTATCACTCTCTGAAACTCTCTGACACTCTCAGAATCTCTCTATCACTCTCTGACACTCTCTGACACTCTCTATCACTCTCTGACATTCACTGACACTCTCAGACACTCTCTGTCACTCTCAGACACTCTCTATCACACTCTGAAGCTCTCTAACACTCTCAGACACTCTCTATCACTCTCAGCCACTCTCTATCACTCTCTGACACTCTCTATCACTCTCTGACACACTCAGACACTCTCTACCACTCTCTGACACTCTCTGACACTCTCAGACACTCTCTGACACTCTCACATTCTCTATCACTCTCTATCACTCTCTGACACTCTATATCACTCTCTGAAACTCTCTGACTCTCTCTGACACTCAATGACACTCTCTGACACTCCCTATCACTCTCTATCACTCTCTGACACTCTCTGACACTCTCTATCACTCTCTGACACTCTCAGACACTCTCTATCACTCTCTATCACTCTCTGACACTCTCTGACACTCTCAGAATCACTCTCTCACTCTCTGACACTCTCAGACACTCTCCATCACTCTCTATCACTCTCTGACACTCTCTGACACTCTCAGAATCTCTCTCTCACTCTCTGACACTCTCAGACACTCTCTATCACTCTCTATCACTCTCTGACACTCTCTGACACTCTCAGAATCTCTCTCTCACTCTCTGACACTCTCAGACACTCTCCATCACTCTCTATCACTCTCTGACACTCTCCATCAATCTTTATCACTCTCTGACACTCTCAGAAACTCTCTATCACTCTCTCTCACTCTCTGACGCTCTCTGACACTCTCATACAATCTCAGACACTCTCAGACACTCTCTATCACACTCTGACACTCACTGACACTCTCACACATTCTCTGTCACTCTCAGACACTCTCTGTCACTCTCTATCACTCTCTGACACTCTGACACTCTCAGACACTCTCCGTCACTCTCAGACACTCTCTGTCACTCTCAGACACTCTCAGACATTCTCAGAAACTCTCTATCACACTCTGAAACTCTCTGACACTCTCTGACACTCTCAGAATCTCTCTCTCACTCTCTGAAACTCTCAGACACTCTCGATCACTCTCTGACACTCTCTATCAGTCTCTGACATTCTCAGACACTCTCTATCACTCTCTGAAACTCTCTATCACTCTCTGACACTCTCTATCACTCTCTGACACTCACTGACACTCTCAGACACTCTCTGTCACTCTCAGACACTCTCTATCACACTCTGAAGCTCTCTGACACTCTCAAACACTCTCTATCACTCTCAGCCACTCTCTATCACTCTCTGACACTCCCTGACACTCTCTTTCGCTCTCTGATACTCTCTGACACTCTATGACACTCTCAGACACTCTCTATCACTCTCTATCACTCTCTGGCACTCTCTGACACTCTCAGAATCTCTCTCTCACTCTCTGACACTCTCAGACACTCTGTATCACTCTCTGACATTCTCAAACACTCTCTATCACTCTCTGAAACTCTCTCTCACTCTCTGACACTCTCTATCACTCTCTGACATTCACTGAAACTCTCAGACACTCTCTGTCACTCTCAGACACTCTATCACACTCTGAAGCTCTCTGACACTCTCAGACACTCTCTATCACTCTCAGCCACTCTCTATCACTCTCTGACACTCTCTGACACTCTATATCACTCTCTGACACTCACTGACACTCGCAGACACTCTCTGTCACTTTCAGACACCTCAGAAACTCTCTATCACTCTCTGACACTCTCTGACACTCTCTGACGCTCTCTGACACTCTCTGACACTCTCTATCACTCTATGACACTCTCTGACACTCTCAGACACTCTCTGACACTCTGTGACACTCTCAGACACTCTCTGACACTCTCAGACACTCTCTGTCACTCTCTATCACTCTCTGACACTCTCTATCACTCTCAGACACTCTCTGTCACTCTCTATCACTCTCTGACACTCTCCATCACTCTCTGACACTCTCTGACACTCTCAGACACTCTCAGATACTCTCAGATACTCTCAGACACTCTCTGACACTCTCAGACACTCTCAGACACTCTCAATCATTCTCTGACTCTCTCTGACACACTCTGTCACTGTCTGACACACTCAGACACTCTCTATCACTCTCTGTCCCTCTCAGACACCTCAGAAACTCTCTATCACTCTCTGACACTCTCTGACACTCTCTGACACTCTCTATTAATCTCTATCACTCTCTATCACTCTCTGACACTCTCTGACACTCTCAGACAATCACTATCACTCTCTATCACTCTATATCACTCTCTGACACTCTATATCACGCTCTGAAACTCTCTGACACTCTCTGACACTCAATGACACTCTCTGACACTCCCTATCACGCTCTATCACTCTCTGACACTCTCTGACACTCTCAGACACTCACTGACACTCTCAGACACTCTCTGTCACTCTCTATCACTCTCTGACACTCTCCATCAATCTTTATCACTCTCTGACACTCTCAGAAACTCTCTGTCACTCTCTATCACTCTCTGACACTCCCTATCACTCTCGTCACCCTCTGACATCTCTATCAATCTTTATCACTCCTTGACCACTCTCAGACACTCCGTATCACTCTCTATCACTCTCTCTCACTCTCTGACGCTCTCTGACACTCACTGACACTCTCAGACACTCTCTGACACTCTCATACACTCTCTATCAATCTCTATCACTCTCTGACAGTCTCAGACACTCTCTATCACTCTTTGACACACTCTGACAATCTCTGACACTCTCAGACACTCTCAGACACTCTATATCACTCTCTGACACTCACTGACACTCGCAGACACTCTCTGTCACTCTCAGACACCTCAGAAACTCTCTATCACTCTCTGACACTCTCTGACACTCTCTGACGCTCTCTGACACTCTCTGACACTCTCTATCACTCTATGACACTCTCTGACACTCTCAGACACTCTCTGACACTCTCTGACACTCTCTGACACTCTGTGACACTCTCAGACACTCTCTGACACTCTCAGACACTCTCTGTCACTCTCTATCACTCTCTGACACTCTCCATCAATCTTTATCACTCTCTGACACTCTCAGAAACTCTCTATCACTCTCTCTCACTCTCTGACGCTCTCTGACACTCTCTGACAATCTCAGACACTCTCAGACACTCTCTATCACACTCTGACACTCACTGACACTCTCACACATTCTCTGTCACTCTCAGACACTCTCTGTCACTCTCTATCACTCTCTGACACTCTGACACTCTCAGACACTCTCCGTCACTCTCAGACACTCTCTGTCACTCTCAGACACTCTCAGAAAATCTCTATCACACTCTGAAACTCTCTGACACTCTCTGACACTCTCAGAATCTCTCTCTCACTCTCTGAAACTCTCAGACACTCTCTATCACTCTCTGACACTCTCTATCACTCTCTGACATTCTCAGACACTCTCTATCACTCTCTGAAACTCTCTATCACTCTCTGACACTCTCTATCACTCTCTGACACTCACTGACACTCTCAGACACTCTCTATCACTCTCTGACACTCTCTGACACTCTCAGAATCTCTCTCTCACTCTCTGAAACTCTCAGACACTCTCTATCACTCTCTGACACTCCCTGACTCTCTCTTTCGCTCTCTGACACTCTCTGAAACTCTCTGCCACTCTCTGACACTCTCTGAAACTCTCTGACACACTCAGACACTCTCTAACACTCTCTGAGACTCTCTGAAACTCTCAGAATCTCTCTCTCACTCTCTGAAACTCTCAGACACTCTCTATCACTCTCTGAAACTCTCAGAATCTCTCTCTCTCACTCTCTGAAACTCTCAGACACTCTCTATCACTCTCTGACACTCTCTGACACTCTCTGACACTCTCTGACATTCTCAGACACTCTCTGTCACTTTCTGAATCTCTCTATCGCTCTCTGACACTCTCTGACACTCTCTATCACTCTCTGACATTCACTGACACTCTCAGACACTCTCTGTCACACTCAGACACTCTCTATCACACTCTGAAGCTCTCTGACACTCTCAGACACTCTCTATCACTCTCAGCCACTCTCTATCACTCTCTGACACTCTCTATCACTCTCTGACACTCTCTATCACTCTCTGACACTCTCTGACACTCTCAGACACTCTCTGACACTCTCACATTCTCTATCACTCTCTATCACTCTCTGACACTCTATATCACTCTCTGAAACTCTCTGACTCTCTCTGACACTCAATGACACTCTCTGACACTCCCTATCACTCTCTATCACTCTCTGACACTCTCTGACACTCTCAGACACTCCCCATCACTCTCTATCACTCTCTGACACTCTCCATCATTCTTTATCACTCTCTGACACTCTCAGAAACTCTCTATCACTCTCTCTCACTCTCTGACGCTCTCTGACACTCTCTGACAATCTCAGACACTCTCAGACACTCTCTATCACACTCTGACACTCACTGACACTCTCACACATTCTCTGTCACTCTCAGACACTCTCTGTCACTCTCTATCACTCTCTGACACTCTGACACTCTCAGACACTCTCCGTCACTCTCAGACACTCTCTGTTACTCTCAGACACTCTCAGACATTCTCAGAAAATCTCTAGCACACACTGAAACTCTCTGACACTCTCTGGCACTCTCAGAATCTCTCTCTCAATCTCTGAAACTCTCAGACACTCTCGATCACTCTCTGACACTCTCTATCACTCTCTGACATTCTCAGACACTCTCTATCACTCTCTGAAACTCTCTATCACTCTCTGACACTCTCTATCACTCTCTATCACTCTCTGACACTCTCCATCAATCTTTATCACTCTCTGACACTCTCAGAAACTCTCTATCACTCTCTCTCACTCTCTGACGCTCTCTGACACTCTCTGACAATCTCAGACACTCTCAGACAATCTCTATCACTCTATGACACTCTCAGACACTCTCAGACACTCTCTGACACTCTCATACACTCTCATACACTCTCTATCAATCTCTATCACTCTCTGACACACTCTGACACACTCTGACAATCTCTGACACTCTCAGACACTCTCAGACACTCTATATCACTCTGTGACACTCACTGACACTCGCAGACACTCTCTGTCACTCTCAGACACCTCAGAAACTCTCTATCACTCTCTGACACTCTCTGACACTCTCTGACGCTCTCTGACACTCTCTGACACTCTCTATCACTCTATGACACTCTCTGACACTCTCAGACACTCTCTGACACTCTCTGACACTCTCTGACACTCTGTGACACTCTCAGACACTCTCTGACACTCTCAGACACTCTCTGTCACTCTCTATCACTCTCTGACACTCTCCATCAATCTTTATCACTCTCTGACACTCTCAGAAACTCTCTATCACTCTCTCTCACTCTCTGACGCTCTCTGACACTCTCTGACAATCTCAGACACTCTCAGACACTCTCTATCACACTCTGACACTCACTGACACTCTCACACATTCTCTGTCACTCTCAGACACTCTCTGTCACTCTCTATCACTCTCTGACACTCTGACACTCTCAGACACTCTCCGTCACTCTCAGACACTCTCTGTCACTCTCAGACACTCTCAGAAAATCTCTATCACACTCTGAAACTCTCTGACACTCTCTGACACTCTCAGAATCTCTCTCTCACTCTCTGAAACTCTCAGACACTCTCTATCACTCTCTGACACTCTCTATCACTCTCTGACATTCTCAGACACTCTCTATCACTCTCTGAAACTCTCTATCACTCTCTGACACTCTCTATCACTCTCTGACACTCACTGACACTCTCAGACACTCTCTATCACTCTCTGACACTCTCTGACACTCTCAGAATCTCTCTCTCACTCTCTGAAACTCTCAGACACTCTCTATCACTCTCTGACACTCCCTGACTCTCTCTTTCGCTCTCTGACACTCTCTGAAACTCTCTGCCACTCTCTGACACTCTCTGAAACTCTCTGACACACTCAGACACTCTCTAACACTCTCTGAGACTCTCTGAAACTCTCAGAATCTCTCTCTCACTCTCTGAAACTCTCAGACACTCTCTATCACTCTCTGAAACTCTCAGAATCTCTCTCTCTCACTCTCTGAAACTCTCAGACACTCTCTATCACTCTCTGACACTCTCTGACACTCTCTGACACTCTCTGACACTCTCTGACATTCTCAGACACTCTCTGTCACTCTCTGAAACTCTCTATCGCTCTCTGACACTCTCTGACACTCTCTATCACTCTCTGACATTCACTGACACTCTCAGACACTCTCTGTCACACTCAGACACTCTCTATCACACTCTGAAGCTCTCTGACACTCTCAGACACTCTCTATCACTCTCAGCCACTCTCTATCACTCTCTGACACTCTCTATCACTCTCTGACACTCTCTATCACTCTCTGACACTCTCTGACACTCTCAGACACTCTCTGACACTCTCACATTCTCTATCACTCTCTATCACTCTCTATCACTCTCTGACACTCTATATCACTCTCTGAAACTCTCTGACTCTCTCTGACACTCAATGACACTCTCTGACACTCCCTATCACTCTCTATCACTCTCTGACACTCTCTGACACTCTCAGACACTCTCCATCACTCTCTATCACTCTCTGACACTCTCCATCAATCTTTATCACTCTCTGACACTCTCAGAAACTCTCTATCACTCTCTCTCACTCTCTGACGCTCTCTGACACTCTCTGACAATCTCAGACACTCTCAGACACTCTCTATCACACTCTGACACTCACTGACACTCTCACACATTCTCTGTCACTCTCAGACACTCTCTGTCACTCTCTATCACTCTCTGACAGTCTGACACTCTCAGACACTCTCCGTCACTCTCAGACACTCTCTGTTACTCTCAGACACTCTCAGACATTCTCAGAAAATCTCTAGCACACTCTGAAACTCTCTGACACTCTCTGACACTCTCAGAATCTCTCTCTCAATCTCTGAAACTCTCAGACACTCTCGATCACTCTCTGACACTCTCTATCACTCTCTGACATTCTCAGACACTCTCTATCACTCTCTATCACTCTCTGACACTCTCCATCAATCTTTATCACTCTCTGACACTCTCAGAAACTCTCTATCACTCTCTCTCACTCTCTGACGCTCTCTGACACTCTCTGACAATCTCAGACACTCTCAGACACTCTCTATCACTCTATGACACTCTCAGACACTCTCAGACACTCTCTGACACTCTCATACACTCTCATACACTCTCTATCAATCTCTATCACTCTCTGACACACTCTGACCCACTCTGACACACTCTGACACTCTCTGACAGTCTCAGACACTCTCTATCACTCTTTGACACACTGACAATCTCTGACACTCTCAGACACTCTCAGACACTCTATAATCACTCTCTGACACTCACTGACACTCACAGACACTCTCTGTCACTCTCGGACACCTCAGAAACTCTCTATCACTCTCTATCACTCTCTGACACTCTCTGACACTCTCAGACACTCTCTATCACTCTCTGACACTCTCCATCAATCTTTATCACTCTCTGACACTCTCAGAAACTCTCTATCACTCTCTCTCACTCTCTGACGCTCTCTGACACTCTCTGACAATCTCAGACACTCTCAGACACTCTCTATCACACTCTGACACTCACTGACACTCTCACACATTCTCTGTCACTCTCAGACACTCTCTGTCACTCTCTATCACTCTCTGACACTCTGACACTCTCAGACACTCTCCGTCACTCTCAGACACTCTCTGTTACTCTCAGACACTCTCAGACATTCTCAGAAACTCTCTAGCACACTCTGAAACTCTCTGACACTCTCTGACACTCTCAGAATCTCTCTCTCAATCTCTGAAACTCTCAGACACTCTCGATCACTCTCTGACACTCTCTATCACTCTCTGACATTCTCAGACACTCTCTATCACTCTCTGAAACTCTCTATCACTCTCTATCACTCTCTGACACTCTCCATCAATCTTTATCACTCTCTGACACTCTCAGAAACTCTCTATCACTCTCTCTCACTCTCTGACGCTCTCTGACACTCTCTGACAATCTCAGACACTCTCAGACACTCTCTATCACACTCTGACACTCACTGACACTCTCACACATTCTCTGTCACTCTCAGACACTCTCTGTCACTCTCTATCACTCTCTGACACTCTGACACTCTCAGACACTCTCCGTCACTCTCAGACACTCTCTGTCACTCTCAGACACTCTCAGACATTCTCAGAAACTCTCTAGCACACTCTGAAACTCTCTGACACTCTCTGACACTCTCAGAATCTCTCTCTCAATCTCTGAAACTCTCAGACACTCTCGATCACTCTCTGACACTCTCTATCACTCTCTATCACTCTCAGCCACTCTCTATCACTCTCTGACACTCCCTGACACTCTCTTTAGCTCTCTGATACTCTCTGACACTCTCTGACACTCTGACACTCTGAGACGTTCTCTGACACTCTCAAACACTCTCTATCACTCTCAGCCACTCTCTATCACTCTCTGACACTCCCTGACACTCTCTTTCGCTCTCTGATACTCTCTGACACTCTCTGACACTCTCAGACACTCTCTATCACTCTCTATCACTCTCTGACACTCTCTGACACTCTCAGAATCTCTCTCTCACTCTCTGACACTCTCAGACACTCTGTATCACTCTCTGACACTCTCTATCACTCTCTGACATTCACTGACACTCTCTATCACTCTCTGACACTCTCCATCAATCTTTATCACTCTCTGACACTCTCAGAAACTCTCTATCACTCTCTCTCACTCTCTGACGCTCTCTGACACTCTCTGACAATCTCAGACACTCTCTATCACTCTCTGAAACTCTCTATCACTCTCTATCACTCTCTGACACTCTCCATCAATCTTTATCACTCTCTGACACTCTCAGAAACTCTCTATCACTCTCTCTCACTCTCTGACGCTCTCTGACACTCTCTGACAATCTCAGACACTCTCAGACACTCTCTATCACACTCTGACACTCACTGACACTCTCACACATTCTCTGTCACTCTCAGACACTCTCTGTCACTCTCTATCACTCTCTGACACTCTGACACTCTCAGACACTCTCCGTCACTCTCAGACACTCTCTGTCACTCTCAGACACTCTCAGACATTCTCAGAAACTCTCTAGCACACTCTGAAACTCTCTGACACTCTCTGACACTCTCAGAATCTCTCTCTCAATCTCTGAAACTCTCAGACACTCTCGATCACTCTCTGACACTCTCTATCACTCTCTATCACTCTCAGCCACTCTCTATCACTCTCTGACACTCCCTGACACTCTCTTTAGCTCTCTGATACTCTCTGACACTCTCTGACACTCTGACACTCTGAGACGTTCTCTGACACTCTCAAACACTCTCTATCACTCTCAGCCACTCTCTATCACTCTCTGACACTCCCTGACACTCTCTTTCGCTCTCTGATACTCTCTGACACTCTCTGACACTCTCAGACACTCTCTATCACTCTCTATCACTCTCTGACACTCTCTGACACTCTCAGAATCTCTCTCTCACTCTCTGACACTCTCAGACACTCTGTATCACTCTCTGACACTCTCTATCACTCTCTGACATTCACTGACACTCTCAGACACTCTCTGTCACTCTCAGACACTCTATCACACTCTGAAGCTCTCTGACACTCTCAGACACTCTCTATCACTCTCAGCCACTCTCTATCACTCTCTGACACTCTCTGACACTCTATATCACTCTCTGACACTCACTGACACTCGCAGACACTCTCTGTCACTCTCAGACACCTCAGAAACGCTCTATCACTCTCTGACACTCTCTGACACTCTCTGACGCTCTCTGACACTCTCTGACACTCTCTATCACTCTATGACACTCTCTGACACTCTTAGACACTCTCTGACACTCTCTGACACTCTGTGACACTCTCAGACACTCTCTGACACTCTCAGACACTCTCTGTCACTCTCTATCACTCTCTGACACTCTCTATCACTCTCAGACACTCTCAGACACTCTCTGTCACTCGCTATCACTCTCTGACACTCTCTATCACTCTCTGACACTCTCCATCATTCTCTGACACTCTCTGACACTCTCAGACACTCTCTGACACTCTCAGACACTCTCAGACACTCTCAGACACTCTCAGACACTCTCTGACACTCTCAATCACTCTCTGACTCTCTCTGACACACTCTGTCACTGTCTGACACACTCAGACACTCTCTATCACTCTCTGTCCCTCTCAGACACCTCAGAAACTCTCTATCACTCTCTGACACTCTCTGACACTCTCTGACACTCTCTATCAATCTCTATCACTCTCTATCACTCTCTGACACTCTCTGACACTCTCAGACAATCACTATCACTCTATATCACTCTATATCACTCTCTGACACTCTATATCACGCTCTGAAACTCTCTGACACTCTCTGACACTCAATGACACTCTCTGACACTCCCTATCACGCTCTATCACTCTCTGACACTCTCTGACACTCTCAGACACTCTCTATCACTCTCTATCACCCTCTGACATCTCTATCAATCTTTATCACTCCTTGACGACTCTCAGACACTCCCTATCACTCTCTATCACTCTCTCTCACTCTCTGACGCTCTCTGACGCTCTCTGACAATCTCAGACACTCTCAGACACTCTCTATCACACTCTGACACTCACTGACACTCTCAGACATTCTCTGTCACTCTCAGACACTCTCTGTCACTCTCTATCACTCTCTGACACTCTGAAACTCTCAGACACTCTCCGTCACTCTCAGACACTCTCCGTCACTCTCAGACACTCTCTATCACTCTCTATCACTCTCTGACACTCTCTATCACTCTCTGACACTCCCTGACTCTCTCTTTCGCACTGGTGACACTCTCTGAAACTCTCTGAGTCTCTCAGACACACTCTATCACTCTCCGACACTCTCTGACACTCTCTATCACTCTCTGAGACTCTCTGACACTCTCAGAATCTTTCTCTCACTCTCTGAAACTCTCAGACACTCTCTATCACTCTCTGACACTCCCTGACTCACTCTTTCGCTCTCTGACACTCTCTGAAACTCTCTGACACTCTCTGACACTCTCTGAAACTCTCTGACACTCTCACACACTCTCTATCACTCTCTGAGACTCTCTGACACTCTCAGAATCTCTCTCTCACTCTTTGAAACTCTCAGACACTCTCTAACACTCTCTGACACTCTCTGACACTCTCAGAATCTCTCTCTCACTCTCTGAAACTCTCAGACACTCTCTGACACTCTCTGACACTCTCTGACACTCTCTATCACTCTCTGACATTCACTGACACTCTCAGACACTCTCTGTCACTCTCAGACACTCTCTATCACACTCTGAAGCTCTCTGACACTCTCAGACACTCTCTATCACTCTCAGCCACTCTCTATCACTCTCTGACACTCTCTGACACTCTCAGACACTCTCTGACACTCTCAGACACTCTCTATCACTCTCTGGCACTCTCTGACACTCTCAGACACTCTCTGACACTCTCACATTCTCTATCACTCTCTATCACTCTCTGACACTCTATATCACTTCCTGAAACTTTCTGACTCTCTCTGACACTCAATGACACTCTCTGACACTCACTATCACTCTATATCACTCTCTGACACTCTCAGACCCTCTCTATCACTCTCTATCACTCTCTGACACTCTCCATCAATCTTTATCACTCTCTGACACTCTCAGAAACTCTCTAGCACTCTCTCTCACTCTCTGACGCTCTCTGACACTCTCTGACAATCTCAGACACTCTCAGACACTCTCAGAATCGCTCTCTCACTCTCTGAAACTCTCACACACTCTCTATCACTCTCTGACACTCTCTATCACTCTCTGTCACTCTCTGACACTCTCTATCGCTCTCTGACACTCACTGACACTCTCAGACACTCTCTGTCACTCTCTGACAATCTCTATTACTCTCTGACATTCTCAAACACTCTCAATCACTCTGTGACATTCACTGACACTCTCAGACACTCTCTGTCACTCTCAGAAACTCTCTATCACACTCTGAAGCTCTCTGACACTCTCAGACACTCTCTATCACTCTCAGCCACTCTCTGACACTCTCTGACAATCTCAGACACTCTCTATCACTCTATGACACTCTCAGACACTCTCAGACACTCTCTGACACTCTCATACACTCACATACACTCTCTATCAATCTCTATCACTCTCTGACACACTCTGACACACTCTGACACACTCTGACACTCTCTGACAGTCTCAGACACTCTCTATCACTCTTTGACACACTGACAATCTCTGACACTCTCAGACACTCTCAGACACTCTATAATCACTCTCTGACACTCACTGACACTCGCAGACACTCTCTGTCACTCTCGGACACCTCAGAAACTCTCTATCACTCTCTATCACTCTCTGACACTCTCTGACACTCTCAGACACTCTCTATCACTCTCTGACACTCTCCATCAATCTTTATCACTCTCTGACACTCTCAGAAACTCTCTATCACTCTCTCTCACTCTCTGACGCTCTCTGACACTCTCTGACAATCTCAGACACTCTCAGACACTCTCTATCACACTCTGACACTCACTGACACTCTCACACATTCTCTGTCACTCTCAGACACTCTCTGTCACTCTCTATCACTCTCTGACACTCTGACACTCTCAGACACTCTCCGTCACTCTCAGACACTCTCTGTTACTCTCAGACACTCTCAGACATTCTCAGAAACTCTCTAGCACACTCTGAAACTCTCTGACACTCTCTGACACTCTCAGAATCTCTCTCTCAATCTCTGAAACTCTCAGACACTCTCGATCACTCTCTGACACTCTCTATCACTCTCTGACATTCTCAGACACTCTCTATCACTCTCTGAAACTCTCTATCACTCTCTGACACTCTCTATCACTCTCTATCACTCTCTGACACTCTCCATCAATCTTTATCACTCTCTGACACTCTCAGAAACTCTCTATCACTCTCTCTCACTCTCTGACGCTCTCTGACACTCTCTGACAATCTCAGACACTCTCAGACACTCTCTATCACACTCTGACACTCACTGACACTCTCACACATTCTCTGTCACTCTCAGACACTCTCTGTCACTCTCTATCACTCTCTGACACTCTGACACTCTCAGACACTCTCCGTCACTCTCAGACACTCTCTGTCACTCTCAGACACTCTCAGACATTCTCAGAAACTCTCTAGCACACTCTGAAACTCTCTGACACTCTCTGACACTCTCAGAATCTCTCTCTCAATCTCTGAAACTCTCAGACACTCTCGATCACTCTCTGACACTCTCTATCACTCTCTATCACTCTCAGCCACTCTCTATCACTCTCTGACACTCCCTGACACTCTCTTTAGCTCTCTGATACTCTCTGACACTCTGACACTCTGAGACGTTCTCTGACACTCTCAAACACTCTCTATCACTCTCAGCCACTCTCTATCACTCTCTGACACTCCCTGACACTCTCTTTCGCTCTCTGATACTCTCTGACACTCTCTGACACTCTCAGACACTCTCTATCACTCTCTATCACTCTCTGACACTCTCTGACACTCTCAGAATCTCTCTCTCACTCTCTGACACTCTCAGACACTCTGTATCACTCTCTGACACTCTCTATCACTCTCTGACATTCTCAAACACTCTCTATCACTCTCTGAAACTCTCTCTCACTCTCTGACACTCTCTGACACTCTCTATCACTCTCTGACATTCACTGACACTCTCAGACACTCTCTGTCATTCTCAGACACTCTCTATCACACTCTGAAGCTCTCTGACACTCTCAGACACTCTCTATCACTCTCAGCCACTCTCTATCACTCTCTGACACTCTCTGACACTCTCTGACGCTCTCTGACACTCTCTGACACTCTCTATCACTCTATGACACTCTCTGACACTCTTAGACACTCTCTGACACTCTCTGACACTCTGTGACACTCTCAGACACTCTCTGACACTCTCAGACACTCTCTGTCACTCTCTATCACTCTCTGACACTCTCTATCACTCTCAGACACTCTCAGACACTCTCTGTCACTCGCTATCACTCTCTGACACTCTCTATCACTCTCTGACACTCTCCATCACTCTCTGACACTCTCTGACACTCTCAGACACTCTCAGACACTCTCAGACACTCTCTGACACTCTCAATCACTCTCTGACTCTCTCTGACACACTCTGTCACTGTCTGACACACTCAGACACTCTCTATCACTCTCTGTCCCTCTCAGACACCTCAGAAACTCTCTATCACTCTCTGACACTCTCTGACACTCTCTGACACTCTCTGACACTCTCTGACACTCTCTATCAATCTCTATCACTCTCTATCACTCTCTGACACTCTCTGACACTCTCTGACACTCTCAGACAATCACTATCACTCTATATCACTCTATATCACTCTCTGACACTCTATATCACGCTCTGAAACTCTCTGACACTCTCTGACACTCAATGACACTCTCTGACACTCCCTATCACGCTCTTTCACTCTCTGACACTCTCTGACACTCTCAGACACTCTCCATCACTCTCTATCACCCTCTGACATCTCTATCAATCTTTATCACTCCTTGACGACTCTCAGACACTCCCTATCACTCTCTATCACTCTCTCTCACTCTCTGACGCTCTCTGACGCTCTCTGACAATCTCAGACACTCTCAGACACTCTCTATCACACTCTGACACTCACTGACACTCTCAGACATTCTCTGTCACTCTCAGACACTCTCTGTCACTCTCTATCACTCTCTGACACTCTGAAACTCTCAGACACTCTCCGTCACTCTCAGACACTCTCCGTCACTCTCAGACACTCTCTATCACTCTCTGACACTCTCTATCACTCTCTGACACTCCCTGACTCTCTCTTTCGCACTGGTGACACTCTCTGAAACTCTCTGAGACTCTCAGACACACTCTATCACTCTCCGACACTCTCTGACACTCTCTATCACTCTCTGAGACTCTCTGACACTCTCAGAATCTTTCTCTCACTCTCTGAAACTCTCAGACACTCTCTATCACTCTCTGACACTCCCTGACTCACTCTTTCGCTCTCTGACACTCTCTGAAACTCTCTGACACTCTCTGACACTCTCTGAAACTCTCTGACACTCTCACACACTCTCTATCACTCTCTGAGACTCTGACACTCTCAGAATCTCTCTCTCACTCTTTGAAACTCTCAGACACTCTCTATCACTCTCTGACACTCTCTGACACTCTCAGAATCTCTCTCTCACTCTCTGAAACTCTCAGACACTCTCTGACACTCTCTGACACTCTCTATCACTCTCTGACATTCACTGACACTCTCAGACACTCTCTGTCACTCTCAGACACTCTCTATCACACTCTGAAGCTCTCTGACACTCTCAGACACTCTCTATCACTCTCAGCCACTCTCTATCACTCTCTGACACTCTCTGACACTCTCAGACACTCTCTGACACTCTCACATTCTCTATCACTCTCTATCACTCTCTGACACTCTATATCACTTCCTGAAACTTACTGACTCTCTCTGACACTCAATGACACTCTCTGACACTCACTATCACTCTATATCACTCTCTGACACTCTCAGACCCTCTCTATCACTCTCTATCACTCTCTGACACTCTCCATCAATCTTTATCACTCTCTGACACTCTCAGAAACTCTGTAGCACTCTCTCTCACTCTCTGACGCTCTCTGACACTCTCTGACAATCTCAGACACTCTCAGACACTCTCAGAATCGCTCTCTCACTCTCTGAAACTCTCAGACACTCTCTATCACTCTCTGACACTCTCTATCACTCTCTGACACTCTCTGACACTCTCTATCACTCTCTGACACTCACTGACACTCTCAGACACTCTCTGTCACTCTCTGACAATCTCTATTACTCTCTGACATTCTCAAACACTCTCAATCACTCTGTGACATTCACTGACACTCTCAGACACTCTCTGTCACTCTCAGAAACTCTCTATCACACTCTGAAGCTCTCTGACACTCTCAGACACTCTCTATCACTCTCAGCCACTCTCTGACACTCTCTGACACTCTCAGACACTCTCAGACACTCTCAGACACTCTCTGACAATCTCAGACACTCTCTATCACTCTATGACACTCTCAGACACTCTCTGACACTCTCATACACTCTCATACACTCTCTATCAATCTCTATCACTCTCTGACACACTCTGACACACTCTGACACACTCTGACACTCTCTGACAGTCTCAGACACTCTCTATCACTCTTTGACACACTGACAATCTCTGACACTCTCAGACACTCTCAGACACTCTATAATCACTCTCTGACACTCACTGACACTCGCAGACACTCTCTGTCACTCTCGGACACCTCAGAAACTCTCTATCACTCTCTATCACTCTCTGACACTCTCTGACACTCTCAGACACTCTCTATCACTCTCTGACACTCTCCATCAATCTTTATCACTCTCTGACACTCTCAGAAACTCTCTATCACTCTCTCTCACTCTCTGACGCTCTCTGACACTCTCTGACAATCTCAGACACTCTCAGACACTCTCTATCACACTCTGACACTCACTGACACTCTCACACATTCTCTGTCACTCTCAGACACTCTCTGTCACTCTCTATCACTCTCTGACACTCTGACACTCTCAGACACTCTCCGTCACTCTCAGACACTCTCTGTTACTCTCAGACACTCTCAGACATTCTCAGAAACTCTCTAGCACACTCTGAAACTCTCTGACACTCTCTGACACTCTCAGAATCTCTCTCTCAATCTCTGAAACTCTCAGACACTCTCGATCACTCTCTGACACTCTCTATCACTCTCTGACATTCTCAGACACTCTCTATCACTCTCTGAAACTCTCTATCACTCTCTGACACTCTCTATCACTCTCTATCACTCTCTGACACTCTCCATCAATCTTTATCACTCTCTGACACTCTCAGAAACTCTCTATCACTCTCTCTCACTCTCTGACGCTCTCTGACACTCTCTGACAATCTCAGACACTCTCAGACACTCTCTATCACACTCTGACACTCACTGACACTCTCAGACATTCTCTGTCACTCTCAGACACTCTCTGTCACTCTCTATCACTCTCTGACACTCTGACACTCTCAGACACTCTCCGTCACTCTCAGACACTCTCCATCACTCTCAGACACTCTCTATTACTCTCTATCACTCTCTGACACTCTCTATCACTCTCTGACACTCCCTGACTCTCTCTTTCGCACTGGTGACACTCTCTGAAACTCTCTGAGACTCTCAGACACACTCTATCACTCTCCGACACTCTCTGACACTCTCTATCACTCTCTGAGACTCTCTGACACTCTCAGAATCTTTCTCTCACTCTCTGAAACTCTCAGACACTCTCTATCACTCTCTGACACTCCCTGACTCACTCTTTCGCTCTCTGACACTCTCTGAAACTCTCTGACACTCTCTGACACTCTCTGAAACTCTCTGACACTCTCACACACTCTCTATCACTCTCTGAGACTCTCTGACACTCTCAGAATCTCTCTCTCACTCTTTGAAACTCTCAGACACTCTCTATCACTCTCTGACACTCTCTGACACTCTCAGAATCTCTCTCTCACTCTCTGAAACTCTCAGACACTCTCTGACACTCTCTGACACTCTCTATCACTCTCTGACATTCACTGACACTCTCAGACACTCTCTGTCACTCTCAGACACTCTCTATCACACTCTGAAGCTCTCTGACACTCTCAGACACTCTCTATCACTCTCAGCCACTCTCTATCACTCTCTGACACTCTCTGACACTCTCAGACACTCTCTGACACTCTCACATTCTCTATCACTCTCTATCACTCTCTGACACTCTATATCACTTCCTGAAACTTACTGACTCTCTCTGACACTCAATGACACTCTCTGACACTCACTATCACTCTATATCACTCTCTGACACTCTCAGACCCTCTCTATCACTCTCTATCACTCTCTGACACTCTCCATCAATCTTTATCACTCTCTGACACTCTCAGAAACTCTGTAGCACTCTCTCTCACTCTCTGACGCTCTCTGACACTCTCTGACAATCTCAGACACTCTCAGACACTCTCAGAATCGCTCTCTCACTCTCTGAAACTCTCAGACACTCTCTATCACTCTCTGACACTCTCTATCACTCTCTGACACTCTCTGACACTCTCTATCACTCTCTGACACTCACTGACACTCTCAGACACTCTCTGTCACTCTCTGACAATCTCTATTACTCTCTGACATTCTCAAACACTCTCAATCACTCTGTGACATTCACTGACACTCTCAGACACTCTCTGTCACTCTCAGAAACTCTCTATCACACTCTGAAGCTCTCTGACACTCTCAGACACTCTCTATCACTCTCAGCCACTCTCTGACACTCTCTGACACTCTCAGACACTCTCAGACACTCTCAGACACTCTCTGACAATCTCAGACACTCTCTATCACTCTATGACACTCTCAGACACTCTCTGACACTCTCATACACTCTCATACACTCTCTATCAATCTCTATCACTCTCTGACACACTCTGACACACTCTGACACACTCTGACACTCTCTGACAGTCTCAGACACTCTCTATCACTCTTTGACACACTGACAATCTCTGACACTCTCAGACACTCTCAGACACTCTATAATCACTCTCTGACACTCACTGACACTCGCAGACACTCTCTGTCACTCTCGGACACCTCAGAAACTCTCTATCACTCTCTATCACTCTCTGACACTCTCTGACACTCTCAGACACTCTCTATCACTCTCTGACACTCTCCATCAATCTTTATCACTCTCTGACACTCTCAGAAACTCTCTATCACTCTCTCTCACTCTCTGACGCTCTCTGACACTCTCTGACAATCTCAGACACTCTCAGACACTCTCTATCACACTCTGACACTCACTGACACTCTCACACATTCTCTGTCACTCTCAGACACTCTCTGTCACTCTCTATCACTCTCTGACACTCTGACACTCTCAGACACTCTCCGTCACTCTCAGACACTCTCTGTCACTCTCAGACACTCTCAGAAACTCTCTATCACACTCTGAAACTCTCTGACACTCTCTGACACTCTCAGAATCTCTCTCTCACTCTCTGAAACTCTCAGACACTCTCTATCACTCTCTGACACTCTCTATCACTCTCTGACATTCTCAGACACTCTCTATCACTCTCTGAAACTCTCTATCACTCTCTGACACTCTCTATCACTCTCTGACACTCACTGACACTCTCAGACACTCTCTATCACTCTCTGACACTCTCTGACACTCTCAGAATCTCTCTCCCACTCTCTGAAACTCTCAGACACTCTCTATCACTCTCTGACACTCCCTGACTCTCTCTTTCGCTCTCTGACACTCTTTGAAACTCTCTGACACTCTCTGACACTCTCTGAAACTCTCTGACACACTCAGACACTCTCTATCACTCTCTGAGACTCTCTGAAACTCTCAGAATCTCTCTCTCACTCTCTGAAACTCTCAGACACTCTCTATCACTCTCTGAAACTCTCTGACACTCTCAGAATCTCTCTCTCACTCTTTGAAACTCTCAGACACTCTCCATCACTCTCTGACACTCTCTGACACTCTCTGACATTCTCAGACACTCTCTGTCACTCTCTGAAACTCTCTATCACTCTCTGACACTCTCTGACACTCTCTATCACTCTCTGACATTCACTGACACTCTCAGATACTCTCTGTCACTCTCAGACACTCTCTATCACACTCTGAAGCTCTCTGACACTCTCAGACACTCTCTATCACTCTCAGCCACTCTCTATCACTCTCTGACACTCTCTATCACTCTCTGACACTCTCAGACACTCTCTATCACTCTCTGACACTCTCTGAAACTCTCAGACACTCTCTGACACTCTCACATTCTCTATCACTCTCTATCACTCTCTGACACTCTATATCACTCTCTGAAACTCTCTGACTCTCTCTGACACTCAATGACACTCTCTGACACTCCCTATCACTCTCTATCACTCTCTGACACTCTCTGACACTCTCTGACACTCTCAGACACTCTCCATCACTCTCTATCACTCTCTGACACTCTCCATCAATCTTTATCACTCTCTGACACTCTCAGAAACTCTCTATCACTCTCTCTCACTCTCTGACGCTCTCTGACACTCTCTGACAATCTCAGACACTCTCAGACACTCTCTATCACACTCTGACACTCACTGACACTCTCACACATTCTCTGTCACTCTCAACACTCTCTGTCACTCTCTATCACTCTCTGACACTCTGACACTCTCAGACACTCTCCGTCACTCTCAGACACTCTCTGTCACTCTCAGACACACACAGACACTCTCAGAAACTCTCTATCACACTCTGAAACTCTCTGACACTCTCTGACACTCTCAGAATCTCTCTCTCACTCTCTGAAACTCTCAGACACTCTCGATCACTCTCTGACACTCTCTATCACTCTCTGACATTCTCAGACACTCTCTATCACTCTCTGAAACTCTCTATCACTCTCTGACACTCTCTATCACTCTCTGACACTCACTGACACTCTCAGACACTCTCTGTCACTCTCAGACACTCTCTGACACTCTCAGAATCTCTCTCCCACTCTCTGAAACTCTCAGACACTCTCTATCACTCTCTGACACTCCCTGACTCTCTCTTTCGCTCTCTGACACTCTTTGAAACTCTCTGACACTCTCTGACACTCTCTGAAACTCTCTGACACACTCAGACACTCTCTATCACTCTCTGAAACTCTCAGAATCTCTCTCTCACTCTCTGAAACTCTCAGACACTCTCTATCACTCTCTGAAACTCTCTAACACTCTCAGAATCTCTCTCTCACTCTTTGAAACTCTCAGACACTCTCCATCACTCTCTGACACTCTCTGACACTCTCTGACACTCTCTGACATTCTCAGACACTCTCTGTCACTCTCTGAAACTCTCTATCACTCTCTGACACTCTCTGACACTCTCTATCACTCTCTGACATTCACTGACACTCTCAGACACTCTCTGTCACTCTCAGACACTCTCTATCACACTCTGAAGCTCTCTGACACTCTCAGACACTCTCTATCACTCTCAGCCACTCTCTATCACTCTCTGACACTCTCTATCACTCTCTGACACTCTCAGACACTCTCTATCACTCTCTGACACTCTCTGAAACTCTCAGACACTCTCTGACACTCTCACATTCTCTATCACTCTCTATCACTCTCTGACACTCTATATCACTCTCTGAAACTCTCTGACTCTCTCTGACACTCAATGACACTCTCTGACACTCCCTATCACTCTCTATCACTCTCTGACACTCTCTGACACTCTCTGACACTCTCAGACACTCTCCATCACTCTCTATCACTCTCTGACACTCTCCATCAATCTTTATCACTCTCTGACACTCTCAGAAACTCTCTATCACTCTCTCTCACTCTCTGACGCTCTCTGACACTCTCTGACAATCTCAGACACTCTCAGACACTCTCTATCACACTCTGACACTCACTGACACTCTCACACATTCTCTGTCACTCTCAACACTCTCTGTCACTCTCTATCACTCTCTGACACTCTGACACTCTCAGACACTCTCCGTCACTCTCAGACACTCTCTGTCACTCTCAGACACACACAGACACTCTCAGAAACTCTCTATCACACTCTGAAACTCTCTGACACTCTCTGACACTCTCAGAATCTCTCTCTCACTCTCTGAATCTCTCAGACACTCTCGATCACTCTCTGACACTCTCTATCACTCTCTGACATTCTCAGACACTCTCTATCACTCTCTGAAACTCTCTATCACTCTCTGACACTCTCTATCACTCTCTGACACTCACTGACACTCTCAGACACTCTCTGTCACTCTCAGACACTCTCTGTCACTCTCAGACACTCTCTATCAATCTCAGACACTCTCTATCACACTCTGAAGCTCTCTGGCACTCTCAAACACTCTCGATCACTCTCAGCCACTCTCTATCACTCTCTGACACTCTCTGACACTCTCTGACACTCTCTGACACTCTCTGACACTCTCAGACACTCTCTGACACTCTCAGACACTCTCTGACACTCTCAGACACTCTCTATCACTCTTTGACACACTTTGACAATCTCTGACACTCACAGACACTCTCAGACACTCTATATCACTCTCTGACACTCACTGACACTCGCAGACACTCTCTGTCACTCTCAGACACCTCAGAAACTCTCAATCACTCTCTGACACTCTCTGACACTCTCTGACGCTCTCTGACGCTCTCTGACACTCTCTATCACTCTCTGACACTCTCTGACACTCTGTGACACTCTCAGACACTCTCTGACACTCTCAGACACTCTCTGTCACTCTCTATCACTCTCTGACACTCTCTATCACTCTCTGACACTCTCCATCACTCTCTGACACTCTCTGACACTCTCAGACACTCTCAGACACTCTCTGACACTCTCAGACACTCTCAATCACTCTCTGACTCTCTCTGACACACTCTGTCACTGTCTGACACACTCAGACACTCTCTATCACTCTCTGTCCCTCTCAGACACCTCAGAAACTCTCTATCACTCTCTGACACTCTCAGACACTCTCTATCAATCTCTATCACTCTCTATCACTCTCTATCACTCTATATCACTCTCTGACACTCTATATCACGCTCTGAAACTCTCTGACACTCTCTGACACTCAATGACACTCTCTGACACTCCCTATCACGCTCTATCACTCTCTGACACTCTCAGACACTCTCTATCACTCTCTATCACCCTCTGACATCTCTATCAATCTTTATCACTCCTTGACCACTCTCAGACACTCTCTATCACTCTCTGTCCCTCTCAGACACCTCAGAAACTCTCTATCACTCTCTGACACTCTCTGACACTCTCTGACACTCTCTGACACTCTCTATCAATCTCTATCACTCTCTATCACTCTCTGACACTCTCTGACACTCTCTGACACTCTCAGACAATCACTATCACTCTCTATCACTCGATATCACTCTCTGACACTCTATATCACGCTCTGAAACTCTCTGACACTCTCTGACACTCAATGACACTCTCTGACACTCCCTATCACGCTCTATCACTCTCTGACACTCTCTGACACTCTCAGACACTCTCTATCACTCTCTATCACCCTCTGACATCTCTATCAATCTTTATCACTCCTTGACCACCCTCAGACATTCCCTATCACTCTCTATCACTCTCACTCACTCTCTGACGCTCTCTGACATTCTCTGACAATCTCAGACACTCTCAGACACTCTCTATCACACTCTGACACTCACTGACACTCTCGGACATTCTCTGTCACTCTCAGACACTCTCTGTCACTCTCTATCACTCTCTGACACTCTGACACTCTCAGACACTCTCCGTCACTCTCAGACAGTCTCTGTCACTCTCTATCACTCTCTGACACTCTCTATCACTCTCTGACACTCCCTGACTCTCTCCTTCGCTCTGGTGACACTCTCTGAATCTCTCTGACACTCTCAGACACACTCTATCACTCTCCGACACTCTCTGACACTCTCTATCACTCTCTGAGACTCTCTGACACTCTCAGAATCTTTCTCTCACTCTCTGAAACTCTCAGACACTCTCTATCACTCTCTGACACTCCCTGACTCACTCTTTCGCTCTGTGACGCTCTCTGAAACTCTCTGACACTCTCAGACACTCTCTATCACTCTCTGAGACTCTCTGACACTCTCAGAATCTCTCTCTCACTCTCTGAAACTCTCAGACACTCTCTATCACTCTCTGACACTCTCAGAATCTCTCTCTCACTCTCTGAAACTCTCAGACACTCTCTATCACTCTCTGACAGTCTCTGACACTCTCTGACATTCTCAGACACTCTCTATCACTCTCTGAAACTCTCTATCACTCTCTGACACTCTCTATCACTCTCTGACATTCACTGACACTCTCAGACACTCTCTGTCACTCTCAGACACTCTCTATCACACTCTGAAGCTCTCTGACACTCTCAGACACTCCCTATCACTCTCAGCCACTCTCTATCACTCTCTGACACTCTCTGACACTCTCAGACACTCTCTGACACTCTCACATTCTCTATCACTCTCTATCACTCTCTGACACTCCCTGACACTCTCAGACACTCTCTATCACTCTCTGACACTCTCCATCAATCTTTATCACTCTCTGACACACTCTATCACTCTCTGACACTCTCACACATTCTCTGTCACTCTCTATCACACTCTCTGTCACTCTCTATCACTCTCTGACACTCTGACACTCTCAGACACTCTCCGTCACTCTCAGACACTCTCTGTCACTCTCAGACACTCTCTATCACTCTATATCACTCTCTGACACTCTCCATCAATCTTTATCACTCTCTGACACTCTCAGAAACTCTCTATCACTCTCTCTCACTCTCTGACTCTCTCTGACACTCTCTGACAATCTCAGACACTCTCAGACACTCTCTATCACACTCTGACACTCACTGACACTCTCACACATTCTCTGTCACTTTCAGACACTCTCTGTCACTCTCTATCACTCTCTGACACTCTGACACTCTCAGACACTCTCCGTCACTCTCAGACACTCTCAGAAACTCTCTATCACACTCTGAAACTCTCTGACACTCTCAGAATCTCTCTCTCACTCTCTGAAACTCTCAGACACTCTCTATCACTCTCTGACACTCTCTATCACTCTCTGACATTCTCAGACACTCTCTATCACTCTCTGAAACTCTCTATCACTCTCTGACACTCTCTATCACTCTCTGACACTCACTGACACTCTCAGACACTCTCTATCACTCTCTGACACTCTCTGACACTCTCAGAATCTCTCTCTCACTCTCTGAAACTCTCAGGCACTCTCTATCACTCTCTGACACTCCCTGACTCTCTCTTTCGCTCTCTGACACTCTTTGAAACTCTCTGACACTCTCTGAAACTCTCTGACACACTCAGACACTCTCTATCACTCTCTGAGACTCTCTGAAACTCTCAGAATCTCTCTCTCACTCTCTGAAACTCTCAGACACTCTCTATCACACTCTGAAACTCTCTGACACTCTCAGAATCATTCTCTCACTCTTTGAAACTCTCAGACAATCTCCATCACTCTCTGACACTCTCTGACACTCTCTGACACTCTCTGACATTCTCAGACACTCTCTGTCACTCTCTGAAACTCTCTAACACTCTCTGACACTCTCTATCACTCTCTGACATTCACTGACACTCTCAGACACTCCCTGTCACTCTCAGACACTCTCTATCACACTCTGAAGCTCTCTGACACTCTCAGACACTCTCTATCACTCTCAGCCACTCTCTATCACTCTCTGACACTCTCTATCACTCTCTGACACTCTCAGACACTCTCTATCACTCTCTGACACTCTCTGACACTCTCAGACACTCTCTGACACTCTCACATTCTCTATCACTCTCTATCACTCTCTGACACTCTATATCACTCTCTGAAACTCTCTGACACTCTCTGACACGCAATGACACTCTCTGACACTCCCTATCACTCTCTATCACACTCTGACACTCTCAGACACTCTCCATCACTCTCTATCACTCTCTGACACTCTGCATCAATCTTTATCACTCTCTGACACTCTCAGAAACTCTCTATCACTCTCTCTCACTCTCTGACGCTCTCTGACACTCTCTGACAATCTCAGACACTCTCAGACACTCTCTATCACACTCTGACACTCACTGACACTCTCACACATTCTCTGTCACTCTCAACACTCTCTGTCACTCTCTATCACTCTCTGACACTCTGACACTCTCAGACACTCTCCGTCACTCTCAGACACTCTCTGTCACTCTCTGTCACTCTCAGACACTCTCAGACACTCTCAGAAACTCTCTATCACACTCTGAAACTCTCTGACACTCTCTGACACTCTCAGAATCTCTCTCTCACTCTCTGAAACTCTCAGACACTCTCGATCACTCTCTGACACTCTCTATCACTCTCTGACATTCTCAGACACTCTCTATCACTCTCTGAAACTCTCTATCACTCTCTGACACTCTCTATCACTCTCTGACACTCACTTACACTCTCAGACACTCTCTGTCTCTCTCAGACACTCTCTATCACTCTCAGACACTCTCTATCACACTCTGAAGCTCTCTGGCACTCTCAAACACTCTCGATCAATCTCAGCCACTCTCTATCACTCTCTGACACTCCCTGACACTCTCTTTCGCTCTCTGATACTCTCTGACACTCTCTGACGCTCTCCGACACTCTCTATCACTCTCTATCACTCTCTGACACTCTCTGACACTCTCAGAATCTCTCTCTCACTCTCTGACACTCTCAGACACTCTCTATCACTCTCTGACACTCTCTATCACTCTCTGACATTCTCAAACACTCTCTATCACTCTCTGAAACTCTCTCTCACTCTCTGACACTCTCTATCACTCTCTGACATTCACTGACACTCTCAGACACTCTCTGTCACTCTCAGACACTCTATCACACTCTGAAGCTCTCTGACACTCTCAGACACTCTCTATCACTCTCAGTCACTGTCTATCACTCTCTGAGACTCTCTGACACTCTCTGACACTCTCAGACACTCTCAGACACTCTCTGACACTCTCAGACACTCTCAGACACTCTCTGACACTCTCAGACACTCTCTATCACTCTATGACACTCTCTGACACTCTCAGACACTCTCAGACACTCTCTGACACTCTCAATCAATCTCTATCACTCTCTGACACACTCTGACACACTCTGACACACTCTGACACTCTCTGACAGTCTCAGACACTCTCTATCACTCTTTGACACACTCTGACAATCTCTGACACTCTCAGACACTCTATATCACTCTCTGACACTCACTGACACTCGCAGACACTCTCTGTCACTCTCAGACACCTCAGAAACTCTCTATCACTCTCTGACACTCTCTGACACTCTCTGACACTCTCTGACGCTCTCTGACACTCTCTGACACTCTCTATCACTCTATGACACTCTCTGACACTCTCTGACACTCTCTGACACTCTGTGACACTCTCAGACACTCTCTGACACTCTCAGACACTCTCTGTCACTCTCTATCACTCTCTGACACTCTCTATCACTCTCTGACACTCTCCATCACTCTCTGACACTCTCTGACACTCTCTGATACTCTCTGACACTCTCAGACACTCTCAGACACTCTCAGACACTCTCTGACACTCTCAGACACTCTCAATCACTCTCTGACTCTCTCTGACACACTCTGTCACTGTCTGACACACTCAGACACTCTCTATCACTCTCTGACACTCTCTGACACTCTCTGACACTCTCTGACACTCTCTATCAATCTCTATCACTCTCTATCACTCTCTGACACTCTCTGACACTCTCAGACAATCACTATCACTCTCTATCACTCTATATCACTCTCTGACACTCTATATCACGCTCTGAAACTCTCTGACACTCTCTGACACTCAATGACACTCTCTGACACTCCCTATCACGCTCTATCACTCTCTGACACTCTCAGACACTCTCTATCACTCTCTATCACCCTCTGACATCTCTATCAATCTTTATCACTCCTTGACCACTCTCAGACACTCCCTATCACTCTCTATCACTCTCTCTCACTCTCTGACGCTCTCTGACACTCTCTGACAATCTCAGGCACTCTCAGACACTCTCTATCACACTCTGACACTCACTGACACTCTCAGACATTCTCTGTCACTCTCAGACACTCTCTGTCACTCTCTATCACTCTCTGACACTTTGACACTCTCAGACACTCTCCGTCACTCTCAGACAGTCTCTGTCACTCTCTATCACTCTCTGACACTCTCTATCACTCTCTGACACTCCCTGACTCACTCTTTCGCTCTGGTGACACTCTCTGAAACTCTCTGACACTCTCAGACACACTCTATCACTCTCCGACACTCTCTGACACTCTCTATCACTCTCTGAGACTCTCTGACACTCTCAGAATCTTTCTCTCACTCTCTGAAACTCTCAGACACTCTCTATCACTCTCTGACACTCCCTGACTCACTCTTTCGCTCTCTGACACTCTCTGACACTCTCTGACACTCTCTGACACTCTCTGAAACTCTCTGACACTCTCTGACACTCTCTCTCACTCTCTGAAACTCTCAGACACTCTCTATCACTCTCTGACACTCTCAGAATCTCTCTCTCACTCTCTGAAACTCTCAGACACTCTCTATCACTCTCTGACAGTCTCTGACACTCTCTGACATTCTCAGACACTCTCTATCACTCTCTGAAACTCTCTATCACTCTCTGACACTCTCTATCACTCTCTGACACTCACTTACACTCTCAGACACTCTCTGTCTCTCTCAGACACTCTCTATCACTCTCAGACACTCTCTATCACACTCTGAAGCTCTCTGGCACTCTCAAACACTCTCGATCAATCTCAGCCACTCTCTATCACTCTCTGACACTCCCTGACACTCTCTTTCGCTCTCTGATACTCTCTGACACTCTCTGACGCTCTCCGACACTCTCTATCACTCTCTATCACTCTCTGACACTCTCTGACACTCTCAGAATCTCTCTCTCACTCTCTGACACTCTCAGACACTCTCTATCACTCTCTGACACTCTCTATCACTCTCTGACATTCTCAAACACTCTCTATCACTCTCTGAAACTCTCTCTCACTCTCTGACACTCTCTATCACTCTCTGACATTCACTGACACTCTCAGACACTCTCTGTCACTCTCAGACACTCTATCACACTCTGAAGCTCTCTGACACTCTCAGACACTCTCTATCACTCTCAGTCACTGTCTATCACTCTCTGAGACTCTCTGACACTCTCTGACACTCTCAGACACTCTCAGACACTCTCTGACACTCTCAGACACTCTCAGACACTCTCTGACACTCTCAGACACTCTCTATCACTCTATGACACTCTCTGACACTCTCAGACACTCTCAGACACTCTCTGACACTCTCAATCAATCTCTATCACTCTCTGACACACTCTGACACACTCTGACACACTCTGACACTCTCTGACAGTCTCAGACACTCTCTATCACTCTTTGACACACTCTGACAATCTCTGACACTCTCAGACACTCTATATCACTCTCTGACACTCACTGACACTCGCAGACACTCTCTGTCACTCTCAGACACCTCAGAAACTCTCTATCACTCTCTGACACTCTCTGACACTCTCTGACACTCTCTGACGCTCTCTGACACTCTCTGACACTCTCTATCACTCTATGACACTCTCTGACACTCTCTGACACTCTCTGACACTCTGTGACACTCTCAGACACTCTCTGACACTCTCAGACACTCTCTGTCACTCTCTATCACTCTCTGACACTCTCTATCACTCTCTGACACTCTCCATCACTCTCTGACACTCTCTGACACTCTCTGATACTCTCTGACACTCTCAGACACTCTCAGACACTCTCAGACACTCTCTGACACTCTCAGGCACTCTCAATCACTCTCTGACTCTCTCTGACACACTCTGTCACTGTCTGACACACTCAGACACTCTCTATCACTCTCTGACACTCTCTGACACTCTCTGACACTCTCTGACACTCTCTATCAATCTCTATCACTCTCTATCACTCTCTGACACTCTCTGACACTCTCAGACAATCACTATCACTCTCTATCACTCTATATCACTCTCTGACACTCTATATCACGCTCTGAAACTCTCTGACACTCTCTGACACTCAATGACACTCTCTGACACTCCCTATCACGCTCTATCACTCTCTGACACTCTCAGACACTCTCTATCACTCTCTATCACCCTCTGACATCTCTATCAATCTTTATCACTCCTTGACCACTCTCAGACACTCCCTATCACTCTCTATCACTCTCTCTCACTCTCTGACGCTCTCTGACACTCTCTGACAATCTCAGGCACTCTCAGACACTCTCTATCACACTCTGACACTCACTGACACTCTCAGACATTCTCTGTCACTCTCAGACACTCTCTGTCACTCTCTATCACTCTCTGACACTTTGACACTCTCAGACACTCTCCGTCACTCTCAGACAGTCTCTGTCACTCTCTATCACTCTCTGACACTCTCTATCACTCTCTGACACTCCCTGACTCACTCTTTCGCTCTGGTGACACTCTCTGAAACTCTCTGACACTCTCAGACACACTCTATCACTCTCCGACACTCTCTGACACTCTCTATCACTCTCTGAGACTCTCTGACACTCTCAGAATCTTTCTCTCACTCTCTGAAACTCTCAGACACTCTCTATCACTCTCTGACACTCCCTGACTCACTCTTTCGCTCTCTGACACTCTCTGACACTCTCTGACACTCTCTGACACTCTCTGAAACTCTCTGACACTCTCTGACACTCTCTCTCACTCTCTGAAACTCTCAGACACTCTCTATCACTCTCTGACACTCTCAGAATCTCTCTCTCACTCTCTGAAACTCTCAGACACTCTCTATCACTCTCTGACAGTCTCTGACACTCTCTGACATTCTCAGACACTCTCTATCACTCTCTGACACTCACTTACACTCTCAGACACTCTCTGTCTCTCTCAGACACTCTCTATCACTCTCAGACACTCTCTATCACACTCTGAAGCTCTCTGGCACTCTCAAACACTCTCGATCAATCTCAGCCACTCTCTATCACTCTCTGACACTCCCTGACACTCTCTTTCGCTCTCGGATACTCTCTGACACTCTCTGACGCTCTCCGACACTCTCTATCACTCTCTATCACTCTCTGACACTCTCTGACACTCTCAGAATCTCTCTCTCACTCTCTGACACTCTCAGACACTCTCTATCACTCTCTGACACTCTCTATCACTCTCTGACATTCTCAAACACTCTCTATCACTCTCTGAAACTCTCTCTCACTCTCTGACACTCTCTATCACTCTCTGACATTCACTGACACTCTCAGACACTCTCTGTCACTCTCAGACACTCTATCACACTCTGAAGCTCTCTGACACTCTCAGACACTCTCTATCACTCTCAGTCACTGTCTATCACTCTCTGAGACTCTCTGACACTCTCTGACACTCTCAGACACTCTCAGACACTCTCTGACACTCTCAGACACTCTCAGACACTCTCTGACACTCTCAGACACTCTCTATCACTCTATGACACTCTCTGACACTCTCAGACACTCTCAGACACTCTCTGACACTCTCAATCAATCTCTATCACTCTCTGACACACTCTGACACACTCTGACACACTCTGACACTCTCTGACAGTCTCAGACACTCTCTATCACTCTTTGACACACTCTGACAATCTCTGACACTCTCAGACACTCTATATCACTCTCTGACACTCACTGACACTCGCAGACACTCTCTGTCACTCTCAGACACCTCAGAAACTCTCTATCACTCTCTGACACTCTCTGACACTCTCTGACACTCTCTGACGCTCTCTGACACTCTCTGACACTCTCTATCACTCTATGACACTCTCTGACACTCTCTGACACTCTCTGACACTCTGTGACACTCTCAGACACTCTCTGACACTCTCAGACACTCTCTGTCACTCTCTATCACTCTCTGACACTCTCTATCACTCTCTGACACTCTCCATCACTCTCTGACACTCTCTGACACTCTCTGATACTCTCTGACACTCTCAGACACTCTCAGACACTCTCAGACACTCTCTGACACTCTCAGACACTCTCAATCACTCTCTGACTCTCTCTGACACACTCTGTCACTGTCTGACACACTCAGACACTCTCTATCACTCTCTGACACTCTCTGACACTCTCTGACACTCTCTGACACTCTCTATCAATCTCTATCACTCTCTATCACTCTCTGACACTCTCTGACACTCTCAGACAATCACTATCACTCTCTATCACTCTATATCACTCTCTGACACTCTATATCACGCTCTGAAACTCTCTGACACTCTCTGACACTCAATGACACTCTCTGACACTCCCTATCACGCTCTATCACTCTCTGACACTCTCAGACACTCTCTATCACTCTCTATCACCCTCTGACATCTCTATCAATCTTTATCACTCCTTGACCACTCTCAGACACTCCCTATCACTCTCTATCACTCTCTCTCACTCTCTGACGCTCTCTGACACTCTCTGACAATCTCAGGCACTCTCAGACACTCTCTATCACACTCTGACACTCACTGACACTCTCAGACATTCTCTGTCACTCTCAGACACTCTCTGTCACTCTCTATCACTCTCTGACACTTTGACACTCTCAGACACTCTCCGTCACTCTCAGACAGTCTCTGTCACTCTCTATCACTCTCTGACACTCTCTATCACTCTCTGACACTCCCTGACTCACTCTTTCGCTCTGGTGACACTCTCTGAAACTCTCTGACACTCTCAGACACACTCTATCACTCTCCGACACTCTCTGACACTCTCTATCACTCTCTGAGACTCTCTGACACTCTCAGAATCTTTCTCTCACTCTCTGAAACTCTCAGACACTCTCTATCACTCTCTGACACTCCCTGACTCACTCTTTCGCTCTCTGACACTCTCTGACACTCTCTGACACTCTCTGACACTCTCTGAAACTCTCTGACACTCTCTGACACTCTCTCTCACTCTCTGAAACTCTCAGACACTCTCTATCACTCTCTGACACTCTCAGAATCTCTCTCTCACTCTCTGAAACTCTCAGACACTCTCTATCACTCTCTGACAGTCTCTGACACTCTCTGACATTCTCAGACACTCTCTATCACTCTCTGAAACTCTCTATCACTCTCTGACACTCTCTGACACTCTCTATCACTCTCTGACATTCACTGACACTCTCAGACACTCTCTGTCACTCTCAGCCACTCTCTATCACACTCTGACACTCTCTGACACTCTCAGACACTCTCTGACACTCTCACATTCTCTATCACTCTCTATCACTCTCTGACACTCTATATCACTTTCTGAAACTCTCTGACTCTCTCTGACACTCAATGACACTCTCTGACACTCCCTATCACTCTCTATCACTCTCTGACACTCTCTGACACTCTCAGACACTCTCTATCACTCTCTATCACTCTCTGACACTCTCCATCAATCTTTATCACTCTCTGACACTCTCAGAAACTCTCTATCACTCTCTCTCAATCTCTGACGCTCTCTGACACTCTCTGACAATCTCAGACACTCTCAGACACTCTCTATCACACTCTGACACTCACTGACACTGTCACACATTCTCTGTCACTCTCTATCCCACTCTCTGTCACTCTCTATCACTCTCTGACGCTCTGACACTCACTGACACTCTCACACATTCTCTGTCACTCTCTATCACACTCTCAGAAACTCTCTATCACTCTTTGACACTCTGACACTCTCAGACACTCTCCGTCACTCTCAGACACACTCTGTCACTCTCTGTCACACTTCAGACACTCTCAGACACTCTCAGAAACTCTCTATCACACTCTGAAAGTCTCTGACACTCTCTGACACTCTCAGAATCTCTCTCTCATTCTCTGAAACTCTCAGACACTCTCTATCACTCTCTGACACTCTCTATCACTCTCTGACACTCTCTGACACTCTCTATCACTCTCTGACACTCACTGACACTCTCAGACAGTCTCTGTCACTCTCTGTCACTCTCTGACACTCTCTATTACTCTCTGACATTCTCAAACACTCTCCATCACTCTCTGACATTCACTGACACTCTCAGACACTCTCCGTCACTCTCAGAAACTCTCTATCACACTCTGAAGCTCTCTGACACTCTCAGACATTCTCTATCACTCTCAGCCACTCTCAGCCACTCTCTGACACTCTCTGACACTCTCTGACACTCTCAGACACTCTCAGACACTCTCTGACAATCTCAGACACTCTCTCTCACTCTCTGAAACTCTCAGACACTCTCTATCACTCTCTGACACTCTCAGAATCTCTCTCTCACTCTCTGAAACACTCAGACACTCTCTATCACTCTCTGACAGTCTCTGACACTCTCTGACATTCTCAGACACTCTCTATCACTCTCTGAAACTCTCTATCACTCTCTGACACTCTCTGACACTCTCTATCACTCTCTGACATTCACTGACACTCTCAGACACTCTCTGTCACTCTCAGCCACTCTCTATCACACTCTGACACTCTCTGACACTCTCAGACACTCTCTGACACTCTCACATTCTCTATCACTCTCTATCACTCTCTGACACTCTATATCACTTTCTGAAACTCTCTGACTCTCTCTGACACTCAATGACACTCTCTGACACTCCCTATCACTCTCTATCACTCTCTGACACTCTCTGACACTCTCAGACACTCTCTATCACTCTCTATCACTCTCTGACACTCTCCATCAATCTTCATCACTCTCTGACACTCTCAGAAACTCTCTATCACTCTCTCTCAATCTCTGACGCTCTCTGACACTCTCTGACAATCTCAGACACTCTCAGACACTCTCTATCACACTCTGACACTCACTGACACTGTCACACATTCTCTGTCACTCTCTATCCCACTCTCTGTCACTCTCTATCACTCTCTGACGCTCTGACACTCACTGACACTCTCACACATTCTCTGTCACTCTCTATCACACTCTCTGTCACTCTCTATCACTCTCTGACACTCTGACACTCTCAGACACTCTCCGTCACTCTCAGACACACTCTGTCACTCTCTGTCACACTTCAGACACTCTCAGACACTCTCAGAAACTCTCTATCACACTCTGAAAGTCTCTGACACTCTCTGACACTCTCAGAATCTCTCTCTCATTCTCTGAAACTCTCAGACACTCTCTATCACTCTCTGACACTCTCTATCACTCTCTGACACTCTCTGACACTCTCTATCACTCTCTGACACTCACTGACACTCTCAGACAGTCTCTGTCACTCTCTGTCACTCTCTGACACTCTCTATTACTCTCTGACATTCTCAAACACTCTCCATCACTCTCTGACATTCACTGACACTCTCAGACACTCTCCGTCACTCTCAGAAACTCTCTATCACACTCTGAAGCACTCTGACACTCTCAGACATTCTCTATCACTCTCAGCCACTCTCTGACACTCTCTGACACTCTCTGACACTCTCAGACACTCTCAGACACTCTCTGACAATCTCAGACACTCTCTATCACTCTATGACACTCTCAGACACTCTCAGACACTCTCTGACAATCTCAGACACTCTCTATCACTCTATGACACTCTCTGACACTCTATGACACTCTCTGACACTCTCATACACTCTCTATCAATCTCTATCACTCTCTGACACACTCTGACACACTCTGACACTCTCTGACAGTCTCAGACACTCTCTATCACTCTTTGACACACTCTGACAATCTCTGACACTCTCAGACACTCTCAGACAGTCCATATCACTCTCTGACACTCACTGACACTCGCAGACACTCTCTGTCACTCTCAGACAACTCAGAAACTCTCTATCACTCTCTGACACTCTCTGACACTCTCTGACGCTCTCTGACACTCTCTATCACTCTATGAAACTCTCTGACACTCCCTATCACTCTCTATCGCTCTCTGACACTGTCTGACACACTCAGACACTCTATATCACTCTCTGACACTCACTGACACTCGCAGACACTCTCTGTCACTTTCAGACACCTCAGAAATTCTCTATCACTCTCTGACACTCTCTGACACTCTCTGACACTCTCTGACACTCTCAGACAATCACTATCACTCTCTTCCACTCTCTATCACTCTCTGACACTCCATATCACACTCTGAAACTCTCTGACACTCTCTGATACTCTCTGACACTCAATGACACTCTCTGACACTCCCTATCACTATCTACCACTCTCTGACACTCTGTGACACTCTCAGACACTCTCTGACACTCTCAGACACTCTCTGTCACTCTCTATCACTCTCTGACACTCTCTATCACTCTCTGACACACTCCATCACTCTCTGACACTCTCTGACACTCTCTGACACTCTCAGACACTCTCAGACACTCTCTGACACTCTCAGACACTCTCTGACTCTCTCTGACACACTCTGTCACTGTCTGACACACTCAGAACCTCTCTATCACTCTCTGACACTCTCTGACACTCTCTATCAATCTCTATCACTCTCTATCACTCTCTGACACTCTCTGACACTCTCTGACACTCTCAGACAATCACTATCACTCTCTATCACTCTATATCACTCTCTGACACTCTATATCACGCTCTGAAACTCTCCGACACTCTCTGACACTCAATGACACTCTCTGACACTCCCTATCACGCTCTATCACTCTCTGACACTCTCTGACACTCTCAGACACTCTCTATCACTCTCTGACACTCTCTGACACTCTCAGAATCTCTCTCTCACTCTCTGAAAATCTGAGACACTCTCTAACACTCTCTGACACTCTCTGACACTCTCAGAATCTCTCTCTCACACTCTGAAACTCTCAGACACTCTCTATCACTCTCTGACAGTCTCTGACACTCTCTGACATTCTCAGACACTCTCTATCACTCTCTGAAACTCTCTATCACTCTCTGACACTCTCTGACACTCTCTATCACTCTCTGACATTCACTGACACTCTCAGACACTCTCTGTCACTCTCAGACACTCTCTATCACACTCTGAAGCTCTCTGACACTCTCAGACACTCTCTATCACTCTCAGCCACTCTCTATCACTCTCTGACACTCTCTGACACTCTCAGACACTCTCTGACACTCTCTGACTCTCTCTATCACTCTCTGACACTCTCTGACACTCTCAGACACTCTCTGACACTCTCACATTCTCTATCACTCTCTATCACTCTCTGACACTCTATATCACTCTCTGAAACTCTCTGACTCTCTCTGACACTCAATGACACTCTCTGACACTCCCTATCACTCTCTATCACTCTCTGACACTCTCTGACACTCTCAGAATCTCTCTCTCACTCTCTGAAACTCTCAGACACTCTCTATCACTCTCTGACACTCTCTATCACTCTCTGACACACTCTGACACTCTCTATCACTCTCTGACATTCACTGACACTCTCAGACACTCTCTGTCACTCTCTGACACTCTCTATTACTCTCTGACATTCTCAAACACTCTCCATCACTCTCTGACATTCACTGACACTCTCAGACAATCTCTGTCACTCTCAGACACTCTCTATCACACTCTGAAGCTCTCTGACACTCTCAGACATTCTCTATCACTCTCAGACACTCTCTGACACTCTCTGACACTCTCTATCAATCTCTATCACTCTCTATCACTCTCTGACACTCTCTGACACTCTCAGACAATCACTATCACTCTCTATCACTCTATGTCACTCTCTGACACTCTATATCACGCTCTGAAACTCTCTGACACTCAATGACACTCTCTGACACTCCCTATCACGCTCTATCACTCTCTGACACTCTCTGACACTCTCAGACACTCTCTATCACTCTCTATCACCCTCTGACATCTCTATCAATCTTTATCACTCCTTGACCACTCTCAGACACTCCCTGTCACTCTCTATCACTCTCTCTCTCACTCTCTGACGCTCTCTGACACTCTCTGACAATCTCAGACACTCTCAGACACTCTCTATCACACTCTGACACTCACTGACACTCTCAGACATTCTCTGTCACTCTCAGACACTCTCTGTCACTCTCTATCACTCTCTGACACTCTGACACTCTCAGACACTCTCCGTCACTCTCAGACACTCTCTGTCACTCTCTATCACTCTCTGACTCTCTCTATCACTCTCTGACACTCCCTGACTCTCTCTTTCGCTCTGGTGACACTCTCTGAAACTCTCTGACACTCTCAGACACACTCTATCACTCTCCGACACTCTCTGACACTCTCTATCACTCTCTGAGACTCTCTGACACTCTCAGAATCATTCTCTCACTCTCTGAAACTCTCAGACACTCTCTATCACTCTCTGACACTCCCTGACTCACTCTTTCGCTCTCTGACACTCTCTGAAACTCTCTGACACTCTCTGACGCACTCTGAAACTCACTGACACTCTCAGACACTCTCTATCACTCTCTGAGACTCTCTGACACTCTCAGAATCTCTCTCTCACTCTCTGAAACTCTCAGACACTCTAAATCACTCTCTGACACTCTCAGAATCTCTCTCTCACTCTCTGAAACTCTCAGACACTCTCTATCACTCTCTGACAGTCTCTGACACTCTCTGACATTCTCAGACACTCTCTATCACTCTCAGACACTCTCTATCACTCTCTGAAACTCTCTATCACTCTCTGACACTCTCTGACACTCTCTATCACTCTCTATCACTCTCTGACATTCACTGACACTCTCAGACACTCTCTGTCACTCTCAGACACTCTCTGACACTGTCAGAATCTCTCTCTCACTCTCTGAAACTCTCAGACACTCTCTATCACTCTCTGACAGTCTCTGACACTCTCTGACATTCTCAGACACTCTCTATCACTCTCTGAAACTCTCTATCACTCTCTGACACTCTCTGACACTCTCTATCACTCTCTGACATTCACTGACACTCTCAGACACTCTCTGTCACTCTCAGACACTCTCTATCACACTCTGAAGCTCTCTGACACTCTCAGACACTCTCTATCACTCTCAGCCACTCTCTATCACTCTCTGACACTCTCTGACACTCTCAGACACTCTCTGACACTCTCAGACACTCTCTATCACTCTCTGACACTCTCTGACACTCTCAGACACTATCTGACACTCTCACATTCTCTATCACTCTCTATCACTCTCTGACACACTATATCACTTTCTGAAACTCTCTGACTCTCTCTGACACTCAATGAAACTCTCTGACACTCCCTTTCACTCTCTATCACTCTCTGACACTCTCTGACACTCTCAGACACTCTCTATCACTCTCCATCACGCTCTGACACTCTCCATCAATCTTTATCACTCTCTGACACTCTCAGAAACTCTCTATCACTCTTTCTCACTCTCTGACGCTCTCTGACAATCTCTGACACTCTCTGACAATCTCAGACACTCTCAGACACTCTCTATCACACTCTGACACTCACTGACACTCTCACACATTCTCTGTCACTCTCTATCACACTCTCTGTCACTCTCTATCACTCTCTGACACTCTGACACTCTCAGACACTCTCCGTCACTCTCAGACACTCTCTGTCACTCTCTGTCACTCTCAGACACTCTCAGACACTCTCAGAAACTCTCTATCACACTCTGAAAGTCTCTGACACTCTCTGACACTCTCAGAATCTCTCTCTCACTCTCTGAAACTCTCAGACACTCTCTATCACTCTCTGACACTCTCTATCACTCTCTGACACACTCTGACACTCTCTATCACTCTCTGACATTCACTGACACTCTCAGACACTCTCTGTCACTCTCTGACACTCTCTATCACTCTCTGACATTCTCAAACACTCTCCATCACTCTCTGACATTCACTGACACCCTCAGACAATCTCTGTCACTCTCAGACACTCTCTATCACACTCTGAAGCTCTCTGACACTCTCAGACATTCTCTATCACTCTCAGCCACTCTCTGACACTCTCTGACACTCTCTGACACTCTCAGACACTCTCTGACACTCTCTGACACTCTCTATCAATCTCTATCACTCTCTATCACTCTCTGACACTCTCTGACACTCTCAGACAATCACTATCACTCTCTATCACTCTATGTCACTCTCTGACACTCTATATCACGCTCTGAAACTCTCTGACACTCACTGACACTCTCTGACACTCCCTATCACGCTCTATCACTCTCTGACACTCTCTGACACTCTCAGACACTCTCTATCACTCTCTATCACCCTCTGACATCTCTATCAATCTTTATCACTCCTTGACCACTCTCAGACACTCCCTGTCACTCTCTATCACTCTCTCTCTCACTCTCTGACGCTCTCTGACACTCTCTGACAATCTCAGACACTCTCAGACACTCTCTATCACACTCTGACACTCACTGACACTCTCAGACATTCTCTGTCACTCTCAGACACTCTCTGTCACTCTCTATCACTCTCTGACACTCTGACACTCTCAGACACTCTCCGTCACTCTCAGACACTCTCTGTCACTCTCTATCACTCTCTGACACTCTCTATCACTCTCTGACACTCCCTGACTCTCTCTTTCGCTCTGGTGACACTCTCTGAAACTCTCTGACACTCTCAGACACACTCTATCACTCTCCGACACTCTCTGACACTCTCTATCACTCTCTGAGACTCTCTGACACTCTCAGAATCATTCTCTCACTCTCTGAAACTCTCAGACACGCTCTATCACTCTCTGACACTCCCTGACTCACTCTTTCGCTCTCTGACACTCTCTGAAACTCTCTGACACTCTCTGACGCACTCTGAAACTCACTGACACTCTCAGACACTCTCTATCACTCTCTGAGACTCTCTGACACTCTCAGAATCTCTCTCTCACTCTCTGAAACTCTCAGACACTCTAAATCACTCTCTGACACTCTCAGAATCTCTCTCTCACTCTCTGAAACTCTCAGACACTCTCTATCACTCTCTGACAGTCTCTGACACTCTCTGACATTCTCAGACACTCTCTATCACTCTCAGACACTCTCTATCACTCTCTGAAACTCTCTATCACTCTCTGACACTCTCTGACACTCTCTATCACTCTCCATCACTCTCTGACATTCACTGACACTCTCAGACACTCTCTGTCACTCTCAGACACTCTCTATCACACTCTGAAGCTCTCTGACACTCTCAGACACTCTCTATCACTCTCAGCCACTCTCTATCACTCTCTGACACTCTCTGCCACTCTCAGACACTCTCTGACACTCTCAGACACTCTCTATCACTCTCTGACACTCTCTGACACTCTCAGACACTCTCTGACACTCTCACATTCTCTATCACTCTCTATCACTCTCTGACACACTATATCACTTTCTGAAACTCTCTGACTCTCTCTGACACTCAATGACACTCTCTGACACTCCCTTTCACTCTCTATCACTCTCTGACACTCTCTGACACTCTCAGACACTCTCTATCACTCTCTATCACTCTCTGACACTCTCCATCAATCTTTATCACTCTCTGACACTCTCAGAAACTCTCTGTCACTCTCTCTCACTCTCTGACGCTCTCTGACATTCTCTGACAATCTCAGACACTCTCAGACACTCTCTATCACACTCTGACACTCACTGACACTCTCACACATTCTCTGTCACTCTCTATCACACTCTCTGTCACTCTCTATCACTCTCTGACACTCTGACACTCTCAGACACTCTCCGTCACTCTCAGACACTCTCTGTCACTCTCTGTCACTCTCTGAAACTCTCAGACACTCTCTATCACTCTCTGACACTCTCTATCACTCTCTGACACTCTCTGACACTCTCTATCACTCTCTGACACTCACTGACACTCTCAGACACTCTCTGTCACTCTCTGACACTCTCTATTACTCTCTGACATTCTCAAACACTCTCCATCACTCTCTGACATTCACTGACACTCTCAGACACTCTCTGTCACTCTCAGACACTCTGTATCACACTCTGAAGCTCTCTGACACTCTCAGACATACTCTATCACTCTCAGCCACTCTCTGACACTCTCTGACACTCTATGACACTCTCAGACACTCTCAGACACTCTCTGACAATCTCAGACACTCTCTTTCACTCTATGACACTCTCTGACACTCTCAGACACTCTCTGACACTCTCATACACTCTCTATCACTCTCTATCACTCTCTGACACACTCTGACACACTCTGACACTCTCTGACATTCTCAGACACTCTCTATCACTCTTTGACACACTCTGACAATCTCTGACACTCTCAGACACTCTTAGACACTCCATATCACTCTCTGACACTCACTGACACTCGCAGACACTCTCTGTCACTCTCAGACACCTCAGAAACTCTCTATCACTCTCTGACACTCTCTGACACTCTCTGACGCTCTCTGACACTCTCTATCACTCTATGAAACTCTCTGACACTCTCTATCACTCTCTATCGCTCTCTGACACTGTCTGACACACTCAGACACTCTCTATCACTCTCTGTCACTCTCAGACACCTCAGAAATTCTCTATCACTCTCTGACACTCTCTGACACTCTCTGACACTCTCAGAATCATTCTCTCACTCTCTGAAACTCTCAGACACTCTCTATCACTCTCTGACACTCCCTGACTCACTCTTTCGCTCTCTGACACTCTCTGAAACTCTCTGACCCTCTCTGACACTCTCTGAAACTCACTGACACTCTCAGACACTCTCTATCACTCTCTGAGACTCTCTGACACTCTCAGAATCTCTCTATCACACTCTGAAACTCTCAGACACGCTCTATCACTCTCTGACACTCTCTGACACTCTCAGAATCTCTCTCTCACTCTCTGAAACTCTCAGACACTCTCTATCACTCTCTGACAGTCTCTGACACTCTCTGACATTCTCAGACACTCTCTATCACTCTCTGAAACTCTCTATCACTCTCTGACACTCTCTGACACTCTCTATCACTCTCTGACATTCACTGACACTCTCAGACACTCTCTGTCACTCTCAGACACTCTCTATCACACTCTGAAGCTCTCTGACACTCTCAGACACTCTCTATCACTCTCAGCCACTCTCGATCACTCTCTGACACTCTCTGACACTCTCAGACACTCTCTGACACTCTCAGACACTCTCTATCACTCTCTGACACTCTCTGACACTCTCAGACACTCTCTGACACTCTCACATTCTCTATCACTCTCTATCACTCTCTGACACACTATATCACTTTCTGAAACTCTCTGACTCTCTCTGACACTCAATGACACTCTCTGACACTCCCTTTCACTCTCTATCACTCTCTGACACTCTCAGACATTCTCCATCACTCTCTATCACTCTCTATCACTCTCTGACACTCTCCATCAATCTTTATCACTCTCTGACACTCTCAGAAACTCTCTATCACTCTCTCTCACTCTCTGACGCTCTCTGACACTCTCTGACAATCTCAGACACTCTCAGACACTCTCTATCACACTCTGACACTCACTGACACTCTCACACATTCTCTGTCACTCTCTATCACACTCTCTGTCACTCTCTATCACTCTCTGACACTCTGACACTCTCAGACACTCTCTGACACTCTCTGACACTCTCTGACACTCTCAGACACTCTCAGACACTCTCTGACAATCTCAGACACTCTCTATCACTCTATGACACACTCTGACACTCTCAGACACTCTCTGACACTCTCATACACTCTCTATCAATCTCTATCACTCTCTGACACACTCTGACACACTCTGACACTCTCTGACAGTCTCAGACAATCTCTATCACTCTTTGACACACTCTGACAATCTCTGACACTCTCAGACACTCTCAGACACTCCATATCACTCTCTGACACTCATTGACACTCGCAGACACTCTATGTCACTCTCAGACACCTCAGAAACTCTCTATCACTCTCTGACACTCTCTGACACTCTCACACATTCTCTGTCACTCTCTATCACACTCTCTGTCACTCTCTATCACTCTCTGACACTCTGACACTCTCAGACACTCTCTGAAACTCTCTGACACTCTCAGACACTCTCTGACAATCTCAGACACTCTCTATCACTCTATGACACTCTCTGACACTCTCAGACACTCTCTGACACTCTCATACACTCTCTATCAATCTCTATCACTCTCTGACACACTCTGACACACTCTGACACTCTCTGACAGTCTCAGACAATCTCTATCACTCTTTGACACACTCTGACAATCTCTGACACTCTCAGACACTCTCAGACACTCCATATCACTCTCTGACACTCACTGACACTCGCAGACACTCTCTGTCACTCTCAGACACCTCAGAAACTCTCTATCACTCTCTGACACTCTCTATCACTCTATGAAACTCTCTGACACTCTCTATCACTCTCTATCGCTCTCTGACACTGTCTGACACACTCAGACACTCTCTATCACTCTCTGTCACTCTCAGACACCTCAGAAATTCTCTATCACTCTCTGACACTCTCTGACACCCTCTGACACTCTCAGAATCATTCTCTCACTCTCTGAAACTCTCAGACACTCTCTATCAATCTCTGACACTCCCTGACTCACTCTTTCGCTCTCTGACACTCTCTGAAACTCTCTGACACTCTCTGACACTCTCTGAAACTCACTGACACTCTCAGACACTCTCTATCACTCTCTGAGACTCTCTGACACTCTCAGAATCTCTCTCTCACTCTTAGAAACTCTCAGACACTCTCTATCACTCTCTGACCGTCTCTGACACTCTCTGACATTCTCAGACACTCTCTATCACTCTCTGAAACTCTCTATCACTCTCTGACACTCTCTGACACTCTCTATCACTCTCTGACATTCACTGACACTCTCAGACACTCTCTGTCACTCTCAGACACTCTCTATCACACTCTGAAGCTCTCTGACACTCTCAGACACTCTCTATCACTCTCAGCCACTCTCTATCACTCTCTGACACTCTCAGACACCTCAGAAACTCTCTATCACTCTCTGACACTCTCTGACACTCTCTGACGCTCTCTGACACTCTCTATCACTCTATGAAACTCTCTGACACTCTCTATCACTCTCTATCGCTCTCTGACACTGTCTGACACGCTCAGACACTCTCTATCACTCTCTGTCACTCTCAGACACCTCAGAAATTCTCTATCACTCTCTGACACTCTCTGACACTCTCTGACACTCTCTATCACTCTATGAAACTCTCTGACACTCTCTATCACTCTCTATCACTCTCTGACACTCTCTGACACTCTCAGACACTCTCTATCACTCTCAGCCTCTCTCTATCACTCTCTGACACTCTCTGACACTCTCAGACACTCTCTGACACTCCCTGACTCACTCTTTCGCTCTCTGACACTCTCTGAAACTCTCTGACACTCTCTGACACTCTCTGAAACTCACTGACACTCTCAGACACTCTCTATCACTCTCTGAGACTCTCTGACACTCTCAGAATCTCTCTCTCACTCTCTGAAACTCTCAGACACTCTCTATCACTCTCTGACACTCTCTGACACTCTCAGAATCTCTCTCTCACTCTCTGAAACTCTCAGACACTCTCTATCACTCTCTGACATTCACTGACACTCTCAGACACTCTCTGTCAATCTCAGACACTCTCTATCACACTCTGAAACTCTCTATCACTCTCTGACACTCTCTGACACTCTCTATCACTCTCTGACATTCACTGACACTCTCAGACACTCTCTGTCAATCTCAGACACTCTCTATCACACTCTGAAGCTCTCTGACACTCTCAGACACTCTCTATCACTCTCAGCCACTCTCTATCACTCTCTGACACTCTCTGACACTCTCAGACACTCTCTGACACTCTCAGACACTCTCTATCACTCTCTGACACTCTCTGACACTCTCTGACACTCTCAGACACTCTCACATTCTCTATCACTCTCTATCACTCTCTGACACACTATATCACTTTCTGAAACTCTCTGACTCTCTCTGACACTCAATGACACTCTCTGACACTCCCTTTCACTCTCTATCATTCTCTGACAATCTCAGACACTCTCAGACACTCTCTATCACACTCTGACACTCACTGACACTCTCACACATTCTCTGTCACTCTCTATCACACTCTCTGTCACTCTCTATCACTCTCTGACACTCTGACACTCTCAGACACTCTCCGTCACTCTCAGACACACTCTGTCACTCTCTGTCATTCTCAGACACTCTCAGACACTCTCAGAAACTCTCTATCACACTCTGAAAGTCTCTGACACTCTCTGACACTCTCAGAATCTCTCTCTCACTCTCTGAAACTCTCAGACACTCTCTATCACTCTCTGACACTCTCTATCACTCTCTGACACTCTCTGACACTCTCTATCACTCTCTGACACTCACTGACACTCTCAGACACTCTCTGTCACTCTCTGACACTCTCTATTACTCTCTGACATTCTCAAACACTCTCCATCACTCTCTGACATTCACTGACACTCTCAGACACTCTCTATCACTCTCAGACACTCTCTATCACACTCTGAAGCTCTATGACACTCTCAGACATTCTCGATCACTCTCAGCCACTCTCTGACACTCTCGGACACTCTCTGACACTCTCAGACACTCTCAGACACTCTCTGACAATCTCAGACACTCTCTATCACTCTATGACACTCTCTGACACTCTCAGACACTCTCTGACACTCTCATACTCTCTCTATCAATCTCTATCACTCTCTGACACACTCTGACACACTCTGACACACTCTGACACTCTCTGACAGTCTCAGACACTCTCTATCACTCTTTGACACACTCTGACAATCTCTGACACTCTCAGACACTCTCAGACACTCCATATCACTCTCTGACACTCACTGACACTCGCAGACACTCTCTGTCACTCTCAGACACCTCAGAAACTCTCTATCACTCTCTGACACTCTCTGACACTCTCTGACGCTCTCTGACACACTCTATCACTCTATGAAACTCTCTGACACTCTCTATCACTCTCTATCGCTCTCAGACACTGTCTGACACACTCAGACACTCTCTATCACTCTCTGTCACTCTCAGACACCTCAGAAATTCTCTATCACTCTCTGACACTCTCTGACACTCTCTGACACTCTCAGCCAATCACTATCACTCTCTTCCACTCTCTATCACTCTCTGACACTCCATATCACACTCTGAAACTCTCTGACACTCTCTGACACTCAATGACACTCTCTGACACTCCTTATCACTATCTACCACTCCAGGACACTCTGTGACACTCTCAGACATTCTCTGTCACTCTCAGACACTCTCTGTCACTCTCTTTCACTCTCTGACACTCTGACACTCTCAGAAACTCTCCGTCACTCTCAGACACTCACTGTCACTCTCTATCACTCTCTGACACTCTCTATCACACTCTGACACTCCCTGACTCTCTCTTTCGCTCTGATGACACTCTCTGAAACTCTCTGACACTCTCAGACACACACTATCACTCTCCGACACTCTCTGACACTCTCTATCACTCTCTGAGACTCTCTGACACTCTCAGAATCATTCTCTCACTCTCTGAAACTCTCAGACACTCTCTATCACTCTCTGACACTGCCTGACTCACTCTTTCGCTCTCTGACACTCTCTGAAACTCTCTGACACTCTCTGACACTCTCTGAAACTCTCTGACACTCTCAGACATTCTCTATCACTCTCTGAGACTCTCTGACACTCTCAGAATCTCTCTCTCACTCTCTGAAACTCTCAGACACTCTCTATCACTCTCTGACACTCTCTGACAATCTCAGAATCTCTCTCTCACACTCTGAAAATCTCAGACACTCTCTATCACTCTCTGACAGTCTCTGACACTCTCTGACATTGTCAGACACTCTCTATCACTCTCTGAAACTCTCTATCACTCTCTGACACTCTCTGACACTCTCTATCACTCTCTGACATTCACTGACACTCTCAGACACTCTCTGTCACTCTCGGAATCTCTCTATCACACTCTGAAGCTCTCTGACACTCTGAGACACTCTCTATCACTCTCAGCCACTCTCTATCACTCTCTGACACTCTCTGACACTCTCAGACACTCTCTGACACTCTCAGACACTCTCTATCACACTCTGACACTCACTGACACTCTCACACATTCTCTGTCACTCTCCATCACACTCTCTGTCACTCTCTATCACTCTCTGACATTCTGACACTCTCAGACACTCTCCGTCACTCTCAGACACTCTCTGTCACTCTCTGTCACTCTCAGACACTCTCAGACACTCTCAGAAACTCTCTATCACACTCTGAAAGTCTCTGACACTCTCTGACACTCTCAGAATCTCTCTCTCACTCTCTGAAACTCTGAGACACTCTCTATCACTCTCTGACACTCTCTATCACTCTCTGACACTCTCTGACACTCTCTATCATTCTCTGACACTCACTGACACTGTCAGACACTCTCTGTCACTCTCAGACACTCTCTATCACACTCTGAAGCTCTCTGACACTCTCAGACACTCTCTATCACTCTCAGCCACTCTTTGACACTCTCTGACACTCTCTGACACTCTCAGACACTCTCAGACACTCTCTGACAATCTCAGACACTCTCTATCACTCTATGACACTCTCTGACACTCTCAGACACTCTCTGACACTCTCTGACACTCTCATACACTCTCTATCAATCTCTATCAATCTCTGACACACTCTGACACACTCGGACACACTCTGACACTCTCTGACAGTCTCAGACACTCTCTATCACTCTTTGACACACTCTGACAATCTCTGACACTCTCAGACACTCTCAGACACTCTATATCACTCTCTGACACTCACTGACACTCGCAGACACTCTCTGTCACTCTCTGTCACTCTCAGACACCTCAGAAACTCTCTATCACTCTCTGACACTCTCTGACGCTCTCTGACACTCTCTATCACTCTATGAAACTCTCTGACACTCTCTATCACTCTCTATCGCTCTCAGACACTGTCTGACACACTCAGACACTCTCTATCACTCTCTGTCACTCTCAGACACCTCAGAAATTCTCTATCACTCTCTGACACTCTCTGACACTCTCAGACACTCTCTATCACTCTCAGCCACTCTCTATCACTCTCTGACACTCTCTGACACTCTCAGACACTCTCTGACACTCTCAGACACTCTCTGACACTCTTTGACACTCTCAGACACTCTCTGACACTCTCACATTCTCTATCACTCTCTATCACTCTCTGACACACAATATCACTTTCTGAAACTCTCTGACTCTCTCTGACACTCAATGACACTCTCTGACACTCCCTATCACTCTCTATCACTCTCTGACACTCTCTGACACTCTCAGACACTCTCTATCACTCTCTATCACTCTCTGACACTCTCCATCAATCTTTATCACTCTCTGACACTCTCAGAAACTCTCTATCACTCTCTCTCACTCTCTGACGCTCTCTGACACTCTCTGACAATCTCAGAGACTCTCAGACACTCTCTATCACACTCTGACACTCACTGACACTCTCACACATTCTCTGTCACTCTCTATCACTCTCTGACACTCTCTATCACTCTCTGACACTCTGACACTCTCAGACACTCTCCGTCACTCTCAGACACTCTCTGTCACTCTCTGTCACTCTCAGACACTCTCAGACACTCTCAGAAACTCTCTATCAAACTCTGAAAGTCTCTGACACTCTCTGACACTCTCAGAATCTCTCTCTCACTCTCTGAAACTCTCAGACACTCTCTATCACTCTCTGACACTCTCTATCACTCTCTGACACTCAATGACACTCTCTGACACTCCCTATCACTCTCTATCACTCTCTGACACTCTCTGACACTCTCAGACACTCTCTATCACTCTCTATCACTCTCTGACACTCTCCATCAATCTTTATCACTCTCTGACACTCTCAGAAACTCTCTATCACTCTCTCTCACTCTCTGACGCTCTCTGACACTCTCTGACAATCTCAGACACTCTCAGACACTCTCTATCACACTCTGACACTCACTGACACTCTCACACATTCTCTGTCACTCTCTATCACTCTCTGACACTCTCTATCACTCTCTGACACTCTGACACTCTCAGACACTCTCCGTCACTCTCAGACACTCTCTGTCACTCTCTGTCACTCTCAGACACTCTCAGACACTCTCAGAAACTCTCTATCACACTCTGAAAGTCTCTGACACTCTCTGACACTCTCAGAATCTCTCTCTCACTCTCTGAAACTCTCAGACACTCTCTATCACTCTCTGACACTCTCTATCACTCTCTGACACTCTCTGACACTCTCTATCACTCTCTGACACTCACTGACACTCTCAGACACTCTCTGTCACTCTCTGACACTCTCTATTACTCTCTGACATTCTCAAACACTCTCCATCACTCTCTGACATTCACTGACACTCTCAGACACTCGCTGTCACTCTCAGACACTCTCTATCACACTCTGAAGCTCTCTGACACTCTCAGACACTCTCTATCACTCTCTATGACTCTCTGACACTCTCTGACACTCTCTGACACTCTCAGACACTCTCAGACACTCTCAGACACTCTCTGACAATCTCAGACACTCTCTATCACTCTATGACACTCTCTGACACTCTCAGACACTCTCTGACACTCTCATACACTCTCTATCAATCTCTATCACTCTCTGACACACTCTGACACACTCTGACACTCTCTGACTGTCTCAGACACTCTCTATCACTCTTTGACACACTCTGACAATCTCTGACACTCTCAGACACTCTATATCACTCTCTGACACTCACTGACACACTCTGACACTCTCTGACACTCTCAGACACTCTCTATCACTATCAGACACTCTCTGTCACTGTCTGACACACTCAGACACTCTCTATCACTCTCTGTCCCTCTCAGACTCCTCAGAAACTCTCTATCACTCTCTGACACTCTCTGTCGCTCTCTGACACTCTCTATCAATCTCTATCACTCTCTGACACTCTCAGACAATCACTATCACTCTCTATCACTCTCTATCACTCTCTGACACTCTATATCACTCTCTGAAACTCTCTGACACTCTCTGACACTCAATGACACTCAATGACACTCCCTATCACTCTCTATCACTCTCTGACACTCTCTGACACTCTCTGACATCTCTATCAATCTTTATCACTCTCTGACAGTCTCTATCACTCTATGACACTCTCTGACACTCTCTATCACTCTCTATCACTCTCTGACACTGTCTGACACACTCAGACACTCTCTATCACTCTCTATCAATCTCTGACACACACTGACAGTCTCTGACACTCTCAGACTCTCTCAGAAACTCTCTGACACTCTCAGACAATCACTATCACTCTCTATCACTCTCTGACACTCTCCGTCACTCTCAGACACTCAATATCACTCTCTATCACTCTATATCACTTTCTGAAACTCTCTGAAACTCTCTGACAGTCAATGACACTCTCTGACACTCCCTATCACTCTCGATCACTCTCTGACACTCTCTGACACTCTCAGACACTCTCAGACACTCTCTACCACTCTCTATCACTCTCTGACACTCTCTGACACGCTCAGAATCTCTCTCTCACTCTCTGACACTCCCTATCACTCTCTGACATTCTCAGAAACTCTCTATCACTCTCTGAAACTCTCGGTCACTCTCTGACACTCTCTGACACTCTCTGACACTCACTTACACTCTCAGACACTCTCTGTCTCTCTCAGACACTCTCTATCACTCTCAGACACTCTCTGTCTCTCTCAGACACCTCAGAAATTCTCTATCACTCTCTGACACTCTCTGACACTCTCTGACACTCTCAGCCAATCACTATCACTCTCTTCCACTCTCTATCACTCTCTGACACTCCATATCACACTCTGAAACTCTCTGACACTCTCTGACACTCAATGACACTCTCTGACAATCCTTATCACTATCTACCACTCTCTGACACTCTGTGACACTCTCAGACATTCTCTGTCACTCTCAGACACTCTCTGTCACTCTCTATCACTCTCTGACACTCTGACACTCTCAGAAACTCTCCGTCACTCTCAGACACTCACTGTCACTCTCTATCACTCTCTGACACTCTCTATCACACTCTGACACTCCCTGACTCTCTCTTTCGCTCTGGTGACACTCTCTGAAACTCTCTGACACTCTCAGACACACACTATCACTCTCCGACACTCTCTGACACTCTCTATCACTCTCTGAGACTCTCTGACACTCTCAGAATCATTCTCTCACTCTCTGAAACTCTCAGACACTCTCTATCACTCTCTGACACTGCCTGACTCACTCTTTCGCTCTCTGACACTCTCTGAAACTCTCTGACACTCTCTGACACTCTCTGAAACTCTCTGACACTCTCAGACATTCTCTATCACTCTCTGAGACTCTCTGACACTCTCAGAATCTCTCTCTCACTCTCTGAAACTCTCAGACACTCTCTATCACTCTCTGACACTCTCTGACAATCTCAGAATCTCTCTCTCACACTCTGAAAATCTCAGACACTCTCTATCACTCTCTGACAGTCTCTGACACTCTCTGACATTGTCAGACACTCTCTATCACTCTCTGAAACTCTCTATCACTCTCTGACACTCTCTGACACTCTCTATCACTCTCTGACATTCACTGACAATCTCAGACACTCTCTGTCACTCTCGGAATCTCTCTATCACACTCTGAAGCTCTCAGACACTCTGAGACACTCTCTATCACTCTCAGCCACTCTCTATCACTCTCTGACACTCTCTGACACTCTCAGACACTCTCTGACACTCTCAGACACTCTCTATCACACTCTGACACTCACTGACACTCTCACACATTCTCTGTAACTCTCCATCACACTCTCTGTCACTCTCTATCACTCTCTGACATTCTGACACTCTCAGACACTCTCCGTCACTCTCAGACACTCTCTGTCACTCTCTGTCACTCTCAGACACTCTCAGACACTCTCAGAAACTCTCTATCACACTCTGAAAGTCTCTGACACTCTCTGACACTCTCAGAATCTCTCTCTCACTCTCTGAAACTCTGAGACACTCTCTATCACTCTCTGACACTCTCTATCACTCTCTGACACTCTCTGACACTCTCTATCATTCTCTGACACTCACTGACACTGTCAGACACTCTCTGTCACTCTCAGACACTCTCTATCACACTCTGAAGCTCTCTGACACTCTCAGACACTCTCTATCACTCTCAGCCACTCTCTGACACTCTCTGACACTCTCTGACACTCTCAGACACTCTCAGACACTCTCTGACAATCTCAGACACTCTCTATCACTCTATGACACTGTCTGACAATCTCAGACACTCTCTGACACTCTCTGACACTCTCATACACTCTCTATCAATCTCTATCAATCTCTGACACACTCTGACACACTCTGACACACTCTGACACTCTCTGACAGTCTCAGACACTCTCTATCACTCTTTGACACACTCTGACAATCTCTGACACTCTCAGACACTCTCAGACACTCTATATCACTCTCTGACACTCACTGACACTCGCAGACACTCTCTGTCACTCTCTGTCACTCTCAGACACCTCAGAAACTCTCTATCACTCTCTGACACTCTCTGACGCTCTCTGACACTCTCTATCACTCTATGAAACTCTCTGACACTCTCTATCACTCTCTATCGCTCTCTGACACTGTCTGACACACTCAGACACTCTCTATCACTCTCTGTCACTCTCAGACACCTCAGAAATTCTCTATCACTCTCTGACACTCTCTGACACTCTCAGACACTCTCTATCACTCTCAGCCACTCTCTATCACTCTCTGACACTCTCTGACACTCTCAGACACTCTCTGACACTCTCAGACACTCTCTGACACTCTTTGACACTCTCAGACACTCTCTGACACTCTCACATTCTCTATCACTCTCTATCACTCTCTGACACACAATATCACTTTCTGAAACTCTCTGACTCTCTCTGACACTCAATGACACTCTCTGACACTCCCTATCACTCTCTATCACTCTCTGACACTCTCTGACACTCTCAGACACTCTCTATCACTCTCTATCACTCTCTGACACTCTCCATCAATCTTTATCACTCTCTGACACTCTCATAAACTCTCTATCACTCTCTCTCACTCTCTGACGCTCTCTGACACTCTCTGACAATCTCAGACACTCTCAGACACTCTCTATCACACTCTGACACTCACTGACACTCTCACACTTTCTCTGTCACTCTCTATCACTCTCTGACACTCTCTATCACTCTCTGACACTCTGACACTCTCAGACACTCTCCGTCACTCTCAGACACTCTCTGTCACTCTCTGTCACTCTCAGACACTCTCAGACACTCTCAGAAACTCTCTATCACACTCTGAAAGTCTCTGACACTCTCTGACACTCTCAGAATCTCTCTCTCACTCTCTGAAACTCTCAGACACTCTCTATCACTCTCTGACACTCTCTATCACTCTCTGACACTCAATGACACTCTCTGACACTCCCTATCACTCTCTATCACTCTCTGACACTCTCTGACACTCTCAGACACTCTCTATCACTCTCTATCACTCTCTGACACTCTCCATCAATCTTTATCACTCTCTGACACTCTCAGAAACTCTCTATCACTCTCTCTCACTCTCAGACACTCTCTGTCACTCTCTGTCACTCTCAGACACTCTCAGACACTCTCAGAAACTCTCTATCAAACTCTGAAAGTCTCTGACACTCTCTGACACTCTCAGAATCTCTCTCTCACTCTCTGAAACTCTCAGACACTCTCTATCACTCTCTGACACTCTCTATCACTCTCTGACACTCAATGACACTCTCTGACACTCCCTATCACTCTCTATCACTCTCTGACACTCTCTGACACTCTCAGACACTCTCTATCACTCTCTATCACTCTCTCTCACTCTCTGACGCTCTCTGACACTCTCTGACAATCTCAGACACTCTCAGACACTCTCTATCACACTCTGACACTCACTGACACTCTCACACATTCTCTGTCACTCTCTATCACTCTCTGACACTCTCTATCACTCTCTGACACTCTGACACTCTCAGACACTCTCCGTCACTCTCAGACACTCTCTGTCACTCTCTGTCACTCTCAGACACTCTCAGACACTCTCAGAAACTCTCTATCACACTCTGAAAGTCTCTGACTCTCTCTGACACTCTCAGAATCTCTCTCTCACTCTCTGAAACTCTCAGACACTCTCTATCACTCTCTGACACTCTCTATCACTCTCTGACACTCTCTGACACTCTCTATCACTCTCTGACACTCACTGACACTCTCAGACACTCTCTGTCACTCTCTGACACTCTCTATTACTCTCTGACATTCTCAAACACTCTCCATCACTCTCTGACATTCACTGACACTCTCAGACACTCTCTGTCACTCTCAGACACTCTCTATCACACTCTGAAGCTCTCTGACACTCTCAGACACTCTCTATCACTCTCTATGACTCTCTGACACTCTCTGACACTCTCTGACACTCTCAGACACTCTCAGACACTCTCAGACACTCTCTGACAATCTCAGACACTCTCTATCACTCTCTGACACTCTCAGACACTCTCTGACACTCTCATACACTCTCTATCAATCTCTATCACTCTCTGACACACTCTGACACACTCTGACACTCTCTGACTGTCTCAGACACTCTCTATCACTCTTTGACACACTCTGACAATCTCTGACACTCTCAGACACTCTATATCACTCTCTGACACTCACTGACACACTCTGACACTCTCTGACACTCTCAGACACTCTCTATCACTATCAGACACTCTCTGTCACTGTCTGACATACTCAGACACTCTCTATCACTCTCTGTCCCTCTCAGACTCCTCAGAAACTCTCTATCACTCTCTGACACTCTCTGTCGCTCTCTGACACTCTCTATCAATCTCTATCACTCTCTGACACTCTCAGACAATCACTATCACTCTCTATCACTCTCTATCACTCTCTGACACTCTATATCACTCTCTGAAACTCTCTGACACTCTCTGACACTCAATGACACTCAATGACACTCCCTATCACTCTCTATCACTCTCTGACACTCTCTGACACTCTCAGACACTCTCTATCACTCTCTGACATCTCTATCAATCTTTATCACTCTCTGACAGTCTCTATCACTCTATGACACTCTCTGACACTCTCTATCACTCTCTATCACTCTCTGACACTGTCTGACACACTCAGACACTCTCTATCACTCTCTATCAAACTCTGACACACACTGACAGTCTCTGAAACTCTCAGACTCTCTCAGAAACTCTCTGACACTTTCAGACAATCACTATCACTCTCTATCACTCTCTGACACTCTCCGTCACTCTCAGACACTCAATATCACTCTCTATCACTCTATATCACTTTCTGAAACTCTCTGAAACTCTCTGACAGTCAATGACACTCTCTGACACTCCCTATCACTCTCGATCACTCTCTGACACTCTCTGACACTCTCAGACACTCTCAGACACTCTCTACCACTCTCTATCACTCTCTGACACTCTCTGACACGCTCAGAATCTCTCTCTCACTCTCTGACACTCCCTATCACTCTCTGACATTCTCAGATACTCTCTATCACTCTCTGAAACTCTCTGTCACTCTCTGACACTCTCTGACACTCTCTGACACTCTCTGTCACTCTCTGACACTCACTGACACTCTCAGACACTCTCTATCACTCTCAGACACTCTCAGACACTCTCAATCACTCTCAATCACTCTCTGACACTCTCAGACACTCTCTGACACTCTCAGACACTCTCAGACACTCTGTATCAATCTCTATCACTCTCTGACACACTCAGACTCTCTCAGACAGTGTCAATCACACTCAGACACTCTCAGACACTCTCTATCACTCTCAGACACTCTCTATCACTCTCTGACACTCTCTGAAACTCTCAGACGCTTTCTGACACTCTCAGACACTCTCTGTCACTCTCTGACACTCTCTGACACTCTCAGTCACTCTCTATCACTCTCTATCACTCTCTGACACTCTCTATCACTCTCTGACACTCTCTGACACTCTCAGACACTCTCAGACACTCTCTGACACTCTCAGCCACTCTCAATCACTCTATGACTCTCTCTGAGACACTCTGACACTCTCTGACACTCTCAGACACTCTCTATCACTCTCAGACACTCTCTATCACTCTCTGACACTCTCTATCGCTCTCTGACACTCTCTGACACTCTCTGACACTCTCTGACACTCTCAGACACTCTCTATCACTCTCTGACACTCTCTATCAATCTCTATCACTCTCTGACACACTCTGACAATCTCTGACACTCTCAGACATTCTCAGACACTCTATAAAACTCTCTGACACTCACTGACACTTGCAGACACTCTCTGTCACTCTCAGACACCTCAGTAACTCTCTATCTCTCTCTGACACTCTCTGACACTCTCTGACGCTCTCTGACGCTCTCTGACACTCAATCACTCTCAATCACTCTCTGACACTCTCTGACACTCTCAGACACACTTTGACACTCTCAGACACTCTCTAACACTCTGTATCACTCTCTATCACTCTGTGACACTCTCAGACACTCTCTGACACTCTCAGACACTCTCTATCACTCTCTATCACTCTCTGACACTCTCTATCACTCTCTGACACTCTCTGACACTCTCAGACACTCTCAGACACTCTCTGACACTCTCAGACACTCTCAATTACTCTCTGACTCTCTCTGACACACTCTGACACTCTCTGACACTCTCAGACTCCCTCTATCACTATCAGACACACTCAGTCACTGTCTGACACATTCAGACACTCTCTATCACTCTCTGTCCCTCTCAGACACCTCAGAAACTCTCTATCACACTCTGACACTCTCTGACACTCTCTATCAATCTCTATCACTCTCTATCACTCTCTGACACTCTCAGACACTCTCTATCACTCTCTATCACTCTCTCTCACTCTCTGACGCTCTCTGACACTCTCTGACAATCTCAGACACTCTCAGACACTCTCTATCACACTCTGACACTCACTGACACTCTCACACATTCTCTGTCACTCTCTATCACTCTCTGACACTCTCTATCACTCTCTGACACTCTGACACTCTCAGACACTCTCCGTCACTCTCAGACACTCTCTGTCACTCTCTGTCACTCTCAGACACTCTCAGACACTCGCAGAAACTCTCTATCACACTCTGAAAGTCTCTGACACTCTCTGACACTCTCAGAATCTCTCTCTCACTCTCTGAAACTCTCAGACACTCTCTATCACTCTCTGACACTCTCTATCACTCTCTGACACTCTCTGACACTCTCTATCACTCTCTGACACTCACTGACACTCTCAGACACTCTCTGTCACTCTCTGACACTCTCTATTACTCTCTGACATTCTCAAACACTCTCCATCACTCTCTGACATTCACTGACACTCTCAGACACTCTCTGTCACTCTCAGACACTCTCTATCACACTCTGAAGCTCTCTGACACTCTCAGACACTCTCTATCACTCTCTATGACTCTCTGACACTCTCTGACACTCTCTGACACTCTCAGACACTCTCAGACACTCTCAGACACTCTCTGACAATCTCAGACACGCTCTATCACTCTCTGACACTCTCAGACACTCTCTGACACTCTCATACACTCTCTATCAATCTCTATCACTCTCTGACACACTCTGACACACTCTGACACTCTCTGACTGTCTCAGACACTCTCTATCACTCTTTGACACACTCTGACAATCTCTGACACTCTCAGACACTCTATATCACTCTCTGACACTCACTGACAAACTCTGACACTCTCTGACACTCTCAGACACTCTCTATCACTATCAGACACTCTCTGTCACTGTCTGACACACTCAGACACTCTCTATCACTCTCTGTCCCTCTCAGACTCCTCAGAAACTCTCTATCACTCTCTGACACTCTCTGTCGCTCTCTGACACTCTCTATCAATCTCTATCACGCTCTGACACTCTCAGACAATCACTATCACTCTCTATCACTCTCTATCACTCTCTGACACTCTATATCACTCTCTGAAACTCTCTGACACTCTCTGACACTCAATGACACTCAATGACACTCCCTATCACTCTCTATCACTCTCTGATACTCTCTGACACTCTCAGACACTCTCTATCACTCTCTATCACTCTCTGACATCTCTATCAATCTTTATCACTCTCTGACAGTCTCTATCACTCTATGACACTCTCTGACACTCTCTATCACTCTCTATCACTCTCTGACACTGTCTGACACACTCAGACACTCTCTATCACTCTCTATCAATCTCTGACACACACTGACAGTCTCTGAAACTCTCAGACTCTCTCAGAAACTCTCTGACACTCTCAGACAATCACTATCACTCTCTATCACTCTCTGACACTCTCCGTCACTCTCAGACACTCAATATCACTCTCTATCACTCTATATCACTTTCTGAAACTCTCTGAAACTCTCTGACAGTCAATGACACTCTCTGACACTCCCTATCACTCTCGATCACTCTCCGACACTCTCTGACACTCTCAGACACTCTCTACCACTCTCTATCACTCTCTGACACTCTCTGACACGCTCAGAATCTCTCTCTCACTCTCTGACACTCCCTATCACTCTCTGACATTCTCAGATACTCTCTATCACTCTCTGAAACTCTCTGTCACTCTCTGACACTCTCTGACACTCTCTGACACTCTCTGTCACTCTCTGACACTCACTGACACTCTCAGACACTCTCTATCACTCTCAGACACTCTCAGACACTCTCAATCACTCTCAATCACTCTCTGACACTCTCTGACACTCTCAGACACTCTCTGACACTCTCAGACACTCTCAAACACTCTGTATCAATCTCTATCACTCTCTGACACACTCAGACTCTCTCAGACAGTCTCAATCACACTCAGACACTCTCAGACACTCTCTATCACTCTCAGACACTGTCTATAACTCTCTGACACTCTCTGAAACTCTCAGACGCTTTCTGACACTCTCAGACACTCTCTGTCACTCTCTGACACTCTCTGACACTCTCAGTCACTCTCTATCACTCTCTATCACTCTCTGACACTCTCTATCACTCTCTGACACTCTCTGACACTCTCAGACACTCTCAGACACTCTCTGACACTCTCTGACACTCTCAGCCACTCTCAATCACTCTATGACTCTCTCTGAGACACTCTGACACTCTCTGACACTCTCAGACACTCTCTATCACTCTCAGACACTCTCTATCACTCTCTGACACTCTCTATCGCTCTCTGACACTCTCTGACACTCTCTGACACTCTCTGACACTCTCAGACACTCTCTATCACTCTCTGACACTCTCTATCAATCTCTATCACTCTCTGACACACTCTGACAATCTCTGACACTCTCAGACATTCTCAGACACTCTATAAAACTCTCTGACACTCACTGACACTTGCAGACACTCTCTGTCACTCTCAGACACCTCAGTAACTCTCTATCTCTCTCTGACACTCTCTGACACTCTCTGACGCTCTCTGACGCTCTCTGACACTCTCTTTCACTCTATGACACTCTCTGACACTCTCTATCACTCTCTATCACTCTCAGACACTCTCAGATACTCTCAGACACTCAATCACTCTCAATCACTCTCTGACACTCTCTGACACTCTCAGACACACTTTGACTCTCTCAGACACTCTCTAACACTCTGTATCACTCTCTATCACTCTGTGACACTCTCAGACACTCTCTGACACTCTCAGACACTCTCTATCACTCTCTATCACTCTCTGACACTCTCTATCACTCTCTGACACTCTCTGACACTCTCAGACACTCTCAGACACTCTCTGACACTCTCAGACACTCTCAATTACTCTCTGACTCTCTCTGACACACTCTGACACTCTCTGACACTCTCAGACTCCCTCTATCACTATCAGACACACTCAGTCACTGTCTGACACATTCAGACACTCTCTATCACTCTCTGTCCCTCTCAGACACCTCAGAAACTCTCTATCACACTCTGACACTCTCTGACACTCTCTATCAATCTCTATCACTCTCTATCACTCTCTGACACTCTCAGACAATCACTATCACTCTCTATCACTCTCTATCACTCTCTGACACTCTATATCACTCTCTGAAACTCTCTGACACTCTCTGACACTCAATGACACTCTCTGACGCTCTCTGACACCCTCTGACACTCTCTATCACTCTCTATCACTCTCTGACACTCTCTGACACTCTCAGACACTCTCTATCACTCTCTGACACTCTGACACTCTCAGACACTCTCCGTCTCTCTCAGACACTCTCTGTCACTCTCAGACACTCTCAGACACTCTCAGAAACTCTCAGAAGCTCTCTATCACACTCTGAAACTCTCTATCACTCCCTGACAATCTCTTTCACTCTCTGAAACTCTCTGACACTCTCTGACACTCTCAGACACTCTCTATCACTCTCTATTACTCTCTGACAATCTCTGACACGCTCAGAATCTCTCTCTCACTCTCTGAAACTCTCAGACACTCTCTATCACTCTCTGACACTCCCTATCACTCTCTGACATTCTCAGATACTCTCTATCACTCTCGGAAACTCCCTATCACTCTCTGACACTCTCTGACACTCTCTGTCACTCTCTGACACTCACTGACACTCTCAGACACTCTCTGACACTCTCAGACACACTCAGACACTCTCTAACACTCTCTATCACTCTCTATCAATCTCAGACACTCTCAGACACTCTCAATCACTCTCTGACACTCTCTGACACTCTCAGACACTCTCTGACACTCTCAGACACTCTCTAAAACTCTGTATCATTCTCTATCACTCTCTGACACTCTCAGACTCTCTCAGACACTCTCAATCACACTCAGACACTCTCAGACACTCTCTATCACTCTCAGACACTCTCTATCACTCTCTGACACTCTCTGAAACTCTCAGACGCTTTCTGACACTCTCAGACACTGTCTGTCACTCTCTGACATTCTCTGACACTCTCAGTCTCTCTCTGACACTCTCTATCACTCTCTATCACTCTCTGACACTCTCTATCACTCTCTGACACTCTCTGACACTCTCAGACACTCTCAGACACTCTCTGACACTCTCAGCCGCTCTCAATCACTCTCTGACTCTCTCTGAAACACACTGACACTCTCTGACACTCTCAGACACTCTCTATCACTCTCAGACACTCTCTATCACTCTCTGACACTCTCTATCACTCTCTATCACTCTCTGACACTCTCTGACACTCTCTGACACTCTCTGACACTCTCAGACACTCTCTATCACTCTCTGACAATCTCTGACACTCTCAGACATTCTCAGACACTCTATAACACTCTCTGACACTCACTGACACTTGCAGACACTCTCTGTCACTCTCAGACACCTCAGTAACTCTCTATCTCTCTCTGACACTCTCTGACACTCTCTGACACTCTCTGACGCTCTCTGACGCTCTCTGACACTCTCTATCACTCTATGACACTCTCTGACACTCTCTATCACGCTCTATCACTCTCTGGCACTGTCTGACACACTCAGACACTCTCTATCACTCTCTATCAATCTCTGACACACTCTGACAGTCTCTGACACTCTCACACTCTCTCAGACACTCTCTGACATTCTCTGACACTCTCAGACAATCACTATCACTCTCTATCACTCTCTGACACTCTCTATCACTCTCAGACACTCAATATCACTCTCTATCACTCTCTGACACTCTATATCACTCTCTCAAACTCACTGACACTCTCTGACACTCAATGACACTCTCTGACACTCCCTATCACTCTCTATCACTCTCTGACACTCTCAGACACTCTCTGACACTCTCAGACTCTCTCTGGCACTCACTGACACTCTCTGACACTCTCAGAGACTCTCTGAGACTCTCGAACACTCTATGACACTCTCTGACACTCTCTATCACTCTCTATTACTCTCTGACACACTCTGACACTCTCAGACACATTCAATCACTCTCTATCACTCTCTGACACTCTTTGACACTCTCGATCACTCTTTGACACTCTCTGACACTCTCTATCACTCTCTATTACTCTCTGACACACTCTGACACTCTCTGACACTCTCAGACACTCTCTATCACTCTCTGACACTCTCTGATACTCTCAGACACTCTCTGACACTCTCAGACACACTCAGACACGCTCTAACACTCTCTATCACTCTCTATCACTCTCAGACACTCAATCACTCTCTGACACTCTATGACACTCTCAGACACTCTCTATCACTCTCTGACACTCTCTGACACTCTCAGACACACTCAGACACTCTCTAACACTCTCTATCACTCTCTATCACTCTCAGACACTCTCAGACACTCTCAAGCACTCTCTGAAACTCTCTGACACTCTCAGACTCTTTCAGACACTCTCAGACACTCTCTATCACTCTCAGACACTCTCGATCACTCTCTGACACTCTCTGACACTCGCTATCACTCTCTGACACTCTCTGACACTCTCTATCACTCTCTGACACTCTCTGACACTCTCTGACACTCTCAGACACTCTCTGACACTCTCAGACAGTCTCTATCACTCTCAGACAATCTCTCTCACTCTCTGACACTCTCCATCACTCTCTGACACTCTCTGACACTCTCAGACACTCTCTGACACTCTCTGACACTCTCTTTCACTCTCTTTCACTCTCTGACACCCTCTGACACTCTCTATCAGTCTCTATTACTCTCTGACACTCTTTGACACTCTCTATCACTCTATGACAATCTCTGACACACCCTATCACTCTCCATTACTCTCTGACACTCTTTGACACTCTCTCTCACTCTCTGAAACTCTCAGACACTCTCTATCACTCTCTGACATTCTCTATCACTCTGTGACATTCTCAGACACTCTCTATCACTCTCTGACACTCTCTGACACTCTCAGATACTCTCAGACACTCTCTGACACTCTCAGCCACTCTCAATCACTCTATGACTCTCTCTGAGACACTCTGACACTCTCTGACACTCTCAGACACTCTCTATCACTCTCAGACACTCTCTATCACTCTCTGACACTCTCTATCGCTCTCTGACACTCTCTGACACTCTCTGACACTCTCTGACACTCTCTATCACTCTCTAACACACTCTGACAATCTCTGACACTCTCAGACATTCTCAGACACTCTATAAAACTCTCTGACACTCACTGACACTTGCAGACACTCTCTGTCACTCTCAGACACCTCAGTAACTCTCTATCTCTCTCTGACACTCTCTGACACTCTCTGACACTCTCTGACGCTCTCTGACGCTCTCTGACACTCTCTATCACTCTATGACACTCTCTGACACTCTCTATCACTCTCTATCACTCTCAGACACTCTCAGACACTCTCAGACACTCAATCATCTCAATCACTCTCTGACACTCTCTGACACTCTCTGACACTCTCAGACTCTTTCAGACACTCTCAGACACTCTCTATCACTCTCAGACACTCTCTATCACTCTCAGACACTCTCGATCACTCTCTGACACTCTCTGACACTCGCTATCACTCTCTGACACTCTCTGACACTCTCTATCACTCTCTGACACTCTCTGACACTCTCAGACACTCTCTGACACTCTCAGACAGTCTCTATCACTCTCAGACAATCTCTCTCACTCTCTGACACTCTCCATCACTCTCTGACACTCTCTGACACTCTCAGACACTCTCTGACACTCTCTGACACTCTCTATCACTCTCTGACAACCTCTGACACTCTCTATCAGTCTCTATTACTCTCTGACACTCTTTGACACTCTCTATCACTCTATGACAATCTCTGACACACCCTATCACTCTCCATTACTCTCTGACACTCTTTGACACTCTCTCTCACTCTCTGAAACTCTCAGACACTCTCTATCACTCTCTTACATTCTCTATCACTCTGTGACATTCTCAGACACTCTCTATCACTCTCTGACACTCTCTGACACTCTCAGACACTCTCAGACACTCTCTGACACTCTCAGCCACTCTCAATCACTCTATGACTCTCTCTGAGACACTCTGAGACACTCTGAGACTCTCTGACACTCTCTATCACTCTCTGACACTCTCTGACACTCTCTGACACTCTCAGACACTCTCTGACACTCTCAGACAGTCTCTATCACTCTCAGACAATCTCTCTCACTCTCTGACACTCTCCATCACTCTCTGACACTCTCTGACACTCTCAGACACTCTCTGAAACTCTCAGACACTCTCTATCACTCTCTGACATTCTCTATCACTCTGTGACATTCTCAGACACTCTCTATCACTCTCTGACACTCTCAGACACTCTCAGACACTCTCTGACACTCTCAGCCACTCTCAATCACTCTATGACTCTCTCTGAGACACTCTGACACTCTCTGACACTCTCTGACACTCTCTATCACTCTCTGACACTCTCTGACACTCTCAGACACTCTCAGACACTCTCTGACACTCTCAGACAGTCTCTATCACTCTCAGACAATCTCTCTCACTCTCTGACACTCTCTGACACTCTCAGACACTCTCTGACACTCTCTGACACTCTCTATCACTCTCTGACACCCTCTGACACTCTCTATCAGTCTCTATTACTCTCTGACACTCTTTGACACTCTCTACCACTCTATGACAATCTCTGACACACCCTATCACTCTCCATTACTCTCTGACACTCTTTGACACTCTCTCTCACTCTCTGAAACTCTCAGACACTCTCTATCACTCTCTGACATTCTCTATCACACTGTGACATTCTCAGACACTCTCTATCACTCTCTGAAACTCTCTATCACTCTCTGACACTCTCTATCACTCTCTGACACTCATTGACACTCTCAGACACTCTCTGTCACTCTCAGACACTCTCTATCACACTCTGAAGCTCTCTGACACTCTCAGACACTCTCCATCACTCTCTGAATCTCTCTGACGCACTCTGACACTCTCTGACACTCACTGACACTCTCAGACACACTCAATCACTCTCGATCACACTCTGACTCTCTCTGGGACTCTCAGACACTCTCTATCACTCTCTGACACTCTCTATCACTCTCTGACATTCTCAGACACTCTCTATCACACTCTGAAGCTCTCTGACACTCTCAGACACTCTCCATCACTCTCTGAATCTCTCTGACGCACTCTGACACTCTCTGACACTCACTGACACTCTCAGACACTCTCTGACACTCTCAGACAGTCTCTATCACTCTCAGACAATCTCTCTCACTCTCTGACACTCTCCGTCACTCTCTGACACTCTCTGACACTCTCTGACACTCTCAGACACTCTCTGAAACTCTCAGACACTCTCTATCACTCTCTGACATTCTCTATCACTCTGTGACATTCTCAGACACTCTCTATCACTCTCTGACACTCTCTATCACTCTCAGACACTCTCTGACACTCTCAGCCACTCTCAATCACTCTATGACTCTCTCTGAGACACTCTGGCACTCTCTGACACTCTCTGACACTCTCTATCACTCTCTGACACTCTCTGACACTCTCTGACACTCTCAGACACTCTCTGACACTCTCAGACAGTCTCTATCACTCTCAGACAATCTCTCTCACTCTCTGACACTCTCCATCACTCTCTGACACTCTCTGACACTCTCAGACACTCTCTGACACTCTCTGACACTCTCTATCACTCTCTGACACCCTCTGACACTCTCTATCAGTCTCTATTACTCTCTGACACTCTTTGACACTCTCTATCACTCTATGACAATCTCTGACACACCCTATCACTCTCCATTACTCTCTGACACTCTTTGACACTCTCTCTCACTCTCTGAAACTCTCAGACACTCTCTATCACTCTCTGACATTCTCTATCACACTGTGACATTCTCAGACACTCTCTATCACTCTCTGAAACTCTCTATCACTCTCTGACACTCTCTATCACTCTCTGACACTCACTGACACTCTCAGACACTCTCTGTCACTCTCAGACACTCTCTATCACACTCTGAAGCTCTCTGACACTCTCAGACACTCTCCATCACTCTCTGAATCTCTCTGACGCACTCTGACACTCTCTGACACTCACTGACACTCTCAGACACACTCAATCACTCTCGATCACACTCTGACTCTCTCTGGGACTCTCAGACACTCTCTATCACTCTCTGACACTCTCTATCACTCTCTGACATTCTCAGACACTCTCTATCACACTCTGAAGCTCTCTGACACTCTCAGACACTCTCCATCACTCTCTGAATCTCTCTGACGCACTCTGACACTCTCTGACACTCACTGACACTCTCAGACACACTCAATCACTCTCGATCACACTCTGACTCTCTCTGGGACTCTCAGCCACTCTCTATCACTCTCTGACACTCTCTATCACTCTCTGACATTCTCAGACACTCTCTGACACTCTCTGACACTCTCAGACACTCTCTATCACTCTCAATCACACTCTGACCCTCTCTGACATTCTCAGACACTCTCAGACACTCTCTATCACTCTCTGGTACTCTCTGACACTCTCTGACACTCTCAGACACAGTCAATCACTCTCTATCACTCTCTGAAACTCTTTGACACTCTCTATCACTCTATGACACTCTCTGACACTCACTATCACTCTTTATTACTCTCTGAGACACTCTGACACACTCTGAAACTCTCTGACACTCTCAGACACTCTCTATCACTCTCTGACACTCTCTGAAACTCTCTGACACTCTCTATCTTTTTCTGACACTCTCTATCACTCTCTGACACTCTCAGACACTCTCTGACACTCTCAGACACTCTCTAACACTCTCAGACACTCTCTTACACTCTCAGACACTCTCTGGCACTCACTGACACTCTCTGACACTCTCAGACTCTCTCTGAGACTCTCGAACACTCTTTATTACTCACTGACACACTCTGACACACTCTGAAACTCTCTGACACTCTCAGACACTCTCTGACACTCTCAGACACTCTCTGACACTCTCAGACACTCTCTAACACTCTCAGACACTCTCTGGCACTCACTGACACTCTCTGACACTCTCAGACACTCTCTGACACTCACTATCACTCTTTATTACTCTCTGACACACTCTGACACACTCTGAAACTCTCTGACACTCTCAGACACTCTCTATCACTCTCTATCACTCTCTGGCACTCTCTATCAATCTCTGACACGCTCTGACACTCTCAGACACTCTCTGACACTCCCTGACACTCTCAGACACTCTCTGACACTCTCAGACACTCTCAATCACTCTCTGACTCACTCTGACACTCTCTGACACTCTCTGACACTCTCTGACACTCTCAGACACGCTCTAACACTCTCTATCACTCTCTATCACTCTCTATCACTCTCAGACACTCTCAGACACTCTCAATCACTCTCTGAAACTCTCTGACACTCTCAGACACTCTCTATCACTCTCTATCACTCTCTGACACTCTCTGACACTCTCAGACACACTCAGACACTCTCTAACACTCTCTATCACTCTCTATCACTCTCAGACACTCTCAGACACTCTCAAGCACTCTCTGAAACTCTCTGACACTCTCAGACTCTTTCAGACACTCTCTGACACTCTCTATCACTCTCAGACACTCTCTATCACTCTCAGACACTCTCGATCACTCTCTGACACTCTCTGACACTCGCTATCACTCTCTGACACTCTCTGACACTCTCTATCACTCTCTGACACTCTCTGACACTCTCTGACACTCTCAGACACTCTCTGACACTCTCAGGCAGTCTCTATCACTCTCAGACAATCTCTCTCACTCTCTGACACTCTCCATCACTCTCTGACACTCTCTGACACTCTCAGACACTCTCTGACACTCTCTGACACTCTCTATCACTCTCTGACACCCTCTGACACTCTCTATCAGTCTCTATTACTCTCTGACACTCTTTGACACTCTCTATCACTCTATGACAATCTCTGACACGCCCTATCACTCTCCATTACTCTCTGACACTCTTTGACACTCTCTCTCACTCTCTGAAACTCTCAGACACTCTCTATCACTCTCTGACTTTCTCTATCACTCTGTGACATTCTCAGACACTCTCTATCACTCTCTGAAACTCTCTATCACTCTCTGACACTCTCTATCACTCTCTGACACTCTCTGACACTCTCAGACACTCTCTGTCACTCTCAGACACTCTCTATCACACTCTGAAGCTCTCTGACACTCTCAGACACTCTCCATCACTCTCTGAATCTCTCTGACGCACTCTGACACTCACTGACACTCTCAGACACACTCAATCACTCTCGATCACACTCTGACTCTCTCTGGGACTCTCAGACAATCTCTATCACTCTCTGACACTCTCTATCACTCTCTGACATTCTCAGACACTCTCTATCACTCCCTGACACTCTCTATCACTCTCTGACACTCTCTGACACTCTCTGTCACTCTATGATTCTCTCTGACACTCTCTATCACTCTATCACTCTCTGACACTCTCTGACACTCTCCGACGCTCTCAGACACTCTCTATCACTCTCAATCACACTCTGACCCTCTCTGACATTCTCAGACACTCTCAGACACTCTCTATCACTCTCTGGCACTCTCTGACACTCTCTGACACTCTCAGACACAGTCAATCACTCTCTATCACTCTCTGAAACTCTTTGACACTCTCTATCACTCTATGACACTCTCTGACACTCACTATCACTCTTTATTACTCTCTGACACACTCTGACACACTCTGAAACTCTCTGACACTCTCAGACACTCTCTATCACTCTCTGACACTCTCTGAAACTCTCTGACACTCTCTATCTTTTTCTGACACTCTCTATCACTCTCTATCACTCTCTGACACTCTCAGACACTCTCTGACACTCTCAGACACTCTCTAACACTCTCAGACACTCTCTTACACTCTCAGACACTCTCTGGCACTCACTGACACTCTCTGACACTCTCAGACACTCTCTGAGACTCTCGAACACTCTTTATTACTCACTGACACACTCTGACACACTCTGAAACTCTCTGACACTCTCTGACACTCTCAGACACTCTCTGACACTCTCAGACACTCTCTAACACTCTCAGGCACTCTCTGGCACTCACTGACACTCTCTGACACTCTCAGACACTCTCTGACACTCACTATCACTCTTTATTACTCTCTGACACACTCTGACACACTCTGAAACTCTCTGACACTCTCAGACACTCTCTATCACTCTCTATCACTCTCTGGCACTCTCTATCAATCTCTGACACGCTCTGACACTCTCAGACACTCTCTGACACTCCCTGACAGTCTCAGACACCCTCTGACACTCTCAGACACTCTCAATCACTCTCTGACTCACTCTGACACTCTCTGACACTCTCAGACACGCTCTAACACTCTCTATCACTCTCTATCACTCTCAGACACTCTCAGCCACTCTCAATCACTCTCTGACACTCTCTGACACTCTCAGACACTCTCTGACACTCTCTGACACTCTCAGACACACTCAGACACTCTCTAACACTCTCTATCACTCTCTATCACTCTCAGACACTCTCAGACACTCTCAAGCACTCTCTGAAACTCTCTGACACTCTCAGACTCTTTCAGACACTCTCAGACACTCTCTATCACTCTCAGACACTCTCTATCACTCTCAGACACTCTCGATCACTCTCTGACACTCTCTGACACTCGCTATCACTCTCTGACACTCTCTGACACTCTCTGACACTCTCAGACACTCTCTGACACTCTCAGACAGTCTCTATCACTCTCAGACAATCTCTCTCACTCTCTGACACTCTCCATCACTCTCTGACACTCTCTGACACTCTCAGACACTCTCTGACACTCTCTGACACTCTCTATCACTCTCTGACACCCTCTGACACTCTCTATCAGTCTCTATTACTCTCTGACACTCTTTGACACTCTCTATCACTCTATGACAATCTCTGACACACCCTATCACTCTCCATTACTCTCTGACACTCTTTGACACTCTCTCTCACTCTCTGAAACTCTCAGACACTCTCTATCACTCTCTGACATTCTCTATCACTCTGTGACATTGTCAGACACTCTCTATCACTCTCTGAAACTCTCTATCACTCTCTGACACTCTCTATCACTCTCTGACACTCACTGACACTCTCAGACACTCTCTGTCACTCTCAGACACTCTCTATCACACTCTGAAGCTCTCTGACACTCTCAGACACTCTCCATCACTCTCTGAATCTCTCTGACGCACTCTGACACTCTCTGACACTCACTGACACTCTCAGACACACTCAATCACTCTCGATCACACTCTGACTCTCTCTGGGACTCTCAGACACTCTCTATCACTCTCTGACACTCTCTATCACTCTCTGACATTCTCAGACACTCTCTATCACTCCCTGACACTCTCTATCACTCTCTGACACTCTCTGACACTCTCTGTCACTCTATGATTTTCTCTATCACTCTCTATCACTCTATCACTCTCTGACACTCTCTGACACTCTCCGACGCTCTCAGACACTCTCTATCACTCTCAATCACACTCTGACCCTCTCTGACATTCTCAGACACTCTCAGACACTCTCTATCACTCTCTGGCACTCTCTGACACTCTCTGATACTCTCAGACACAGTCAATCACTCTCTATCACTCTCTGAAACTCTTTGACACTCTCTATCACTCTATGACACTCTCTGACACTCACTATCACTCTTTATTACTCTCTGACACACTCTGACACACTCTGAAACTCTCTGACACTCTCAGACACTCTCTATCACTCTCTGACACTCTCTGAAACTCTCTGACACTCTCTATCTTTTTCTGACACTCTCTATCACTCTCTGACACTCTCAGACACTCTCTGACACTCTCAGACACTCTCTAACACTCTCAGACACTCTCTTACACTCTCAGACACTCTCTGGCACTCACTGACACTCTCTGACACTCTCAGACACTCTCTGAGACTCTCGAACACTCTTTATTACTCACTGACACACTCTGACACACTCTGAAACACTCTGACACTCTCAGACACTCTCTGACACTCTCAGACACTCTCTGACACTCTCAGACACTCTCTAACACTCTCAGACACTCTCTGGCACTTACTGACACTCTCTGACACTCTCAGACACTCTCTGACACTCACTATCACTCTTTATTACTCTCTGACACACTCTGACACACTCTGAAACTCTCTGACACTCTCAGACACTCTCTATCACTCTCTATCACTCTCTGGCACTCTCTATCAATCTCTGACAAGCTCTGACACTCTCAGACACTCTCTGACACTCCCTGACACTCTCAGACACTCTCTGACACTCTCAGACACTCTCAATCACTCTCTGACTCACTCTGACACTCTCTGACACTCTCTGACACTCTCAGACACTCTCTGACACTCTCTGACACTCTCAGACACTCTCAATCACTCTCTGACTCTCTCTGACACACTCTGACACTCTATATCACTCTCTGAAACTCTCTGACACTCTCTGACACTCTCAGACACTCTCTATCACTCTCTATCACTCTCTGACATCTCTATCAATCTTTATCACTCTCTGACACTCTCTATCACTGTATGACACTCTCTGACACTCTCTATCACTCTCTATCACTCTCTTACACTGTCTGACACACTCAGACACTCTCTATCACTCTCTATCAATCTCTGACACACACTGACAGTCTCTGACACTCTCAGACTCTCTCAGAAACTCTCTGACACTCTCAGACAATCACTATCACTCTCTATCACTCTCTGACACTCTCCGTCACTCTCAGACACTCAATATCACTCTCTATCACTCTGTATCACTCTCTGAAACTCTCTGACACTCTCTGACACTCAATGACACTCTCTGACACTCTCTACCACTCTCTGACACTCTCTGACACGCTCAGAATCTCTCTCTCACTCTCTGAAATTCTCAGACACTCTCTATCACTCTCTGACACTCCCTATCACTCTCTGACATTCTCAGATACTCTCTATCACTCTCTGAAACTCTCTGTCACTCTCTGACACTCTCTGACACTCACTGACACTCTCTGTCACTCTCTGACACTCACTGACACTCTCAGACACTCTCTATCACTCTCAGACACTCTCAGACACTCTCAATCACTCTCAATCACTCTCTGACACTCTCTGACACTCTCAGACACTCTCTGACACTCTCAGACACTCTCAGACACTCTCAGACACTCTGTATCAATCTCTATCACTCTCTGACACACTCAGACTCTCTCAGACAGTCTCAATCACACTCAGACACTCTCAGACACTCTCTATCACTCTCAGACACTCTCTATCACTCTCTGACACTCTCTGAAACTCTCTGAAACTCTCAGACACTCTCTGTCACTCTCTGACACTCTCTGACACTCTCAGTCACTCTCTGACACTCTCTATCACTCTCTATCACTCTCTGACCCTCTCTATCACTCTCTGACACTCTCTATCACTCTCTGACACTCTCTGATACTCTCAGACACTCTCAGACACTCTCTGACACTCTCAGCCACTCTCAATCACTCTATGACTCTCTCTGAGACACTCTGACACCGTCTGACACTCTCAGACACTCTCTATCACTCTCAGACACTCTCTACCACTCTCTGACACTCTCTATCACTCTCTGACACTCTCTGACACTCTCTGACACTCTCAGACACTCTCTATCACTCTCTGACACTCTCTATCAATCTCTATCACTCTCTGACACACTCTGACAATCTCTGACACTCTCAGACATTCTCAGACACTCTATAAAACTCTCTGACACTCACTGACACTTGCAGACACTCTCTGTCACTCTCAGACACTCTCTGACGCTCTCTAACGCTCTCTAACGCACTCTGACGCTCTCTGACGCTCTCTGACACTCTCTATCACTCTCTGACACTCTCTATCACTCTATGACACTCTCTGACACTCTCTATCACTCTCTGTCACTCTCAGACACTCTCAGACACTCTCAGACACTCAATCACTCTCAATCACTCTCTGACACTCTCTGACACTCTCAGACACACTTTGACACTCTCAGACAGTCTCTAACACTCTGTATCACTCTCTATCACTCTGTGACACTCTCAGACACTCTCTGACACTCTCAGACACTCTCTATCACTCTCTATCACTCTCTGACACTCTCTATCACTCTCTGACACTCTCTGACACTCTCAGACACTCTCAGACACTCTCTGACACTCTCAGACACTCTCAGACACTCTCTGACACTCTCAGCCGCTCTCAATCACTCTCTGACTCTCTCTGAAACACTCTGACACTCTCTGACACTCTCAGACACTCTCTATCACTCTCAGACACTCTCTATCACTCTCTGACACTCTCTATCACTCTCTGACACTCTCTGACACTCTCTGACACTCTCAGACACTCTCTATCACTCTCTGACAATCTCTGACACTCTCAGACATTCTCAGACACTCTATAACACTCTCTGACACTCACTGACACTTGCAGACACTCTCTGTCACTCTCAGACACCTCAGTAACTCTCTATCTCTCTCTGACACTCTCTGACACTCTCTGACACTCTCTGACGCTCTCTGACGCTCTCTGACACTCTCTATCACTCTATGACACTCTCTATCACTCTCTGACACTCACTGACACTCTCAGACACTCTCTGTCACTCTCAGACACTCTCTATCACACTCTGAAGCTCTCTGACACTCTCAGACACTCTCCATCACTCTCTGAATCTCTCTGACGCACTCTGACACTCTCTGACACTCACTGACACTCTCAGACACACTCAATCACTCTCGATCACACTCTGACTCTCTCTGGGACTCTCAGACACTCTCTATCACTCTCTGACACTCTCTATCACTCTCTGACATTCTCAGACACTCTCTATCACTCCCTGACACTCTCTATCACTCTCTGACACTCTCTGACACTCTCTGTCACTCTATGATTTTCTCTATCACTCTCTATCACTCTATCACTCTCTGACACTCTCTGACACTCTCCGACGCTCTCAGACACTCTCTATCACTCTCAATCACACTCTGACCCTCTCTGACATTCTCAGACACTCTCAGACACTCTCTATCACTCTCTGGCACTCTCTGACACTCTCTGATACTCTCAGACACAGTCAATCACTCTCTATCACTCTCTGAAACTCTTTGACACTCTCTATCACTCTATGACACTCTCTGACACTCACTATCACTCTTTATTACTCTCTGACACACTCTGACACACTCTGAAACTCTCTGACACTCTCAGACACTCTCTATCACTCTCTGACACTCTCTGAAACTCTCTGACACTCTCTATCTTTTTCTGACACTCTCTATCACTCTCTGACACTCTCAGACACTCTCTGACACTCTCAGACACTCTCTAACACTCTCAGACACTCTCTTACACTCTCAGACACTCTCTGGCACTCACTGACACTCTCTGACACTCTCAGACACTCTCTGAGACTCTCGAACACTCTTTATTACTCACTGACACACTCTGACACACTCTGAAACACTCTGACACTCTCAGACACTCTCTGACACTCTCAGACACTCTCTGACACTCTCAGACACTCTCTAACACTCTCAGACACTCTCTGGCACTTACTGACACTCTCTGACACTCTCAGACACTCTCTGACACTCACTATCACTCTTTATTACTCTCTGACACACTCTGACACACTCTGAAACTCTCTGACACTCTCAGACACTCTCTATCACTCTCTATCACTCTCTGGCACTCTCTATCAATCTCTGACAAGCTCTGACACTCTCAGACACTCTCTGACACTCCCTGACACTCTCAGACACTCTCTGACACTCTCAGACACTCTCAATCACTCTCTGACTCACTCTGACACTCTCTGACACTCTCTGACACTCTCAGACACTCTCTGACACTCTCTGACACTCTCAGACACTCTCAATCACTCTCTGACTCTCTCTGACACACTCTGACACTCTATATCACTCTCTGAAACTCTCTGACACTCTCTGACACTCTCAGACACTCTCTATCACTCTCTATCACTCTCTGACATCTCTATCAATCTTTATCACTCTCTGACACTCTCTATCACTGTATGACACTCTCTGACACTCTCTATCACTCTCTATCACTCTCTTACACTGTCTGACACACTCAGACACTCTCTATCACTCTCTATCAATCTCTGACACACACTGACAGTCTCTGACACTCTCAGACTCTCTCAGAAACTCTCTGACACTCTCAGACAATCACTATCACTCTCTATCACTCTCTGACACTCTCCGTCACTCTCAGACACTCAATATCACTCTCTATCACTCTGTATCACTCTCTGAAACTCTCTGACACTCTCTGACACTCAATGACACTCTCTGACACTCTCTACCACTCTCTGACACTCTCTGACACGCTCAGAATCTCTCTCTCACTCTCTGAAATTCTCAGACACTCTCTATCACTCTCTGACACTCCCTATCACTCTCTGACATTCTCAGATACTCTCTATCACTCTCTGAAACTCTCTGTCACTCTCTGACACTCTCTGACACTCACTGACACTCTCTGTCACTCTCTGACACTCACTGACACTCTCAGACACTCTCTATCACTCTCAGACACTCTCAGACACTCTCAATCACTCTCAATCACTCTCTGACACTCTCTGACACTCTCAGACACTCTCTGACACTCTCAGACACTCTCAGACACTCTCAGACACTCTGTATCAATCTCTATCACTCTCTGACACACTCAGACTCTCTCAGACAGTCTCAATCACACTCAGACACTCTCAGACACTCTCTATCACTCTCAGACACTCTCTATCACTCTCTGACACTCTCTGAAACTCTCTGAAACTCTCAGACACTCTCTGTCACTCTCTGACACTCTCTGACACTCTCAGTCACTCTCTGACACTCTCTATCACTCTCTATCACTCTCTGACCCTCTCTATCACTCTCTGACACTCTCTATCACTCTCTGACACTCTCTGATACTCTCAGACACTCTCAGACACTCTCTGACACTCTCAGCCACTCTCAATCACTCTATGACTCTCTCTGAGACACTCTGACACCGTCTGACACTCTCAGACACTCTCTATCACTCTCAGACACTCTCTACCACTCTCTGACACTCTCTATCACTCTCTGACACTCTCTGACACTCTCTGACACTCTCAGACACTCTCTATCACTCTCTGACACTCTCTATCAATCTCTATCACTCTCTGACACACTCTGACAATCTCTGACACTCTCAGACATTCTCAGACACTCTATAAAACTCTCTGACACTCACTGACACTTGCAGACACTCTCTGTCACTCTCAGACACTCTCTGACGCTCTCTAACGCTCTCTAACGCACTCTGACGCTCTCTGACGCTCTCTGACACTCTCTATCACTCTCTGACACTCTCTATCACTCTATGACACTCTCTGACACTCTCTATCACTCTCTGTCACTCTCAGACACTCTCAGACACTCTCAGACACTCAATCACTCTCAATCACTCTCTGACACTCTCTGACACTCTCAGACACACTTTGACACTCTCAGACAGTCTCTAACACTCTGTATCACTCTCTATCACTCTGTGACACTCTCAGACACTCTCTGACACTCTCAGACACTCTCTATCACTCTCTATCACTCTCTGACACTCTCTATCACTCTCTGACACTCTCTGACACTCTCAGACACTCTCAGACACTCTCTGACACTCTCAGACACTCTCAGACACTCTCTGACACTCTCAGCCGCTCTCAATCACTCTCTGACTCTCTCTGAAACACTCTGACACTCTCTGACACTCTCAGACACTCTCTATCACTCTCAGACACTCTCTATCACTCTCTGACACTCTCTATCACTCTCTGACACTCTCTGACACTCTCTGACACTCTCAGACACTCTCTATCACTCTCTGACAATCTCTGACACTCTCAGACATTCTCAGACACTCTATAACACTCTCTGACACTCACTGACACTTGCAGACACTCTCTGTCACTCTCAGACACCTCAGTAACTCTCTATCTCTCTCTGACACTCTCTGACACTCTCTGACACTCTCTGACGCTCTCTGACGCTCTCTGACACTCTCTATCACTCTATGACACTCTCTGACACTCTCTATCACGCTCTATCACTCTCTGGCACTGTCTGACACACTCAGACACTCTCTATCACTCTCTATCAATCTCTGACACACTCTGACAGTCTCTGACACTCTCACACTCTCTCAGACACTCTCTGACATTCTCTGACACTCTCAGACAATCACTATCACTCTCTATCACTCTCTGACACTCTCTATCACTCTCAGACACTCAATATCACTCTCTATCACTCTCTGACACTCTATATCACTCTCTGAAACTCTCTGACACTCTCTGACACTCAATGACACTCTCTGACACTCCCTATCACTCTCTATCACTCTCTATCACTCTCTGACACTCTCAGACACTCTCTGGCACTCACTGACACTCTCTGACACTCTCAGACACTCTCTGAGACTCTCGAACACTCTATGACACTCTCTGACACTCTCTATCACTCTCTATTACTCTCTGACACACGCTGACACTCTCAGACACATTCAATCACTCTCTATCACTCTCTGACACTCTTTGACACTCTCGATCACTCTTTGACACTCTCTGACACTCTCTATCACTCTCTATTACTCTCTGACACACTCTGACACTCTCTGACACTCTCAGACACTCTCTATCACTCTCTGACACTCTCTGATACTCTCAGACACGCTCTGACACTCTCAGACACACTCAGACACTCTATAAAACTCTCTGACACTCACTGACACTTGCAGACACTCTCTGTCACTCTCAGACACCTCAGTAACACTCTATCTCTCTCTGACACTCTCTGACACTCTCTGACACTCTCTGACGCTCTCTGACGCTCTCTGACACTCTCTATCACTCTATGACACTCTCTGACACTCTCTATCACTCTCTATCACTCTCAGACACTCTCAGAAACTCTCAGACACTCAATCACTCTCAATCACTCTCTGACACTCTCTGACACTCTCTGACACTCTCAGACACACTTTGACACTCTCAGACACTCTCTAACACTCTGTATCACTCTCTATCACTCTGTGACACTCTCAGACACTCTCTGACACTCTCAGACACTCTCTAACACTCTGTATCACTCTCTATCACTCTGTGACACTCTCAGACACTCTCTGACACTCTCAGACACTCTCTATCACTCTCTATCACTCTCTGACACTCTCTATCACTCTCTGACACTCTCTGACACTCTCAGACACTCTCAGACACTCTCAATCACTCTCTGACACTCACTGACACTCTCAGACACTCTCTGACACTCTCAGACACACTCAGACACTCTCCAACACTCTCTATCACTCTCTATCACTCTCTGACACTCTCTATCACTCTCTGACACTCTCTGACACTCTCTGACACTCTCTGACACTCTCTGACACTCTCAGACACTCTCTATCACTCTCTGACACTCTCTATCAATCTCTATCACTCTCTGACACACTCTGACAATCTCTGACACTCTCAGACATTCTCAGACACTCTATAAAACTCTCTGACACTCACTGACACTTGCAGACACTCTCTGTCACTCTCAGACACCTCAGTAACTCTCTATCTCTCTCTGACACTCTCTGACACTCTCTGACGCTCTCTGACGCTCTCTGACACTCTCTATCACTCTATGACACTCTCTGACACTCTCTATCACTCTCTATCACTCTCAGACACTCTCAGACACTCTCAGACACTCAATCACTCTCAATCACTCTCTGACACTCTCTGACACTCTCAGACACACTTTGACACTCTCAGACACTCTCTAACACTCTGTATCACTCTCTATCACTCTGTGACACTCTCAGACACTCTCTGACACTCTCAGACACTGTCTATCACTCTCTATCACTCTCTGACACTCTCTATCACTCTCTGACACTCTCTGACACTCTCAGACACTCTCTGCCACTCTCAGACACTCTCAATTACTCTCTGACTCTCTCTGACACACTCTGACACTCTCTGACACTCTCAGACACCCTCTATCACTATCAGACACTCTCAGTCACTGTCTGACACACTCAGACACTCTCTATCACTCTCTGTCCCTCTCAGACACCTCAGAAACTCTCTATCACACTCTGACACTCTCTGACACTCTCTATCAATCTCTATCACTCTCTATCACTCTCTGACACTCTCAGACAATCACTATCACTCTCTATCACTCTCTATCACTCTCTGACACTCTATATCACTCTCTGAAACTCTCTGACACTCTCTGACACTCAATGACACTCTCTGACACCCTCTGACACTCTCTATCACTCTCTATCACTCTCTGACACTCTCTGACACTCTCAGACACTCTCTATCACTCTCTGACACTCTCAGACACTCTCTGACACTCTCAGACACTCTCTAACACTCTCAGACACTCTCTGGCACTCACTGACACTCTCTGACACTCTCAGACACTCTCTGAGACTCTCGAACACTCTATGACACTCTCTGACACTCTCTATCACTCTCTATTACTCTCTGACACACGCTGACACTCTCAGACACATTCAATCACTCTCTATCACTCTCTGACACTCTTTGACACTCTCGATCACTCTTTGACACTCTCTGACACTCTCTATCACTCTCTATTACTCTCTGACACACTCTGACACTCTCTGACACTCTCAGACACTCTCTATCACTCTCTGACACTCTCTGATACTCTCAGACACGCTCTGACACTCTCAGACACACTCAGACACGCTCTAACACTCTCTATCACTCTCTATCACTCTCAGACACTCTCAGACACTTCAATCACTCTCTGACACTCACTGACACTCTCAGACACTCTCTGACACTCTCAGACACACTCAGACACTCTCCAACACTCTCTATCACTCTCTATCACTCTCTGACAATCTCTATCACTCTCTGACACTCTCTGACACTCTCTGACACTCTCAGACACTCTCTATCACTCTCTGACACTCTCTATCAATCTCTATCACTCTCTGACACACTCTGACAATCTCTGACACTCTCAGACATTCTCAGACACTCTATAAAACTCTCTGACACTCACTGACACTTGCAGACACTCTCTGTCACTCTCAGACACCTCAGTAACTCTCTATCTCTCTCTGACACTCTCTGACACTCTCAGACACTCTCTGACGCTCTCTGACGCTCTCTGACACTCTCTATCACTCTATGACACTCTCTGACACTCTCTATCACTCTCTATCACTCTCAGACACTCTCAGACACTCTCAGACACTCAATCACTCTCAATCACTCTCTGACACTCTCTGACACTCTCTGACACTCTCAGACACACTTTGACACTCTCAGACACTCTCTAACACTCTGTTTCACTCTCTATCACTCTGTGACACTCTCAGACACTCTCTGACACTCTCAGACACTCTCTATCACTCTCTATCACTCTCTGACACTCTCTATCACTCTCTGACACTCTCTGACACTCTCAGACACTCTCAGACACTCTCAATCACTCTCTGACACTCTCTATCACTCTCTGACACTCTCTGACACTCTCAGACACTCTCAGACACTCTCAATCACTCTCTGACACTCACTGACACTCTCAGACACTCTCTGACACTCTCAGACACACTCAGACACTCTCCAACACTCTCTATCACTCTCTATCACTCTCTGACACTCTCTATCACTCTCTGACACTCTCTGACACTCTCTGACACTCTCAGACACTCTCTATCACTCTCTGACACTCTCTATCAATCTCTATCACTCTCTGACACACTCTGACAATCTCTGACACTCTCAGACATTCTCAGACACTCTATAAAACTCTCTGACACTCACTGACACTTGCAGACACTCTCTGTCACTCTCAGACACCTCAGTAACTCTCTATCTCTCTCTGACACTCTCTGACACTCTCTGACGCTCTCTGACGCTCTCTGACACTCTCTATCACTCTATGACACTCTCTGGCACTCTCTATCACTCTCTATCACTCTCAGACACTCTCAGACACTCTCAGACACTCAATCACTCTCAATCACTCTCTGACACTCTCTGACACTCTCAGACACACTTTGACACTCTCAGACACTCTCTAACACTCTGTATCACTCTCTATCACTCTGTGACACTCTCAGACACTCTCTGACACTCTCAGACACTCTCTATCACTCTCTATCACTCTCTGACACTCTCTATCACTCTCTGACACTCTCTGACACTCTCAGACACTCTCTGCCACTCTCAGACACTCTCAATTACTCTCTGACTCTCTCTGACACACTCTGACACTCTCTGACACTCTCAGACACCCTCTATCACTATCAGACACTCTCAGTCACTGTCTGACACACTCAGACACTCTCTATCACTCTCTGTCCCTCTCAGACACCTCAGAAACTCTCTATCACACTCTGACACTCTCTGACACTCTCTATCAATCTCTATCACTCTCTATCACTCTCTGACACTCTCAGACAATCACTATCACTCTCTATCACTCTCTATCACTCTCTGACACTCTATATCACTCTCTGAAACTCTCTGACACTCTCTGACACTCAATGACACTCTCTGACACCCTCTGACACTCTCTATCACTCTCTATCACTCTCTGACACTCTCTGACACTCTCAGACACTCTCTATCACTCTCTGACACTCTGACACTCTCAGACACTCTCCGTCTCTCTCAGACACTCTCTGTCACTCTCAGACACTCTCAGACACTCTCAGAAACCCTCAGAAGCTCTCTATCACACTCTGAAACTCTCTATCACTCCCTGACAGTCTCTTTTGCTCTCTGAAACTCTCTGACACTCTCTGACACTCTCAGACACTCTCTATCACTCTCTATTACTCTCTGACACTCTCTGACACGCTCAGAATCTCTCTCTCACTCTCTGAAACTCTCAGACACTCTCTATCACTCTCTGACACTCCCTATCACTCTCTGACATTCTCAGATACTCTCTATCACTCTCGGAAACTCTCTATCACTCTCTGACACTCTCTGACACTCTCTGTCACTCTCTGACACTCACTGACACTCTCAGACACTCTCTGACACTCTCAGACACACTCAGACACTCTCTAACACTCTCTATCACTCTCTATCACTCTCAGACACTCTCAGACACTCTCAATCACTCTCAATCACTCTCTGACACTCTCTGACACTCTCAGACACTCTCTGACACTCTCAGACACTCTCCAACACTCTGTATCAATCTCTATCACTCTCTGACACTCTCAGACTCTCTCAGACACTCTCAATCACACTCAGACACTCTCAGACACTCTCTATCACTCTCAGACACTCTCTATCACTCTCTGACACTCTCTGAAACTCTCAGACGCTTTCTGACACTCTCAGACACTGTCTGTCACTCTCTGACATTCTCTGACACTCTCAGTCACTCTCTGACACTCTCTGACACTCTCAGACACTCTCAGACACTCTCTGACACTCTCAGCCGCTCTCAATCACTCTCTGACTCTCTCTGAAACACTCTGACACTCTCTGACACTCTCAGACACTCTCTATCACTCTCAGACACTCTATATCACTCTCTGACACTCTCTATCACTCTCTGACACTCTCTGACACTCTCTGACACTCTCAGACACTCTCTATCACTCTCTGACAATCTCTGACACTCTCAGACATTCTCAGACACTCTATAACACTCTATGACACTCACTGACACTTGCAGACACTCTCTGTCACTCTCAGACACCTCAGTAACTCTCTATCTCTCTCTGACACTCTCTGACACTCTCTGACACTCTCTGACGCTCTCTGACGCTCTCTGACACTCTCTATCACTCTATGACACTCTCTGACACTCTCTATCACGCTCTATCACTCTCTGGCACTGTCTGACACACTCAGACACTCTCTATCACTCTCTATCAATCTCTGACACACTCTGACAGTCTCTGACACTCTCACACTCTCTCAGACACTCTCTGACATTCTCTGACACTCTCAGACAATCACTATCACTCTCTATCACTCTCTGACACTCTCTATCACTCTCAGACACTCAATATCACTCTCTATCACTCTCTGACACTCTATATCACTCTCTGAAACTCTCTGACACTCTCTGACACTCAATGACACTCTCTGTCACTCCCTATCACTCTCTATCACTCTCTGACACTTTCAGACACTCTCTGACACTCTCAGACACTCTCTAACACTCTCAGACACTCTCTGGCACTCACTGACACTCTCTGAGACTCTCGAACACTCTATGACACTCTCTGACACTCTCTATCACTCTCTATTACTCTCTGATACTCTCAGACACTCTCTGACACTCTCAGACACACTCAGACACGCTCTAACACTCTCTATCACTCTCTATCACTCTCAGACACTCTCAGACACTCTCAATCACTCTCTGACACTCACTGACACTCTCAGAAACTCTCTGACACTCTCAGACACACTCAGACACTCTCCAACACTCTCTATCACTCTCTATCACTCTCTGACACTCTCTCTCACTGTCTGACACTCTCTGAAACTCTCAGACGCTTTCTGATACTCTCAGACACTGTCTGTCACTCTCTGACATTCTCTGACACTCTCAGTCACTCTCTGACACTCTCTACCACTCTCTATCACTCTCTGACACTCTCTGACACTCTCTATCACTCTCTGACACTCTCTGACACTCTCAGACACTCTCTATCACTCTCTGACACTCTGACACTCTCAGACACTCTCCGTCTCTCTCAGACACTCTCTGTCACTCTCAGACACTCTCAGACACTCTCAGAAACTCTCAGAAGCTCTCTATCACACTCTGAAACTCTCTATCACTCCCTGACACTCTCTTTCACTCTCTGAAACTCTCTGACACTCTCTGACACTCTCAGACACTCTCTATCACTCTCTATTACTCTCTGACACACTCTGACACTCTCAGACACATTCAATCACTCTCTATCACTCTCTGACACTCTTTGACACTCTCGATCACTCTTTGACACTCTCAGACACTCTCTATCACTCTCTGACACTCTCTGATACTCTCAGACACTCTCTGACACTCTCAGACACACTCAGACACGCTCTAACACTCTCTATCACTCTCTATCACTCTCAGACACTCTCAGACACTCTCAATCACTCTCTGACACTCACTGACACTCTCAGAAACTCTCTGACACTCTCAGACACACTCAGACACTCTCCAACACTCTCTATCACTCTCTATCACTCTCTGACACTCTCTATCACTGTCTGACACTCTCTGAAACTCTCAGACGCTTTCTGATACTCTCAGACACTGTCTGTCACTCTCTGACATTCTCTGACACTCTCAGTCAGTCTCTGACACTCTCTACCACTCTCTATCACTCTCTGACACTCTCTGACACTCTCTATCACTCTCTGACACTCTCTGACACTCTCAGACACTCTCTATCACTCTCTGACACTCTGACACTCTCAGACACTCTCCGCCTCTCTCAGACATTCTCTGTCACTCTCAGACACTCTCAGACACTCTCAGAAACTCTCAGAAGCTCTCTATCACACTCTGAAACTCTCTATCACTCCCTGACACTCTCTTTCGCTCTCTGAAACTCTCTGACACTCTCTGACACTCTCAGACACTCTCTATCACTCTCTATTACTCTCTGACACTCTCTGACACGCTCAGAATCTCTCTCTCACTCTCTGAAACTCTCAGACACTCTCTATCACTCTCTGACACTCCCTATCACTCTCTGACATTCTCAGATACTCTCTATCACTCTCGGAAACTCTCTATCACTCTCTGACACTCTCTGACACTCTCTGTCACTCTCTGACACTCACTGACACTCTCAGACACTCTCTGACACTCTCAGACACACTCAGACACTCTCTAACACTCTCTATCACTCTCTATCACTCTCAGACACTCTCAGACACTCTCAATCACTCTCAATCACTCTCTGACACTCTCTGACACTCTCAGACACTCTCTGACACTCTCAGACACTCTCTAACACTCTGTATCAATCTCTGACACTCTCAGACACTCTCAGACACTCTCTATCACTCTCTGACAATCTCTGACACTCTCAGACATTCTCAGACACTCTATAACACTCTCTGACACTCACTGACACTTGCAGACACTCTCTGTCACTCTCAGACACCTCAGTAACTCTCTATCTCTCTCTGACACTCTCTGACACTCTCTGACACTCTCTGACGCTCTCTGACGCTCTCTGACACTCTCTATCACTCTATGACACTCTCTGACACTCTCTATCACGCTCTATCACTCTCTGGCACTGTCTGACACACTCAGACACTCTCTATCACTCTCTATCAATCTCTGACACACTCTGACAGTCTCTGACACTCTCACACTCTCTCAGACACTCTCTGACATTCTCTGACACTCTCAGACAATCACTATCACTCTCTATCACTCTCTGACACTCTCTATCACTCTCAGACACTCAATATCACTCTCTATCACTCTCTGACACTCTATATCACTCTCTGAAACTCTCTGACACTCTCTGACACTCAATGACACTCTCTGTCACTCCCTATCACTCTCTATCACTCTCTGACACTCTCAGACACTCTCTGACACTCTCAGACACTCTCTAACACTCTCAGACACTCTCTGGCACTCACTGACACTCTCTGACACTCTCTGAGACTCTCGAACACTCTATGACACTCTCTGACACTCTCTATCACTCTCTATTACTCTCTGACACACTCTGACACTCTCAGACACATTCAATCACTCTCTATCACTCTCTGACACTCTTTGACACTCTCGATCACTCTTTGACACTCTCAGACACTCTCTATCACTCTCTGACACTCTCTGATACTCTCAGACACTCTCTGACACTCTCAGACACACTCAGACACGCTCTAACACTCTCTATCACTCTCTATCACTCTCAGACACTCTCAGACACTCTCAATCACTCTCTGACACTCACTGACACTCTCAGAAACTCTCTGACACTCTCAGACACACTCAGACACTCTCCAACACTCTCTATCACTCTCTATCACTCTCTGACACTCTCTATCACTGTCTGACACTCTCTGAAACTCTCAGACGCTTTCTGATACTCTCAGACACTGTCTGTCACTCTCTGACATTCTCTGACACTCTCAGTCACTCTCTGACACTCTCTGACACTCTCAGACACTCTCAGACACTCTCTGACACTCTCAGCCGCTTTCAATCACTCTCTGACTCTCTCTGAAACACTCTGACACTCTCTGACACTCTCAGACACTCTCTATCACTCTCAGACACTCTCTATCACTCTCTGACACTCTCTATCACTCTCTGACACTCTCTGACACTCTCTGACACTCTCTGACACTCTCAGACACTCTCTATCACTCTCTGACAATCTCTGACACTCTCAGACATTCTCAGACACTCTCTCACACTCTCTGACACTCACTGACACTTGCAGACACTCTCTGTCACTCTCAGACACCTCGGTAACTCTCTATCTCTCTCTGACACTCTCTGACACTCTCTGACACTCTCTGACGCTCTCTGACGCTCTCTGACACTCTCTATCACTCTATGACACTCTCTGACACTCTCTATCACGCTCTATCACTCTCTGGCACTGTCTGACACACTCAGACACTCTCTATCACTCTCTATCAATCTCTGACACACTCTGACTGTCTCTGACACTCTCACACTCTCTCAGACACTCTCTGACATTCTCTGACACTCTCAGACAATCACTATCACTCTCTATCACTCTCTGACACTCTCTATCACTCTCAGACACTCAATATCACTCTCTATCACTCTCTGACACTCTATATCACTCTCTGAAACTCTCTGACACTCTCTGACACTCAATGACACTCTCTGACACTCCCTATCACTCTCTGTCACTCTCTGACACTCTCAGACACTCTCTGACACTCTCAGACACTCTCTAACACTCTCAGACACTCTCTGGCACTCACTGACACTCTCTGACACTCTCAGACACTCTCTGAGACTCTCGAACACTCTATGGCACTCTCTGACACTCTCTATCACTCTCTATTACTCTCTGACACACTCTGACACTCTCAGACACATTCAATCACTCTCTATCACTCTCTGACACTCTTTGACACTCTCGATCACTCTTTGACACTCTCTGACACTCTCTATCACTCTCTATTACTCTCTGACACACTCTGACACTCTCTGACACTCTCAGACACTCTCTATCACTCTCTGACACTCTCTGATACTCTCAGACACTCTCTGACACTCTCAGACACACTCAGACACGTTCTAACACTCTCTATCACTCTCTATCACTCTCAGACACTCTCAGACACTCTCAATCACTCTCTGACACTCTCTGACACTCTCAGACACTCTCTATCATTCTCTGACACTCTCTGACACTCTCAGACACACTCAGACACTCTCTAACACTCTCTATCACTCTATATCACTCTCTGACACTCTCAGACACTCTCAAGCACTCTCTGAAACTCTCTGACTCTTTCAGACACTCTCAGACACTCTCTATCACTCTCAGACACTCTCTATCACTCTCAGACAATGTCGATCACTCTCTGACACTCTCTGACACTCGCTATCACTCTCTGACACTCTCTATCACTCTCTGACACTCTCTGACACTCTCTGACACTCTCTGACACTCTCTGACACTCTCAGACAGTCTCTATCACTCTCAGACAATCTCTCTCACTCTCTGACACTCTCCATCACTCTCTGACACTCTCTGACACTCTCTGACACTCTCAGACACTCTCTGACAATCTCAGACACTCTCTATCACTCTCTGACACCCTCTGACACTCTCTATCACTCTCTATTACTCTCTGACACTCTTTGACACTCTCTATCACTCTATGACAATCTCTGACACACCCTATCACTCTCCATTACTCTCTGACACTCTTTGACACTCTCTCTCACTCTCTGAAACTCTCAGACACTCTCTATCACTCTCTGACATTCTCTATCACTCTGTGACATTCTCAGACACTCTCTATCACTCTCTGAAACTCTCTATCACTCTCTGACACTCTCTATCACTCTCTGAAACTCACTGACACTCTCAGACACTCTCTGTCACTCTCAGACGCTCTCTATCACACTCTGAAGCTCTCTGACACTCTCAGACACTCTCCATCACTCTCTGAATCTCTCTGACGCACTCTGACACTCTCTGACACTCACTGACACTCTCAGACACACTCAATCAATCTCGATCACACTCTGACTCTCTCTGGGACTCTCAGACACTCTCTATCACTCTCTGACACTCTCTATCACTCTCTGACATTCTCAGACACTCTCTATCACTCCCTGACACTCTCTATCACTCTCTGACACTCTCTGACACTCTCTGTCACTCTATGATTCTCTCTGACACTCTTGATCTCTCTATCACTCTCTGACACTCTCTGACACTCTCTGACACTTTCCGACGCTCTCAGACACTCTCTATCACTCTCAATCACACTCTGACCCTCTCTGACACTCTCAGAAACTCTCTATCACTCTCTGGCACTCTCTGACACTCTCTGACACTCTCAGACACAGTCATTCACTCTCTATCACTCTCTGAAACTCTTTGACACTCTTTATCACTCAATGACACTCTCTGACACTCACTATCACTCTTTATTACTCTCTGACACACTCTGACACACTCTGAAACTCTCTGACACTCTCAGACACTCTCTATCACTCTCTGACACTCTCTGAAACTCTCTGACACTCTCTATCTTTTTCTGACACTCTCTATCACTCTCTATCACTCTCTGACACTCTCAGACACTCTCTGACACTCTCAGACACTCTCTAACACTGACAGACACTCTCTTACACTCTCAGACACTCTCTGGCACTCACTGACACTCTCTGACACTCTCAGACACTCTCTGAGACTCTCGAACACTCTTTATTACTCACTGACACACTCTGACTCACTCTGAAACTCTCTGACACTCTCAGACACTCTCTGACACTCTCAGACACTCTCTAACACTCTCAGACACTCTCTGGCACTCACTGACACTCTCTGACACTCTCAGACACTCTCTGACACTCACTATCACTCTTTATTACTCTCTGACACACTCTGACACACTCTGAAACTCTCTGACACTCTCAGACACTCTCTATCACTCTCTATCACTCTCTGGCACTCTCTATCAATCTCTGACACGCTCTGACACTCTCAGACACTCTCTGACACTCTGACAATCTCTATCACTCTCTGACACTCTCAGACACTCTCAATCACTCTCTGACTCTCTCTGACACACTCTGACACTCTCTGACACTCTCTGACACTCTCTGACACTCTCAGACACTCTCTGACACTATCTGACACTCTCAGACACTCTCTGACACTCTCGATCACTCTATGACACTCTCTGACACTCTCTATCACTCTCTATTACTCTCTGACACACACTGACACTCTCAGACACATTCAATCACTCTCTTTCACTCTCTGACACTCTTTGACACTCTCGATCACTCTTTGACACTCTTTGACACTCTCTGACACTCTCTGACACTCTCAGACACTCTCTATCACTCTCTGACACTCTCTGACACTCTCAGACACTCTTTGACACTCTTAGACACTCCCAATCACTCTCTGACTCTCTCTGACACACTCTGACACTCTCTGACACTCTCAGACACTCTCAGACGCTCTCTATCACTCTCTGACACTCTCTGACACTCTCAGACACTCTTTGACACTCTTAGACACTCCCAATCACTCTCGGACTCTCTCTGACACACTCTGACACTCTCTGACACTCTCTGACACTCTCAGACACTCTCTGACACTCTCTGACACTCTCTGACACTCTCAGACACTCTCTGACACTCTCGTTCACTCTATGACACTCTCTGACACTCTATATCACTCTCTATTACTCTCTGACACACACTGACACTCTCAGACACATTCAATCACTCTCTTTCACTCTCTGACACTCTCTATCACTCTCTATTACTCTCTGACACACACTGACACTCTCAGACACATTCAATCACTCTCTTTCACTCTCTGACACTCTTTGACACTCTCGATCACTCTTTGACACTCTCTGACACTCTCTGACACTCTCTATCACTCTCTGACAGTCTCTATCACTCTCTGACATTCTCAGGCAATCTCTATCACTCTCTGACACTCTCTGTCACTCTATGATTCTCTCTGACACTCTCGATCACTCTCTGACACTCTCTGACACTCTCCAACGCTCTCAGACACTCTCTATCACTCTCAATCCAACTCTGACCCTCTCTGACACTCTCTGACACACTCAGACACTCTCTATCACTCTCTATCACTCTCTGACATTCTCAGACACTCTCAGACACTCTCTATCACTCTCCGGCACTCTCTGACACTCTCTGACACTCTCAGACACACTCAATCACTCTCTATCACTCTCTGACACTCTTTGACACTCTCTATCACTCTATGACACTCTCTGACACTCTCTATCACTCTCTATTACTCTCTGACACACTCTGAAACACTCTGAAACTCTCTGACACTCTCAGACAATCTCTATCACTCTCTATCACTCTCTGACACTCTCTATCATTTTCTGACACTCTCTATCACTCTCAAACACTCTCTATCACTCTCTGGCACGCTCTGACACACTCAGACACTCTCTGACACTCTCTGACACTCAATGACACTCTCTGACACTCCCTATCACTCTCTATCACTCTCTGACACTCTCTGACACTCTCAGACACTCTCCATCACTCTCTATCACTCTCTGACACTCTCTATCAATCTTTATCACTCTCTGACACTCTCAGACACACTCTATCACACTCTGACACTCACTGACACTCTCAGACATTCTCTGTCACTCTCAGACTATCTCTGTCACTCTCTATCACTCTCTGACACTCTGACACTGTCAGACACTCTCCGTCACTCTCAGAAACTCTCTGTCACTCTCAGACACTCTCAGACACTCTCCGAAACTCTCTATCACACTCTGACTCCCTCTTTCGCTCTCTGACACTCTCTGACAATCTATGACCCTCTCAGACACTCTCTATCACTCTCAATCACTCTCTGACACTCTCTGACACTCTCAGAATCTCTCTCTCACTCTCTGAAACTCTCAGACTCTATCTATCACTCTCTGACACTCTCTATGACACTCTGACATTCTCAGACACTCTCTATCACTCTCTGAAACTCACTATCACTCTCTGACACTCTCTATCACTCTCTGACACTCACTGACACTCTCAGACACACTCTGACACTCTCAGACACTCTCTATCACACTCTGAAGCTCTCTGACATTCTCAGACACTCTCTATCACTCTCTGACACTCTCTGACACTCTCTGACACTCTCTATCACTCTCTGACACTCTCTATCACTCTCTGACATTCTCAGACACTCTCTATCACTCTCTGACACTCTCTGACACTGTCTGACACTCTCTGTCACTCTATGATTCTCTCTGACACTCTCTATCACTCTCTATCACTCTCTGACACTCTCTGACAATCTCCAACGCTCTCAGACACTCTCTATCACTCTCAAACCAACTCTGACCCTCTCTGACACTCTCTGACACACTCAGACACTCTCCAACACTCTCTATCACTCTCTATCACTCTCTGACACTCTCTATCACTCTCTGACACTCTCTGACACTCTCTGACACTCTCAGACACTCTCTATCACTCTCTGACACTCTCTATCAATCTCTATCACTCTCTGACACACTCTGACAATCTCTGACACTCTCAGACATTCTCAGACACTCTATAAAACTCTCTGACACTCACTGACACTTGCAGACACTCTCTGTCACTCTCAGACACCTCAGTAACTCTCTATCTCTCTCTGACATTCTCTGACACTCTCTGACGCTCTCTGACGCTCTCTGACACTCTCTATCACTCTATGACACTCTCTGACACTCTCTATCACTCTCTATCACTCTCTATCACTCTCAGACACTCTCAGACACTCTCAGACACTCAATCACTCTCAATCACTCTCTGACACTCTCTGACACTCTCAGACACACTTTGACACTCTCAGACACTCTCTAACACTCTGTATCACTCTCTATCACTCTGTGACACTCTCAGACACTCTCTGACACTCTCAGACACTCTCTATCACTCTCTATCACTCTCTGACACTCTCTATCACTCTCTGACACTCTCTGACACTCTCAGACACTCTCAGACACTCTCTGACACTCTCAGACACTCTCAATTACTCTCTGACTCTCTCTGACACACTCTGACACTCTCTGACACTCTCAGACACCCTCTATCACTATCAGACTCTCTCAGTCACTGTCTGACACACTCAGACACTCTCTATCACTCTCTGTCCCTCTCAGACACCTCAGAAACTCTCTATCACACTCTGACACTCTCTGACACTCTCTATCAATCTCTATCACTCTCTATCACTCTCTGACACTCTCAGACAATCACTATCACTCTCTATCACTCTCTATCACTCTCTGACACTCTATATCACTCTCTGAAACTCTCTGACACTCTCTGACACTCAATGACACTCTCTGACACCCTATGACACTCTCTATCACTCTCTATCACTCTCTGACACTCTCTGACACTCTCAGACATTCTCAGACACTCTATAAAACTCTCTGACACTCACTGACACTTGCAGACACTCTCTGTCACTCTCAGACACCTCAGTAACTCTCTATCTCTCTCTGACATTCTCTGACATGCTCTGACGCTCTCTGACGCTCTCTGACACTCTCTATCACTCTCTATCACTCTCAGACACTCTCAGACACTCTCAGACACTCAATCACTCTCAATCACTCTCTGACACTCTCTGACACTCTCAGACACACTTTGACACTCTCAGACACTCTCTACACTCTGTATCACTCTCTATCACTCTGTGACACTCTCAGACACTCTCTGACACTCTCAGACACTCTCTATCACTCTCTATCACTCTCTGACACTCTCTATCACTCTCTGACACTCTCTGACACTCTCAGACACTCTCAGACACTCTCTGACACTCTCAGACACTCTCAATTACTCTCTGACTCTCTCTGACACACTCTGACACTCTCTGACACTCTCAGACACCCTCTATCACTATCAGACACTCTCAGTCACTGTCTGACACACTCAGACACTCTCTATCACTCTCTGTCCCTCTCAGACACCTCAGAAACTCTCTATCACACTCTGACACTCTCTGACAGTCTCTATCAATCTCTATCACTCCCTATCACTCTCTGACACTCTCAGACAATCACTATCACTCTCTATCACTCTCTATCACTCTCTGACACTCTATATCACTCTCTGAAACTCTCTGACACTCTCTGACACTCAATGACACTCTCTGTCACTCTCAGACACTCTCAGACACTCTCTATTACTCTCTGACACACTCTGACACTCTCAGACACATTCAATCACTCTCTATCACTCTCTGACACTCTTTGACACTCTCGATCACTCTTTGACACTCTCTGACACTCTCTATCACTCTCTATTACTCTCTGACACACTCTGACACTCTCTGACACTCTCTGACACTCAATGACACTCTCTGACACTCCCTATCACTCTCTATCACTCTCTGACACTCTCAGACACTCTCTGACACTCAATGACACTCTCTGACACTCCCTATCACTCTCTATCACTCTCTGACACTCTCAGACACTCTCTGACACTCTCAGACACTCTCTAACACTCTCAGACACTCTCTGGCACTCACTGAGACTCTCGAACACTCTATGGCACTCTCTGACACTCTCTATCACTCTCTATTACTCTCTGACACACTCTGACACTCTCAGACACATTCAATCACTCTCTATCACTCTCTGACACTCTTTGACACTCTCGACCACTCTTTGACACTCTCTGACACTCTCTATCACTCTCTATTACTCTCTGACACACTCTGACACTCTCTGACACTCTCAGACACTCTCTATCACTCTCTGACACTCTCTGATACTCTCAGACACTCTCTGACACTCTCAGACACACTCAGACACGCTCTAACACTCTCTATCACTCTCAGACACTCTCAGACACTCTCAATCACTCTCTGACACTCTCTGACACTCTCAGACACTCTCTATCATTCTCTGACACTCTCTGAAACTCTCAGACACACTCAGACACTCTCTAACACTCTCTATCACTCTCTATCACTCTCAGACACTCTCAGACACTCTCAAGCACTCTCTGAAACTCTCTGACTCTTTCAGACACTCTCAGACACTCTCTATCACTCTCAGACACTCTCTATCACTCTCAGACAATCTCGATCACTCTCTGACACTCTCTGACACTCGCTATCACTCTCTGACACTCTCTGACACTCTCTATCACTCTCTGACACTCTCTGACACTCTCTGACACTCTCTGACACTCTCAGACACTCTCTGACACTCTCAGACAGTCTCTATCACTCTCAGACAATCTCTCTCACTCTCTGACACTCTCCATCACTCTCTGACACTCTCTGACACTCTCTGACACTCTCAGACACTCTCTGACAATCTCAGACACTCTCTATCACTCTCTGACACCCTCTGACACTCTCTATCACTCTCTATTACTCTCTGACACTCTTTGACACTCTCTATCACTCTATGACAATCTCTGACACACCCTATCACTCTCCATTACTCTCTGACACTCTTTGACACTCTCTCTCACTCTCTGAAACTCTCAGACACTCTCTATCACTCTCTGACATTCTCTATCACTCTGTGACATTCTCAGACACTCTCTATCACTCTCTGAAACTCTCTATCACTCTCTGACACTCTCTATCACTCTCTGACACTCACTGACACTCTCAGACACTCTCTGTCACTCTCAGACGCTCTCTATCACACTCTGAAGCTCTCTGACACTCTCAGACACTCTCCATCACTCTCTGAATCTCTCTGACGCACTCTGACACTCTCTGACACTCACTGACACTCTCAGACACACTCAATCACTCTCGATCACACTCTGACTCTCTCTGGGACTCTCAGACACTCTCTATCACTCTCTGACACTCTCTATCACTCTCTGACATTCTCAGACACTCTCTATAACTCCCTGACACTCTCTATCACTCTCTGACACTCTCTGACACTCTCTGTCACTCTATGATTCTCTCTGACACTCTTGATCACTCTATCACTCTCTGACACTCTCTGACACTCTCTGACACTCTCCGACGCTCTCAGACACTCTCTATCACTCTCAATCACACTCTGACACTCTCTGACACTCTCAGACACTCTCTATCACTCTCTGGCACTCTCTGACACTCTCTGACACTCTCAGACACAGTCATTCACTCTCTATCACTCTCTGAAACTCTTTGACACTCTTTATCACTCTATGACACTCTCTGACACTCACTATCACTCTTTATTACTCTCCGACACACTCTGACACACTCTGAAACTCTCTGACTCTCTCAGACACTCTCTATCACTCTCTGACACTCTCTGAAACTCTCTGACACTCTCTATCTTTTTCTGACACTCTCTATCACTCTCTATCACTCTCTGACACTCTCAGACACTCTCTGACACTCTCAGACACTCTCTAACACTCACAGACACTCTCTTACACTCTCAGACACTCTCTGGCACTCACTGACACTCTCTGACACTCTCAGACACTCTCTGAGACTCTCGAACACTCTTTATTACTCACTGACACACTCTGACACACTCTGAAACTCTCTGACACTCTCAGACCCTCTCTGACACTCTCAGACACTCTCTAACACTCTCAGACACTCTCTGGCAATCACTGACACTCTCTGACACTCTCAGACACTCTCTGACACTCACTATCACACTTTATTACTCTCTGACACACTCTGACACACTCTGAAACTCTCTGACACTCTCAGACACTCTCTATCACTCTCTATCACTCTCTGGCACTCTCTATCAATCTCTGACACGCTCTGACACTCTCAGACACTCTCTGACACTCTGACAATCTCTATCACTCTCTGACACTCTCAGACACTCTCAATCACTCTCTGACTCTCTCTGACACACTCTGACACTCTCTGACACTCTCTGACACTCTCAGACACTCTCTGACACTATCTGACACTCTCAGACACTCTCTGACACTCTCGATCACTCTATGACACTCTCTGACACTCTCTATCACTCTCTATTACTCTCTGACACACACTGACACTCTCAGACACATTCAATCACTCTCTTTCACTCTCTGACACTCTTTGACACTCTCGATCACTCTTTGACACTCTTTGACACTCTCTGACACTCTCTGAAACTCTCAGACACTCTCTATCACTCTCTGACACTCTCTGACACTCTCAGACTCTCTTTGACACTCTTAGACACTCCCAATCACTCTCTGACTCTCTCTGACACACTCTGACACTCTCTGACACTCTCAGACACTCTCTCTCACTCTCTGACACTCTCTGACAGTCTCAGACACTCTCTGACACTCTCGATCACTCTATGACACTCTCTGACACTCTCTATCACTCTCTATTACTCTCTGACACACACTGACACTCTCAGACACATTCAATCACTCTTTTTCACTCTCTGACACTCTCTATCACTCTCTATTACCCTCTGACACACACTGACACTCTCAGACACATTCAATCACTCTCTTTCACTCTCTGACACTCTTTGACACTCTCGATCACTCTTTGACACTCTCTGACACTCTCTGACACTCTCTATCACTCTCTGACAGTCGCTATCACTCTCTGACATTCTCAGACAATCTCTATCACTCTCTGACACTCTCTGTCACTCTATGATTCTCTCTGACACTCTCTATCACTCTCTGACACTCTCTGACACTCTCCGACGCTCTCAGACACTCTCTATCACTCTCAATCCAACTCTGACCCTCTCTGACACGCTCTGACACTCTCAGACACTCTCTGACACTCTGACAATCTCTATCACTCTCTGACACTCTCAGACACTCTCAATCACTCTCTGACTCTCTCTGACACACTCTGACACTCTCTGACACTCTCTGACACTCTCAGACACTCTCTGACACTATCTGACACTCTCAGACACTCTCTGACACTCTCGATCACTCTATGACACTCTCTGACACTCTCTATCACTCTCTATTACTCTCTGACACACACTGACACTCTCAGACACATTCAATCACTCTCTTTCACTCTCTGACACTCTTTGACACTCTCGATCACTTTTGACACTCTTTGACACTCTCTGACACTCTCTGAAACTCTCAGACACTCTCTATCACTCTCTGACACTCTCTGACACTCTCAGACTCTCTTTGACACTCTTAGACACTCCCAATCACTCTCTGACTCTCTCTGACACACTCTGACACTCTCTGACACTCTCAGACACTCTCTCTCACTCTCTGACACTCTCTGACAGTCTCAGACACTCTCTGACACTCTCGATCACTCTATGACACTCTCTGACACTCTCTATCACTCTCTATTACTCTCTGACACACACTGACACTCTCAGACACATTCAATCACTCTTTTTCACTCTCTGACACTCTCTATCACTCTCTATTACCCTCTGACACACACTGACACTCTCAGACACATTCAATCACTCTCTTTCACTCTCTGACACTCTTTGACACTCTCGATCACTCTTTGACACTCTCTGACACTCTCTGACACTCTCTATCACTCTCTGACAGTCGCTATCACTCTCTGACATTCTCAGACAATCTCTATCACTCTCTGACACTCTCTGTCACTCTATGATTCTCTCTGACACTCTCTATCACTCTCTGACACTCTCTGACACTCTCCGACGCTCTCAGACACTCTCTATCACTCTCAATCCAACTCTGACCCTCTCTGACACTCTCTGACACACTCAGACACTCTCTATCACTCTCTATCACTCTCTGACATTCTCAGACACTCTCAGACACTCTCTATCACTCTCCGGCACTCTCTGACACTCTCTGACACTCTCAGACACACTCAATCACTCTCTATCACTCTCTGACACTCTTTGACACTCTCTATCACTCTATGACACTCTCTGACACTCTCTATCACTCTCTATTACTCTCTGACACACTCTGAAACACTCTGAAACTCTCTGACACTCTCAGACACTCTCTATCACTCTCTATCACTCTCTGACACTCTCTGACACTCTCAGACAATCTCTGACACTCTCAGACTCTCTCTATCACTCTCTGACACTCTCTATCATTTTCTGACACTCTCTATCACTCTCAAACACTCTCTATCACTCTCTGGCACGCTCTGACACACTCAGACACTCTCTGACACTCTCTGACACTCAATGACACTCTCTGACACTCCCTATCTCTCTCTATCACTCTCTGACACTCTCTGACACTCTCAGACACTTTCCATCACTCTCTATCACTCTCTGACACTCTCTATCAATCTTTATCACTCTCTGACTCTCTCAGACACTCTCTATCACACTCTGACACTCACTGACACTCTCAGACATACTCTGTCACTCTCAGACAATCTCTGTCACTCTCTATCACTCCCTGACACTCTGACACTGTCAGACACTCTCCGTCACTCTCAGAAACTCTCTGTCACTCTCAGACACTCTCAGACACTCTCCGAAACTCTCTATCACACTCTGACTCCCTCTTTCGCTCTCTGACACTCTCTGACAATCTATGATCCTCTCAGACACTCTCTATCACTCTCAATCACTCTCTGACACTCTCTGACACTCTCAGAATCTCTCTCTCACTCTCTGAAACTCTCAGACTCTATCTATCACTCTCTGACACTCTCTATGACACTCTGACATTCTCAGACACTCTCTATCACTCTCTGAAACTCACTATCACTCTCTAACACTCTCTGACACTCTCTATCACTCTCTGACACTCACTGACACTCTCAGACACACTCTGACACTCTCAGACACTCTCTATCACACTCTGAAGCTCTCTGACACTCTCAGACACTCTCTATCACTCTCTGACACTCTCTGACACTCTCTGACACTCTCTATCACTCTCTGACACTCTCTATCACTCTCTGACATTCTCAGACACTCTCTATCACTCTCTGACACACTCTGACACTGTCTGACACTCTCTGTCACTCTATGATTCTCTCTGACACTCTCTATCACTCTCTATCACTCTCTGACACTCTCTGACAATCTCCAACGCTCTCAGACACTCTCTATCACTCTCAAACCAACTCTGACCCTCTCTGACACTCTCTGACACACTCAGACACTCTCTATCACTCTCTATCACTCTCTGACTTTCTCAGACACTCTCAGACACTCTCTATCACTCTCCGGCACTCTCTGACACTCTCTGACTCTCTCAGACACACTCAATCACTCTCTATCACTCTCTGACACACTTTGACACTCTCTATCACTCTCTGACACACTCTGACACACTCTGAAACTCTCTAACACTCTCAGACTCTCTCTCTCACTCTCTGACACTCTCTGACACTCTCAGACAATCTCTGACATTCTCAGACTCTCTCTATCACACTCTATAACTCTGTGACACTCTCTATCATTTTCTGACACTCTCTATCACTCTCAAACACTCTCTATCACTCTCTGACACGCTCTGACACTCTCAGACACTCTCTGACACTCTCTGACTCTCTCTGACACTCTCTGACACTCTCTGACACTCTCTGACACTCTCAGAGAATCACTATCACTCTCTATCTCTCTCTATCACTCTCTATCACTCTCTGACACTCTATATCACTCTCTGAAACTCTCTGACACTCTCTGACACTCAATGACACTCTCTATCAATCTCTATCACTCTCTGACACACTCTGACACACTCTGACACACTCTAACACTCTCCGACAGTCTCAGACACTCTCTATCACTCTCAGACACTCTCTATCATTCTCAGACACTCTCTATCACTCTCTGACACTCTCTGACACTCTCTGACACTCTCTATCAATCTCTATCACTCTCTGACACACTCTGACACACTCTGACACTCTCTGACAGTCTCAGACACTCTCAGACACTCTATATCACTCTCTGACACTCACTGACACTCGCAGACACTCTCTGTCACTCTCAGACACCTCAGAAACTCTCTATCGCTCTCTGACACTCTCTGACACACTCTATCACTCTATGACACTCTCTGACATTCTCTATCACTCTCTATCACTCTCTGACACTGTCTGACACACTCAGTCACTCTCTATCACTCTCTGTCACTCTCAGACACCTCAGAAACTCTCTATCACGCTCCGACACTCTCTGACACACTCTATCAATCTCTATCACTCTCTATCACTCTCTGACTCTCTCTGACACTCTCTGACACTCTCAGACAATCACTATCACTCTCTATCACTCTCTATCACTCTCTGACATTCTCAGACACTCGCAGACACTCTCTATCACTCTCCGGCACTCTCTGACACTCTCTGACACACTCAGACAGTCCCTAACACTCTCTGTCACTCTCTGACATTCTCAGACACTCTCAGACACTCTCTATCACTCTCCGGCACTCTCTGACAATCTCAGACTCTCTCAGACACTCTCTATCACACTCTGACACTCACTGACACTCTCATACATTCTCTGTGACTCTCAGACACTCTCTGTCACTCTCTGTCACTCTCTGACACTCTGACACTGTCAGACACTCTCCGTCACTCTCAGAAACTCTCTGTCACTCTCAGACACTCTCAGAAACTCTCTATCACACTCTGAAACTCTCTATCACACCCTGAATCTCTCTTTTGCTCTCTGACACTCTCTGACACTCTCTGACACTCTCAGAATCTCTCTCTCACTCTCTGAAACTCTCAGACTCTATCTATCACTCTCTGACACTCTCTATGACACTCTGACATTCTCAGACACTCTCTATCACTCTCTGAAACTCACTATCACTCTCTAAAACTCTCTGACACTCTCTATCACTCTCTGAAACTCACTATCACTCTCTAAAACTCTCTGACACTCTCTATCACTCTCTGACACTCACTGACACTCTCAGACACTCTCTGTCACTCTCAGACACTCTCCATTACACTCTGAAGCTCTCTGACACTCTCAGACACTCTCTATCACTCTCTGACACTCTCTGACACTCTCTGACACTCACTGACACTCTCAGACACACTCAATCACACTCTATCACGCTCTGACACTCTCTATCACTCTCTGACATTCTCAGACACTCTCTATCACTCTCTGACACTCTCTGACAATGTCTGACACTCTCTGTCACTCTATGATTCTCTCTGACACTCTCTATCACTCTCTATCACTCTCTGACACTCTCTGACACTCTCTGACACTCTCAGACACTCTCTATCACTCTCAATCCAACACTGACCCTCTCTGACACTCTCTGACACACTCAGACACTCTCTATCATTCTCTATCACTCTCTGACATTCTCAGATACTCTCAGACACTCTCTATCACTCTCCGGAACTCTCTGACACTCTCTGACACTCTCAGACACACTCAATCACTCTCTATCACTCTCTGACACTCTTTAACACTCTCTGACAGTCTCAGACACTCTCTATCACTCTCTATCACTCTCTGACACTCTCTATCACTCTCTGAAACTCTCTATCACTCTCTGACACTCTCAATCACTCTCTGACACTCTCTGACACTCTCTGACACTCTCAGACACTCTCTATCACTCTCAGACACTCTCTATCACTCTATGACTCTCTCTATCACTCTCTGACACACTCTGACACACTGACACTCTCTGACAGTCTCAGGTACTGTCTATCACTCTCTGACACACTCTGACAATCTCTGACACTCTCAGACACTCTCAGACATTCTCAGACACTCTATGACACTCTCTGACACTCACTGACACTCGCAGACACTCTCTGTCACTCTCAGACACCTCAGCAACTCTCTATCTCTCTCTGAAACTCTCCGACACTCTCTGACGCTCTCTGACACTCTCTGACACTCTCTATCACTCGATGACACTCTCAGACACTCTCTATCAATCTCTGACACACTCTGACAGTCTCTGACACTCACAGACACTCTCTGACACTCTCTGACACTCTCAGACACTCAATATCACTCTCTATCACTCTCTATCACTCTCTGACACTCTATAACACTCTCTGAAACTCTCTATCACTCTCAGACACTCAATATCACTCTCTATCACTCTCTATCACTCTCTGACACTCTATATCACTCTCTGAAACTCTCTGAAACTCTCTGACACTCAATGACACTCTCTGACACTCCCTATCACTCTCTATCACACTCTGACACTCTCAGACATTCTCTGACACTCTCAGACACTCTCTAACACTCTCTAACACTCTCAGACACTCTCTGACACTCTCTGACACTCTCAGACACTCTCTGACACTCTCTGACACTCTCAGACACTCTCTGACACTCTCGATCACTCCATGACACTCTCTGACACTCTTTATCACTCTCTATTACTCTCTGACACACTCTGACCCTCTCAGACACATTCAATCACTCTCTATCACTCTCTGACACTCTTTGACACTCTCGATCACTCTTTGACACTCTTTGACACTCTCTGACACTCTCTATCACTCTCTATTACTCTCTGACACACTCTGACACTCTCTATCACTCTCTATTACTCTCTGACACACTCTGACACTCTCAGACACTCTCAGACACTCTCTATCACTCTCTGACACTCTCAGAGACTCTCTGACACTCTCTGACACTCTCGATCACTCCATGACACGCTCTGACACTCTTTATCACTCTCTATTACTCTCTGACACACTCTGACCCTCTCAGACACATTCAATCACTCTCTATCACTCTCTGACACTCTTTGACACTCTCGATCACTCTTTGACACTCTTTGACACTCTCTGACACTCTCTATCACTCTCTCTTACTCTCTGACACACTCTGACACTCTCTATCACTCTCTATTACTCTCTGACACACTCTGACACTCTCTGACACTCTCAGACACTCTCAGACACTCTCTATCACTCTCTGACACTCTCAGAGACTCTCTGACTCTCTCTGACACTCTCTGACACTCTCAGACACACTCAGACACTCTCTAACACTCTCTATCACTCTCAGACATTCTCAGACACTCTCAATCACTCTCTGACACTCTCTGACACTCTCTGACACTCTCTATCAATCTCTATCACTCTCTGACACACTCTGACACTCTCTGACAGTCTCAGACACTCTCTATCACTCTCTGACACACTCTGACACACTCTGACAATCTCTGACACTCTCAGACACTCTCAGAAATTCTCAAACATTATTTAACACTCTCTGACACTCACTGACACTCGCAGGCACACTCTGTCACTCTCAGACACCTCAGTAACTCTCTATCACTCTCTGACACTCTCTGACACTCTCTGACGCTCTCTGACACTCTCTGACGCTCTCTGACACTCTCTGACACTCTCTATCACACTCTGACACTCACTGACACTCTCAGACATTCTCTGTCACTCTCAGACACTCTCTGTCACTCTCTATCACTCTCTGACACTCTCTATCACACCCTGACTCTCCCTTTTGCTCTCTGACACTCTCTGACACTCTCTGACACTCTCAGACACTCTCTATCACTCTCTATCACTCTCTGACACTCTCTGACACTCTCAGAATCTCTCTCTCACTCTCTGAAACTCTCAGACTCTATCTATCACTCTCTGACACTCTCTATGACACTCTGACATTCTCAGACACTCTCTATCACTCTCTGAAACTCACTATCACTCTCTGACACTCTCTAACACTCTCTAACACTCTCTATCACTCTCTGACACTCACTGACACTCACTGACACTCTCAGACACACTCAATCACTCTCTATCACGCTCGGACACTCTCTGAAACTCTCAGACACTCTCTATCACTCTCTGACACTCTCTATCACTCTCTGACATTCTCTGACACTCTCTATAACTCTCTGACACTCTCTGACACTGTCTGACACTCTCTGTCACTCCATGATTCTCTCTGACACTCTCTATCACTCTCTATCACTCTCTGACCCTCTCTGACACACTCTGACACACTCAGACACTCTCTATCACTCTCTATCCTTCTGTGACATTCTCAGACACTCTCATACACTCTCTGTCACTCTCTGGCACGCTCTGACATTCTCTGACACTCTCAGACACACTCAATCACTCTCTATCACTCTCTGACACTCTTTGACACTCTCTATCACTCTCTATGACTCTCTGACTCACTCTGACGCACTCTGAAAATCTCTGACACTCTCAGACACTCTCTATCAATCTCTGACACTCTCAGACTCGCTCTGACACTCTCAGACTCTCTCTATCACTCTCTATCACTCTCTGAAACTCTCTATCATTTCCTGACACTCTCTACCACTCTCAAACACTCTCTATCACTCTCTATCACTCTCTGACACACTCTGACAGTCTCTGACACTCTCAGACTCTTTCAGACACTCTCTGACACTCTCTGACACTCTCTATCACTCTCAATCACTCTCTGACACTCTCTGACAGTCTCAGACACTCTCAGACACTCACTATCACTCTCTATCACTCTCTGACACACTCTGACATTCTCTGACACTCTCAGACTCTCTCAGACAATCTCTGACACTCTCTGACACTCTCTTCCTCTCTCTGACACACTCAGACACTCTCTATCATTCTCTATCACTCTCTATCACTCTCTGACACTCTTTGACACTCTCTATCACTCCATGACACTCTCTGACACTCTCTATCACTCACTAATACTCTCTGACACACTCTGACACACACTGAAACTCTCTGACACTCTCAGACACTCACTATCACTCTCTATCACTCTCTGACACACTCTGACAGTCTCTGACACTCTCAGACACTCTCAGACACTCTCTGACACTTTCTATCACTCTCTATCACTCTCTGACACTCTCTGACACTCTCAGACACTCACTATCACTCTCTATCACACTCTGACACTCTCTTTCACTCTCTATCACTCTCTGACACTCTCTCTCACTCTCTGAAACTGTCTGACACTCTCTGACACTCAATGACACTCTCTGACAGTGCCTATCACTCTCTGACACTCTCTGACACTCACTATCACTCTCTATCACTCTCTGACCATCTCTATCACTCTTTATCACTCTCTGACACTCTCTGACACTCTCAGACACTCTCTATCACTCTCTCTCACTCTCTGACACTCTCTGAAACTCTCTGACACTCGCAGACTCTCCCTATCACTCTCTATCACTCTCTGACACTCTCTGACACTCTCAGAGACTCACTATCACTCTCTATCACTCTCTGACACCCTCTATCACTCTCTATCACTCTCTATCACTCTCTATCACTCTCTATCACTCTCTGACACTCTCAGAGACTTACTATCGCTCTCTATCACTCTCTGACTCTCCCTATCACTCTCTATCACTCTCTGACACTCTCTATCACTCTCTATCACTCTCTGACACTCTCTATCACTCTCTGACACTCTCTATCACTCTCTATCACTCTCTGGCACTCTCTGACACTCTCTGACACTCTCTGACACTCAATGACAATCTCTGACGCTCCCTATCACTCTCTATCATTCTCTGACACTCGCTGACACTCTCTGACACTCTCAGACACTCTCTAACGCTCTCTATCACTCTCTGACACTCTCTATCACACTCTATCTCTTTCTGTCACTCTCTATCACTCTCTGAAACTCTCTGAAACTCTCTATCACTCAATGACACTCTCTGACACTCTCTATCACTCTCTATCACTCTCTGACACTCTCTGACACACTCTGACATTCTCTGACACTCACACACTCTCTATCACTCTTTATCACTCTCTGACACTCTCTGACACTCTCAGACACTCTCAGACACTCTCTATCACTCTATATCACTCTCTGACTCTCTTAGTCACTCTCTGACTCTCACCATCACTCTCTATCACTCTCTGACAAGCAATGACACTCTCTGAAACACCCTATCACTCTCTATCATTCTCTGACACTCTCTGACACTCTCTGACACTTTCAGACACTCTCTGGCACACTCTATCACTCTCTATCACTTTCTGACACTCTCTATCACTCTCTGACACTCTCTGACACTCTCTGACACTCTCTGACACTCTCCATCACTCTCTATCTCTCTCTGACACTCTCTGACACTCTCTGACACACTCTGACACTCTCTGACACTCTCAGACTCTCTCTATCACTCTTTATCACTCTCTGACACACTCTGACACTCTCTGACACTCTCAGGCACTCTCTGACACTCTCAGACACTCTCAGACACTCTCAGACACTCTCTATCTCTCTCTATCACTCTCTGACACTCTCTGACACTCTTAATCACTATCTGACACTCTGTATCACTCTCTATCACTCTCTGACACTCCCCATCTTTCTCTGACACTCTCTGACACTCTCGAACACTCTCTGACGCTCTCTGACACTCTCTATCACTCAATGACACTCTCTATCACTCTGTATCATTCTCTGACACTCGCTGACACTCTCTGACACTCTCAGACACTCTCTAACACTCTCTATCACTCTCTGACACTCTCTATCACACTCTATCTCTTTCTGTCACTCTCTATCACTCTCTGAAACTCTCTGAAACTCTCTATCACTCAATGACACTCTCTGACACTCTCTATCACTCTCTATCACTCTCTGACACTCTCTGACACACTCTGACATTCTCTGACACTCACACACTCTCTATCACTCTTTATCACTCTCTGACACTCTCTGACACTCTCTGACACTCTCAGACACTCTCAGACACTCTCTATCACTCTCTGACAAGCAATGACACTCTCTGAAACACCCTATCACTCTCTATCATTCTCTGACACTCTCTGACACTCTCTGACACTTTCAGACACTCTCTGGCACACTCTATCACTCTCTATCACTTTCTGACACTCTCTATCACTCTCTGACACTCTCTGACACTCTCTGACACTCTCCATCACTCTCTATCTCTCTCTGACACTCTCTGACACTCTCTGACACACTCTGACACTCTCTGACACTCTCAGACTCTCTCTATCACTCTTTATCACTCTCTGACACACTCTGACACTCTCTGACACTCTCAGGCACTCTCTGACACTCTCAGACACTCTCAGACACTCTCAGACACTCTCAGACACTCTCTATCTCTCTCTATCACTCTCTGACACTCTTTGACACTCTTAATCACTATCTGACACTCTGTATCACTCTCTATCACTCTCTGACACTCCCCATCTTTCTCTGACACTCTCTGACACTCTCGAACACTCTCTGACGCTCTCTGACACTCTCTATCACTCAATGACACTCTATGACACTCTCTATCACTCTCTATCACTCTCTGATACTCTCTGACACACTCTGACACTCTCAGACACCCTCTATCACTATTTATCATTCTCAGACACACTCTGACACTCTCAGACATTCTGTGACACACTCTGACACTCTCTGTCACTCGATGACACTCTCTGACGCTCTTGATCACTCTCTGACACTCTCTGACACACTCTGACACTTTCGATCACTCTCTATCACTCTCTGACACTCGCTGACATTCTCTGACACTCGCTATCACTCTGTGACTCTCTCTGACTCTTTCTATCACCGTCTATCACTCTCTGACACTCTCTGACACTCTCTGACACATCTATCACTCTCTATCACTCCTTGACACTCTCTAACACTCTCAGAAAATCTACATCACTCTCTGACACTCTCTGAAACATGCTATCACTCCATGACTCTCTCTGACACTCTCTGTCACTCTCTATCACTCTCTGACACTCTCTGACACTCTCCGACACAATCCATCACTCTCTATCACTCTTTGACACTCTCTAACACTCTCAGAAACTCTCTATCACTCTCTCTCACTCTCTGACACTCTCAGACACTCTCTATCACTCTCTGACACTGACTGACACTCTCAGACACTCTCTGTCACTCTCGGTCACTCTCTGTCACGCTCAGACACTCTCAGACACTCTCTATCACTCTCTGACACTTTCTTACACTCTCTGACACTCTCTATCACTCTCCGACACTCTCTATCGCACTCTGACACTCTCACACACTCTGATACTCTCAGACACTCTCCATCACTCTCTATCACTCTCTGACACTCTCTGACACTCTCAGAAACTCTCTGTCACTCTCTGACATTCTCAGACACTCTATATCACTCTCTGACACACTCTATCACTCTCTGACACTCTCTGACACTCTCTATCACTCTCTGACACTCACTGAGACACTCAGACACTCTCTGTCACTCTCGGACACTCTCAGACACTCTCTATCACTCTCTATCACACTCAAACGCTCTTTGACACTCTCATACACTCTCTGACTCTCTCAGACACTCTCTGACACTCTCTGACACTCTCTGACGCTCTCAGACACTCTCTGACACTCTTTGACGCTCTCAGACACTCTCAGAAACTCTCTATCTCTCTCAGAAACTCTCTATCACTCTCTGACACTCTCTGAAACACTCAGACACACTCAATCACTCTCTATCACTCTCTGACACACTCTGACACACTCAGACACTCTCTATCACTCTCTATCACTCTCTGACACTCTCTATCACTCAATGACACTCTCTGAAAATCTCTGTCACCTTTATCACTTGCTGGCACTCTCTGACACTCTCTGACACTCTCTGACACTCTCTATCATTCTCTATCACTCACTGACACTCTCTGACACTCTCTATCACTCTCTATCACTCTCTATCACTCTCTGACACACTCAGACACTCTGTGACTCACTCTGACACTCTCTATCACTCTATGACACTCTCTGACGCTCTCTATCACTCTCTATCACTCTCTGACACTCTCTATCACCCTCTGACACTCTCTATCACTCTGTATCACTCTCTGACACTCTCTGACACTCTCTATCACTCTCTTTCACACTCTGACACTCTCTGACACTCTCTATCACTCAATGACACTCTGTGACAATCTCTATCACTCTCCATCACCCTCTGACACTCTCTGACACACTCTGACACTCTCAGACACTCTCTATCACACTCCGTATCACTCTCTGACACCCAATGACACTCTATATCACTCTCTGACACACACTGACACACTCTATCACTCTATGACTCTCTCTGACACTCTCTATCACTCTATGACACTCTCTGACACTCTCTATCATTCTCTATCACTCTCTGACACTCTCTGACACACTCTGAGACTCTCTATCACTCTCTATCACTCTCTGATACTCTCTGACACTCTCTGACACTCGCTATCACTCTATGACTCTCTCTGACACTCTCTATCACTCTCTATCACTCTCTGACACTCTCTGACAATCTCTGACACTCACTGACTCAATATATCACTCTCTATCACTCTCTGACACTCTCTGACACTCTCTATCACTCTCTATCACTCTCTGACACTCTCTATCACTCAATGACACTCTCTGAAAATCTCTATCACTCTTTCTCACTCTCTGACACTCTCTGACACTCTCGATCACTCTCTGACACTCTCTATCACTCTTTGACACTCTCTAACACTCTCTATCACGCTCTATCACTCTCTCTCACTCTCTGACACTCTCAGACACTCTCTATCACTCTCTGACACTGACTGACACTCTCAGACACTCTCTATCACTCTCGGTCAATCTCTGTCACTCTCAGACACTCTCAGACACTCTCTATCACTCTCTGACACTCTCTTTCACTCTCTGACACTCTCTATCACTCTCTGACACTCTCAGAAACACTCTGTCACTCTCTGACACTCTCAGAAACTCTCTATAAAACTCTGACACCCTCTATCACTCTCTGACATTCTCAGACACTCTCTATCACTCTCTGACACACTCTATCACTCTCTGACACTCTCTGACACTCTCTATCATTCTCTATCACTCACTGACACTCTCTATCACTCTCTATCACTCTCTGACACACTCAGACACTCTGTGACTCACTCTGACACTCTCTATCACTCTATGACACTCTCTGACGCTCTCTATCACTCTCTATCACTCTCTGACACTCTCTATCACCCTCTGACACTCTCTATCACTCTCTATCACTCTCTGACACTCTCTGACACTCTCTATCACTCTCTTCCACACTCTGACACTCTCTGACACTCTCTATCACTCAATGACACTCTGTGACAATCTCTATCACTCTCCATCACACTCTGACACTCTCTGACACACTCTGACACTCTCAGACACTCTCTATCACACTCCGTATCACTCTCTGACACCCAATGACACTCTATATCACTCTCTGATACTCTATATCACTCTCTATCACTCTCTGACACTCTCTGATACTCTCTATCACTCTCTGACACACAATGACACACTCTATCACTCTATGACTCTCTCTGACACTCTCTATCACTCTTTATCAATCTCTGAAACTCTGACATTCTGTGACACACTCTGACACTCTCTATCACTCTATGACACTCTCTGACACTCTCTATCACTCTCTATCACTCTCTGACACTCTCTGACACACTCTGAGACTCTCTATCACTCTCTATCACTCTCTGATACTCTCTGACACTCTCTGACACTCGCTATCACTCTATGACTCTCTCTGACACTCTCTATCACTCTCTATCACTCTCTGTTTCTCTCTGACAATCTCTGACACTCACTGACTCAATATATCACTCTCTATCACTCTCTGACACTCTCTGACACTCTCTATCAATCTCTATCACTCGCTGACACTCTCTATCACTCAATGACACTCTCTGAAAATCTCTATCACTCTTTCTCACTCTCTGACACTCTCTGACACTCTCGATCACTCTCTGACACTCTCTATCACTCTTTGACACTCTCTAACACTCTCTATCACGCTCTATCACTCTCTCTCACTCTCTGACACTCTCAGACACTCTCTATCACTCTCTGACACTGACTGACACTCTCAGACACTCTCTGTCACTCTCGGTCACTCTCTGTCACACTCAGACACTCTCAGACACTCTCTATCACTCTCTGACACTCTCTTTCACTCTCTGACACTCTCTATCACTCTCTGACACTCTCAGAAACTCTCTGTCACTCTCAGAAACTCTCTATAAAACTCTGACACCCTCTATCACTCTCTGACATTCTCAGACACTCTCTATCACTCTCTGACACACTCTATCACTCTCTGACACTCTCTGACACTCTCTATCACTCTCTGACACTCACTGACACTCTCAAACACTCTCTGTCACTCTCGGACACTCTCAGACACTCTCTATCACTCTCTATCACACTCAAACGCTCTTTGACGCTCTCTGACACTCTCTATCACTCTCTGACACTCACTGACACTCTCAAACACTCTATGACTCTCTCTGACACTCTCTATCACTCTTTATCAATCTCTGAAACTCTCTGACATTCTGTGACACACTCTGACACTCTCTATCACTCTATGACACTCTCTGACACTCTCTATCACTCTCTATCACTCTGTATCACTCTCTGACACTCTCTGACACTCTCTATCACTCTCTTTCACACTCTGACACTCTCTGACACTCTCTATCACTCAATGACACTCTGTGACAATCTCTATCACTCTCCATCACCCTCTGACACTCTCTGACACACTCTGACACTCTCAGACACTCTCTATCACACTCCGTATCACTCTCTGACACCCAATGACACTCTATATCACTCTCTGACACACACTGACACACTCTATCACTCTATGACTCTCTCTGACACTATCACTCTATGACACTCTCTGACACTCTCTATCATTCTCTATCACTCTCTGACACTCTCTGACACACTCTGAGACTCTCTATCACTCTCTATCACTCTCTGATACTCTCTGACACTCTCTGACACTCGCTATCACTCTATGACTCTCTCTGACACTCTCTATCACTCTCTATCACTCTCTGACACTCTCTGACAATCTCTGACACTCACTGACTCAATATATCACTCTCTATCACTCTCTGACACTCTCTGACACTCTCTATCACTCTCTATCACTCTCTGACACTCTCTATCACTCAATGACACTCTCTGAAAATCTCTATCACTCTTTCTCACTCTCTGACACTCTCTGACACTCTCGATCACTCTCTGACACTCTCTATCACTCTTTGACACTCTCTAACACTCTCTATCACGCTCTATCACTCTCTCTCACTCTCTGACACTCTCAGACACTCTCTATCACTCTCTGACACTGACTGACACTCTCAGACACTCTCTATCACTCTCGGTCAATCTCTGTCACTCTCAGACACTCTCAGACACTCTCTATCACTCTCTGACACTCTCTTTCACTCTCTGACACTCTCTATCACTCTCTGACACTCTCAGAAACACTCTGTCACTCTCTGACACTCTCAGAAACTCTCTATAAAACTCTGACACCCTCTATCACTCTCTGACATTCTCAGACACTCTCTATCACTCTCTGACACACTCTATCACTCTCTGACACTCTCTGACACTCTCTATCATTCTCTATCACTCACTGACACTCTCTGACACTCTCTATCACTCTCTATCACTCTCTGACACACTCAGACACTCTGTGACTCACTCTGACACTCTCTATCACTCTATGACACTCTCTGACGCTCTCTATCACTCTCTATCACTCTCTGACACTCTCTATCACCCTCTGACACTCTCTATCACTCTCTATCACTCTCTGACACTCTCTGACACTCTCTATCACTCTCTTCCACACTCTGACACTCTCTGACACTCTCTATCACTCAATGACACTCTGTGACAATCTCTATCACTCTCCATCACACTCTGACACTCTCTGACACACTCTGACACTCTCAGACACTCTCTATCACACTCCGTATCACTCTCTGACACCCAATGACACTCTATATCACTCTCTGATACTCTATATCACTCTCTATCACTCTCTGACACTCTCTGATACTCTCTATCACTCTCTGACACACAATGACACACTCTATCACTCTATGACTCTCTCTGACACTCTCTATCACTCTTTATCAATCTCTGAAACTCTGACATTCTGTGACACACTCTGACACTCTCTATCACTCTATGACACTCTCTGACACTCTCTATCACTCTCTATCACTCTCTGACACTCTCTGACACACTCTGAGACTCTCTATCACTCTCTATCACTCTCTGATACTCTCTGACACTCTCTGACACTCGCTATCACTCTATGACTCTCTCTGACACTCTCTGACAATCTCTGACACTCACTGACTCAATATATCACTCTCTATCACTCTCTGACACTCTCTGACACACTCTGAGACTCTCTATCACTCTCTATCACTCTCTGATACTCTCTGACACTCTCTGACACTCGCTATCACTCTATGACTCTCTCTGACACTCTCTATCACTCTCTATCACTCTCTGACACTCTCTGACAATCTCTGACACTCACTGACTCAATATATCACTCTCTATCACTCTCTGACACTCTCTGACACTCTCTATCACTCTCTATCACTCTCTGACACTCTCTATCACTCAATGACACTCTCTGAAAATCTCTATCACTCTTTCTCACTCTCTGACACTCTCTGACACTCTCGATCACTCTCTGACACTCTCTATCACTCTTTGACACTCTCTAACACTCTCTATCACGCTCTATCACTCTCTCTCACTCTCTGACACTCTCAGACACTCTCTATCACTCTCTGACACTGACTGACACTCTCAGACACTCTCTATCACTCTCGGTCAATCTCTGTCACTCTCAGACACTCTCAGACACTCTCTATCACTCTCTGACACTCTCTTTCACTCTCTGACACTCTCTATCACTCTCTGACACTCTCAGAAACACTCTGTCACTCTCTGACACTCTCAGAAACTCTCTATAAAACTCTGACACCCTCTATCACTCTCTGACATTCTCAGACACTCTCTATCACTCTCTGACACACTCTATCACTCTCTGACACTCTCTGACACTCTCTATCATTCTCTATCACTCACTGACACTCTCTGACACTCTCTATCACTCTCTATCACTCTCTGACACACTCAGACACTCTGTGACTCACTCTGACACTCTCTATCACTCTATGACACTCTCTGACGCTCTCTATCACTCTCTATCACTCTCTGACACTCTCTATCACCCTCTGACACTCTCTATCACTCTCTATCACTCTCTGACACTCTCTGACACTCTCTATCACTCTCTTCCACACTCTGACACTCTCTGACACTCTCTATCACTCAATGACACTCTGTGACAATCTCTATCACTCTCCATCACACTCTGACACTCTCTGACACACTCTGACACTCTCAGACACTCTCTATCACACTCCGTATCACTCTCTGACACCCAATGACACTCTATATCACTCTCTGATACTCTATATCACTCTCTATCACTCTCTGACACTCTCTGATACTCTCTATCACTCTCTGACACACAATGACACACTCTATCACTCTATGACTCTCTCTGACACTCTCTATCACTCTTTATCAATCTCTGAAACTCTGACATTCTGTGACACACTCTGACACTCTCTATCACTCTATGACACTCTCTGACACTCTCTATCACTCTCTATCACTCTCTGACACTCTCTGACACACTCTGAGACTCTCTATCACTCTCTATCACTCTCTGATACTCTCTGACACTCTCTGACACTCGCTATCACTCTATGACTCTCTCTGACACTCTCTATCACTCTCTATCACTCTCTGTTTCTCTCTGACAATCTCTGACACTCACTGACTCAATATATCACTCTCTATCACTCTCTGACACTCTCTGACACTCTCTATCAATCTCTATCACTCGCTGACACTCTCTATCACTCAATGACACTCTCTGAAAATCTCTATCACTCTTTCTCACTCTCTGACACTCTCTGACACTCTCGATCACTCTCTGACACTCTCTATCACTCTTTGACACTCTCTAACACTCTCTATCACGCTCTATCACTCTCTCTCACTCTCTGACACTCTCAGACACTCTCTATCACTCTCTGACACTGACTGACACTCTCAGACACTCTCTGTCACTCTCGGTCACTCTCTGTCACTCTCAGACACTCTCAGACACTCTCTATCACTCTCTGACACTCTCTTTCACTCTCTGACACTCTCTATCACTCTCTGACACTCTCAGAAACTCTCTGTCACTCTCAGAAACTCTCTATAAAACTCTGACACCCTCTATCACTCTCTGACATTCTCAGACACTCTCTATCACTCTCTGACACACTCTATCACTCGCTGACACTCTCTGACACTCTCTATCACTCTCTGACACTCACTGACACTCTCAAACACTCTCTGTCACTCTCGGACACTCTCAGACACTCTCTATCACTCTCTATCACACTCAAACGCTCTTTGACGCTCTCTGACACTCTCTATCACTCTCTGACACTCACTGACACTCTCAAACACACTATGACTCTCTCTGACACTCTCTATCACTCTTTATCAATCTCTGAAACTCTCTGACATTCTGTGACACACTCTGACACTCTCTATCACTCTATGACACTCTCTGACACTCTCTATCACTCTCTATCACTCTCTGACACTCTCTGACACACTCTGAGACTCTCTATCACACTCTATCACTCTCTGATACTCTCTGACACTCTCTGACACTCGCTATCACTCTATGACTCTCTCTGACACTCTCTATCACTCTCTATCACTCTCTGACACTCTCTGACAATCTCTGACACTCACTGACTCAATATATCACTCTCTATCACTCTCTGACACTCTCTGACACTCTCTATCACTCTCTATCACTCTCTGACACTCTCTATCACTCAATGACACTCTCTGAAAATCTCTATCACTCTTTCTCACTCTCTGACACTCTCTGACACTCTCGAACACTCTCTGACACTCTCTATCACTCTTTGACACTCTCTAACACTCTCTATCACGCTCTATCACTCTCTCTCACTCTCTGACACTCTCAGACACTCTCTATCACTCTCTGACACTGAATGACACTCTCAGACACTCTCTGTCACTCTCGGTCACTCTCTGTCACTCTCAGACACTCTCAGACACTCTCTATCACTCTCTGACACTCTCTTTCACTCTCTGACACTCTCTATCACTCTCTGACACTCTCAGAAACTCTCTGTCACTCTCTGACACTCTCAGAAACTCTCTATAAAACTCTGACACCCTCTATCACTCTCTGACATACTCAGACACTCTCTATCACTCTCTGACACACTCTATCACTCTCTGACACTCTCTGACAATCTCTATCACTCTCTGACACTCACTGACACTCTCAAACACTCTCTGTCACACTCGGACACTCTCAGACACTCTCTATCACTCTCTATCACACTCAAACGCTCTTTGACGCTCTCTGAAACTCTCTGACTCTCTCAGACACTCTCTGACACTCTCTGACGCTCTCAGACACTCTCTGACACTCTTTGACGCTCTCAGACAATCTCAGCCACTCTCCATCACTCTCAGAAACTCTCTATCACTCTCTGACACTCTCTAACACTCTAAATCACTCTCTGACACACTCTGACACTCTCGGACACTCTCAGACACTCTCTATCACTCTCTATCACTCTCTGACACTCTCTATCACTCAATGACACTCTCTGAAAACCTCTATCACTCTTTCTCACTCTCTGACACTCTCTGACACTCGCTATCACTCTATGACTCAGTCTGACACTCTCTATCACTCTCTGACACTCTCTGACACTTTCCATCACTCAATGACACTCTGTGACACTCTCTATCACTCTCCATTACTCTCTGACACTCTCTGACACACTCTGAAACTCTCAGACACTCTCTATCACACTGCGTATCACTCTCTGACACCCAATGACACTCTATATCACTCTCTGACACTCTATATCACTCTCTATCACTTTTTGACACTCTCTGACAATCTCTATCACTCTCTATCACTCTCTGACTCTCTCTGACACTCTCTATCACTCTGTATCACTCTCTGACACTCTCTGACAATCTCTGACACTCACTGACTCAATATATCACTCTCTATCACTCTCTGACACTCTCTGACACACTCTGAGACTCTCTATCACTCTCTATCACTCTCTGATACTCTGTGACACTCTCTGACACTCGCTATCACTCTATGACTCTCTCTGACACTCTCTATCACTCTCTATCACTCTCTGACACTCTCTGACAATCTCTGACACTCACTGACTCAATATATCACTCTCTATCACTCTCTGACACTCTCTGACACTCTCTATCACTCTCTATCACTCTCTGACACTCTCTATCACTCAATGACACTCTCTGAAAATCTCTATCACTCTTTCTCACTCTCTGACACTCTCTGACACTCTCTGACACTCTCTGACAATCTCGATCACTCGCTGACACTCTCTATCACTCTTTGACAATCTCTAACACTCTCTATCACTCTCTATCACTCTCTGACACTCTCTGACAATCTCTGACACTCACTGACTCAATATATCACTCTCTATCACTCTCTGACACTCTCTGACACTCTCTATCACTCTCTATCACTCTCTGACACTCTCTATCACTCAATGACACTCTCTGAAAATCTCTATCACTCTTTCTCACTCTCAGACACTCTCTATCACTCTCTGACACTGACTGACACTCTCAGACACTCTCTGTCACTCTTGGTCACTCTCTGTCACTCTCAGACACTCTCAGACACTCTCTATCACTCTCTGACACTCTCTATCACTCTCTGACACTCTCTATCACTCTCTGACACTCTCTCGCTCTCTGACAATCTCACACACTCTGATACTCTCAGACACTCTCCATCACTCTCTATCACTCTCTGACACTCTCTGACACTCTCAGAAACTCTCTGTCACTCTCTGACACTCTCAGAAACTCTCAATAAAACTCTGACACCCTCTATCACTCTCTGACATTCTCAGACACTCTCTATCACTCTCTGACACACTCTATCACTCTCTGACACTCTCTGACACTCTCTATCACTCTCTGACACTCACTGACACTCTCAGACACTCTCTGTCACTCTCGGACACTCTCAGACAGTCTCTATCACTCTCTATCACACTCAAACGCTCTTTGACGCTCTCTGACACTCTCTGACTCTCTCAGACACTCTCTGACACTCTCTGACGCTCTCAGATACTCTCTGACACTCTTTGACGCTCTCAGACAATCTCAGACACTCTCCATCACTCTCAGAAACTCTCTATCACTCTCTGACACTCTCTGACACACTCAGACACTCTCAATCACTCTCTATCACTCTCTGGCACTCTCTGACACTCTCTAACACTCTCTATCACTCTCTGACACACTCTGACACTCTCTGACACTCTCAGACACTCTCTATCACTCTCTGACACTCTCTATCACTCAATGACACTCTCTGAAAATCTCTATCACTCTTTCTCACTCTCTGACACTCTCTGACACTCTCTGAGACTCTCGATCACTCTCTATCACTCTCTGTCACTCTCTGACACTCTCTGACACTCTCTGACACTCTCTATCACTCTCTAACACTCTCTGATACACTCAGACGCTCTGTGACTCACTCTGACACTCTCGATCACTCTATGACACTCTCTGATGCTCTCTATCACTCTCTGACACTCTCAATCACTCTCTGACACTCTCTGAAACTCTCTATCACTCTCTATCACTCTCTTACACTCTCTGACACTCTCTATCACTCAATGACACTCTGTGCCACTCTCCAGCACACTCCATCACTCTCTGACACTCTCTGACACACTCTGACACTCTCAGACACTCACTATCACACTCCATATCACTCTCTGACACCCAATGAAACTCTCTATCACTCTCTGACACTCTATATCTCTCTCTATCACTCTCTGACACTCTCTATCACTCTCTGACAATCTCTATCACTCTCGATCACTCTCTGACTCTCTCTGACACTCTCTATCACTCAATGACACTCTGTGACACTCTCTATCACTCTCTGACACTCTCTGACACTCTCTGTCACTCTCGATCACTCTCTGACACTCTCTATCACTCAATGACACTCTGTGACACTCTCTATCACTCTCTGACACTCTCTGACACACTCTGGCACTCTCTATCACTCTCGATCACTCTCTGAAACTCTCTATCACTCAATGACACTCTGTGACACTCTATCACTCTCTGACACTCTCTGACACACTCTGACACTCTCTATCACACTCTATCACTCTCTGACACTCTCTGACACTCTCCATCACTCAATGACACTCTCTGACACTCTCAATCACTCTCTATCACTCTCTGACACTCTCAGAGGCTCTCTATCACTCTCTAACTCTCTCTGACACTCTCCATCACTCTCTGACACTCACTGACACTCTCAGACTCTCTCTGTCACTCTCTGTCACTCTCAGACACTCCCAGACACTCTCTGACACTCTCTGACACACTCAGACCCTCTGTGACTCAGTCTGACACTCTCTATCACTCTCTAACACTCTCTGATACTCTCTGACACACTCTGACACTCGCTATCACTCTATGACTCTCTCTGACACTCTCTATCACTCTCTGACACTCTCTGACAATCTCTGACACTCACTGACTCCATATATCACTCTCTATCACTCTCTGACACTCTCTGACACTCACTGACACTCTCAGACTCTCTCTGTCACTCTCTGTCACTCTCAGACACTCCCAGACACTCTCTGACACTCTCTGACACACTCAGACACTCTGTGACTCAGTCTGACACTCTCTATCACTCTCTGACACTCTCTGATACTCTCTGACAAACTCAGACACTCTGTGACTCAGTCTGACACTCTCTATCACTCTCTGACACTCTCTGACACTTTCCATCACTCAATGACACTCTGTGACACTCTCTATCACTCTCCATTACTCTCTGACACTCTCTGACACACTCTGAAACTCTCAGACACTCTCTATCACACTGCGTATCACTCTCTGACACCCAATGACACTCTATATCACTCTCTGACACTCTATATCACTCTCTATCACTTTCTGACACTCTCTGACAATCTCTATCACTCTCTATCACTCTCTGACTCTCTCTGACACTCTCTATCACTCTCTATCACTCTCTGACACTCTCTGACAATCTCTGACACTCACTGACTCAATATATCACTCTCTATCACTCTCTGACACTCTCTGACACACTCTGAGACTCTCTATCACTCTCTATCACTCTCTGATACTCTGTGACACTCTCTGACACTCGCTATCACTCTATGACTCTCTCTGACACTCTCTATCACTCTCTATCACTCTCTGACACTCTCTGACAATCTCTGACACTCACTGACTCAATATATCACTCTCTATCACTCTCTGACACTCTCTGACACTCTCTATCACTCTCTATCACTCTCTGACACTCTCTATCACTCAATGACACTCTCTGAAAATCTCTATCACTCTTTCTCACTCTCTGACACTCTCTGACACTCTCTGACACTCTCTGACAATCTCGATCACTCGCTGACACTCTCTATCACTCTTTGACAATCTCTAACACTCTCTATCACTCTCTGACACTCTCTGACAATCTCTGACACTCACTGACTCAATATATCACTCTCTATCACTCTCTGACACTCTCTGACACTCTCTATCACTCTCTATCACTCTCTGACACTCTCTATCACTCAATGACACTCTCTGAAAATCTCTATCACTCTTTCTCACTCTCAGACACTCTCTATCACTCTCTGACACTGACTGACACTCTCAGACACTCTCTGTCACTCTTGGTCACTCTCTGTCACTCTCAGACACTCTCAGACACTCTCTATCACTCTCTGACACTCTCTATCACTCTCTGACACTCTCTATCACTCTCTGACACTCTCTCGCTCTCTGACAATCTCACACACTCTGATACTCTCAGACACTCTCCATCACTCTCTATCACTCTCTGACACTCTCTGACACTCTCAGAAACTCTCTGTCACTCTCTGACACTCTCAGAAACTCTCAATAAAACTCTGACACCCTCTATCACTCTCTGACATTCTCAGACACTCTCTATCACTCTCTGACACACTCTATCACTCTCTGACACTCTCTGACACTCTCTATCACTCTCTGACACTCACTGACACTCTCAGACACTCTCTGTCACTCTCGGACACTCTCAGACAGTCTCTATCACTCTCTATCACACTCAAACGCTCTTTGACGCTCTCTGACACTCTCTGACTCTCTCAGACACTCTCTGACACTCTCTGACGCTCTCAGATACTCTCTGACACTCTTTGACGCTCTCAGACAATCTCAGACACTCTCCATCACTCTCAGAAACTCTCTATCACTCTCTGACACTCTCTGACACACTCAGACACTCTCAATCACTCTATATCACTCTCTGGCACTCTCTGACACTCTCTAACACTCTCTATCACTCTCTGACACACTCTGACACTCTCTGACACTCTCAGACACTCTCTATCACTCTCTGACACTCTCTATCACTCAATGACACTCTCTGAAAATCTCTATCACTCTTTCTCACTCTCTGACACTCTCTGACACTCTCTGAGACTCTCGATCACTCTCTATCACTCTCTGTCACTCTCTGACACTCTCTGACACTCTCTGACACTCTCTATCACTCTCTAACACTCTCTGATACACTCAGACGCTCTGTGACTCACTCTGACACTCTCGATCACTCTATGACACTCTCTGATGCTCTCTATCACTCTCTGACACTCTCAATCACTCTCTGACACTCTCTGAAACTCTCTATCACTCTCTATCACTCTCTTACACTCTCTGACACTCTCTATCACTCAATGACACTCTGTGCCACTCTCCAGCACACTCCATCACTCTCTGACACTCTCTGACACACTCTGACACTCTCAGACACTCACTATCACACTCCATATCACTCTCTGACACCCAATGAAACTCTCTATCACTCTCTGACACTCTATATCTCTCTCTATCACTCTCTGACACTCTCTATCACTCTCTGACAATCTCTATCACTCTCGATCACTCTCTGACTCTCTCTGACACTCTCTATCACTCAATGACACTCTGTGACACTCTCTATCACTCTCTGACACTCTCTGACACTCTCTGTCACTCTCGATCACTCTCTGACACTCTCTATCACTCAATGACACTCTGTGACACTCTCTATCACTCTCTGACACTCTCTGACACACTCTGGCACTCTCTATCACTCTCGATCACTCTCTGAAACTCTCTATCACTCAATGACACTCTGTGACACTCTATCACTCTCTGACACTCTCTGACACACTCTGACACTCTCTATCACACTCTATCACTCTCTGACACTCTCTGACACTCTCCATCACTCTATGACACTCTCTGACACTCTCAATCACTCTCTATCACTCTCTGACACTCTCAGAGGCTCTCTATCACTCTCTAACTCTCTCTGACACTCTCCATCACTCTCTGACACTCACTGACACTCTCAGACTCTCTCTGTCACTCTCTGTCACTCTCAGACACTCCCAGACACTCTCTGACACTCTCTGACACACTCAGACCCTCTGTGACTCAGTCTGACACTCTCTATCACTCTCTAACACTCTCTGATACTCTCTGACACTCTCTGACACTCGCTATCACTCTATGACTCTCTCTGACACTCTCTATCACTCTCTGACACTCTCTGACAATCTCTGACACTCACTGACTCAATATATCACTCTCTATCACTCTCTGACACTCTCTGACACTCACTGACACTCTCAGACTCTCTCTGTCACTCTCTGTCACTCTCAGACACTCCCAGACACTCTCTGACACTCTCTGACACACTCAGACACTCTGTGACTCAGTCTGACACTCTCTATCACTCTCTGACACTCTCTGATACTCTCTGACAAACTCAGACACTCTGTGACTCAGTCTGACACTCTCTATCACTCTCTGACACTCTCTGACACTTTCCATCACTCTCCATTACTCTCTGACACTCTCTGACACACTCTGAAACTCTCAGACACTCTCTATCACACTGCGTATCACTCTCTGACACCCAATGACACTCTATATCACTCTCTGACACTCTATATCACTCTCTATCACTTTCTGACACTCTCTGACAATCTCTATCACTCTCTATCACTCTCTGACTCTCTCTGACACTCTCTATCACTCTCTATCACTCTCTGACACTCTCTGACAATCTCTGACACTCACTGACTCAATATATCACTCTCTATCACTCTCTGACACTCTCTGACACACTCTGAGACTCTCTATCACTCTCTATCACTCTCTGATACTCTGTGACACTCTCTGACACTCGCTATCACTCTATGACTCTCTCTGACACTCTCTATCACTCTCTATCACTCTCTATCACTCTCTGACACTCTCTGACAATCTCTGACACTCACTGACTCAATATATCACTCTCTATCACTCTCTGACACTCTCTGACACTTTCTGACACTCTCTATCACTCTCTATCACTCTCTGACACTCTCTATCACTCAATGACACTCTCTGAAAATCTCTATCACTCTTTCTCACTCTCTGACACTCTCTGACACTCTCTGACACTCTCTGACAATCTCGATCACTCGCTGACACTCTCTATCACTCTTTGACAATCTCTAACACTCTCTATCACTCTCTATCACTCTCTGACACTCTCTGACAATCTCTGACACTCACTGACTCAATATATCACTCTCTATCACTCTCTGACACTCTCTGACACTCTCTATCACTCTCTATCACTCTCTGACACTCTCTATCACTCAATGACACTCTCTGAAAATCTCTGTCACTCTTTCTCACTCTCAGACACTCTCTATCACTCTCTGACACTGACTGACACTCTCAGACACTCTCTGTCACTCTTGGTCACTCTCTGTCACTCTCAGACACTCTCAGACACTCTCTATCACTCTCTGACACTCTCTATCACTCTCTGACACTCTCTATCACTCTCTGACACTCTCTCGCTCTCTGACAATCTCACACACTCTGATACTCTCAGACACTCTCCATCACTCTCTATCACTCTCTGACACTCTCTGACACTCTCAGAAACTCTCTGTCACTCTCTGACACTCTCAGAAACTCTCAATAAAACTCTGACACCCTCTATCACTCTCTGACATTCTCAGACACTCTCTATCACTCTCTGACACACTCTATCACTCTCTGACACTCTCTGACACTCTCTATCACTCTCTGACACTCACTGACACTCTCAGACACTCTCTGTCACTCTCGGACACTCTCAGACAGTCTCTATCACTCTCTATCACACTCAAACGCTCTTTGACGCTCTCTGACACTCTCTGACTCTCTCAGACACTCTCTGACACTCTCTGACGCTCTCAGATACTCTCTGACACTCTTTGACGCTCTCAGACAATCTCAGACACTCTCCATCACTCTCAGAAACTCTCTATCACTCTCTGACACTCTCTGACACACTCAGACACTCTCAATCACTCTCTATCACTCTCTGGCACTCTCTGACACTCTCTAACACTCTCTATCACTCTCTGACACACTCTGACACTCTCTGACACTCTCTGACACTCTCAATCACTCTCTATCACTCTCTGACACTCTCAGAGGCTCTCTATCACTCTCTAACTCTCTCTGACACTCTCCATCACTCTCTGACACTCACTGACACTCTCAGACTCTCTCTGTCACTCTCTGTCACTCTCAGACACTCCCAGACACTCTCTGACACTCTCTGACACACTCAGACCCTCTGTGACTCAGTCTGACACTCTCTATCACTCTCTAACACTCTCTGATACTCTCTGACACTCTCTGACACTCGCTATCACTCTATGACTCTCTCTGACACTCTCTATCACTCTCTGACACTCTCTGACAATCTCTGACACTCACTGACTCAATATATCACTCTCTATCACTCTCTGACACTCTCTGACACTCACTGACACTCTCAGACTCTCTCTGTCACTCTCTGTCACTCTCAGACACTCCCAGACACTCTCTGACACTCTCTGACACACTCAGACACTCTGTGACTCAGTCTGACACTCTCTATCACTCTCTGACACTCTCTGATACTCTCTGACAAACTCAGACACTCTGTGACTCAGTCTGACACTCTCTATCACTCTCTGACACTCTCTGACACTTTCCATCACTCTCCATTACTCTCTGACACTCTCTGACACACTCTGAAACTCTCAGACACTCTCTATCACACTGCGTATCACTCTCTGACACCCAATGACACTCTATATCACTCTCTGACACTCTATATCACTCTCTATCACTTTCTGACACTCTCTGACAATCTCTATCACTCTCTATCACTCTCTGACTCTCTCTGACACTCTCTATCACTCTCTATCACTCTCTGACACTCTCTGACAATCTCTGACACTCACTGACTCAATATATCACTCTCTATCACTCTCTGACACTCTCTGACACACTCTGAGACTCTCTATCACTCTCTATCACTCTCTGATACTCTGTGACACTCTCTGACACTCGCTATCACTCTATGACTCTCTCTGACACTCTCTATCACTCTCTATCACTCTCTGACACTCTCTGACAATCTCTGACACTCACTGACTCAATATATCACTCTCTATCACTCTCTGACACTCTCTGACACTTTCTGACACTCTCTATCACTCTCTATCACTCTCTGACACTCTCTATCACTCAATGACACTCTCTGAAAATCTCTATCACTCTTTCTCACTCTCTGACACTCTCTGACACTCTCTGACACTCTCTGACAATCTCGATCACTCGCTGACACTCTCTATCACTCTTTGACAATCTCTAACACTCTCTATCACTCTCTATCACTCTCTGACACTCTCTGACAATCTCTGACACTCACTGACTCAATATATCACTCTCTATCACTCTCTGACACTCTCTGACACTCTCTATCACTCTCTATCACTCTCTGACACTCTCTATCACTCAATGACACTCTCTGAAAATCTCTGTCACTCTTTCTCACTCTCAGACACTCTCTATCACTCTCTGACACTGACTGACACTCTCAGACACTCTCTGTCACTCTTGGTCACTCTCTGTCACTCTCAGACACTCTCAGACACTCTCTATCACTCTCTGACACTCTCTATCACTCTCTGACACTCTCTATCACTCTCTGACACTCTCTCGCTCTCTGACAATCTCACACACTCTGATACTCTCAGACACTCTCCATCACTCTCTATCACTCTCTGACACTCTCTGACACTCTCAGAAACTCTCTGTCACTCTCTGACACTCTCAGAAACTCTCAATAAAACTCTGACACCCTCTATCACTCTCTGACATTCTCAGACACTCTCTATCACTCTCTGACACACTCTATCACTCTCTGACACTCTCTGACACTCTCTATCACTCTCTGACACTCACTGACACTCTCAGACACTCTCTGTCACTCTCGGACACTCTCAGACAGTCTCTATCACTCTCTATCACACTCAAACGCTCTTTGACGCTCTCTGACACTCTCTGACTCTCTCAGACACTCTCTGACACTCTCTGACGCTCTCAGATACTCTCTGACACTCTTTGACGCTCTCAGACAATCTCAGACACTCTCCATCACTCTCAGAAACTCTCTATCACTCTCTGACACTCTCTGACACACTCAGACACTCTCAATCACTCTCTAGCGTGGGTTTTCTCCGGGTGCTCCGGTTTCCTCCCACAAGCCAAAAAGACTTGCAGGTTGATAGGTAAATTGGCCATTATAAATTGTCACTAGTATAGGTAGGTGGTAGGGAAATATAGGAATAGGTGGGGATGTTTGGTAGGAATAGGTGGGGATGTTTGGTAGGAATATGGGATTAGTGTAGGATTAGTATAAATGGGTGGTTGATGTTCGGCACAGACTCGGTGGGCCGAAGGGCCTGTTTCAGTGCTGTATCTCTAATCTAATCTATCACTCTCTGGCACTCTCTGACACTCTCTAACACTCTCTATCACTCTCTGACACACTCTGACACTCTCTGACACTCTCAGACACTCTCTATCACTCTCTGACACTCTCTATCACTCAATGACACTCTCTGAAAATCTCTATCACTCTTTCTCACTCTCTGACACTCTCTGACACTCTCTGAGACTCTCGATCACTCTCTATCACTCTCTGTCACTCTCTGACACTCTCTGACACTCTCTGACACTCTCTATCACTCTCTAACACTCTCTGATACACTCAGACGCTCTGTGACTCACTCTGACACTCTCGATCACTCTATGACACTCTCTGATGCTCTCTATCACTCTCTGACACTCTCAATCACTCTCTGACACTCTCTGAAACTCTCTATCACTCTCTATCACTCTCTTACACTCTCTGACACTCTCTATCACTCAATGACACTCTGTGCCACTCTCCAGCACACTCCATCACTCTCTGACACTCTCTGACACACTCTGACACTCTCAGACACTCACTATCACACTCCATATCACTCTCTGACACCCAATGAAACTCTCTATCACTCTCTGACACTCTATATCTCTCTCTATCACTCTCTGACACTCTCTATCACTCTCTGACAATCTCTATCACTCTCGATCACTCTCTGACTCTCTCTGACACTCTCTATCACTCAATGACACTCTGTGACACTCTCTATCACTCTCTGACACTCTCTGACACTCTCTGTCACTCTCGATCACTCTCTGACACTCTCTATCACTCAATGACACTCTGTGACACTCTCTATCACTCTCTGACACTCTCTGACACACTCTGGCACTCTCTATCACTCTCGATCACTCTCTGAAACTCTCTATCACTCAATGACACTCTGTGACACTCTATCACTCTCTGACACTCTCTGACACACTCTGACACTCTCTATCACACTCTATCACTCTCTGACACTCTCTGACACTCTCCATCACTCTATGACACTCTCTGACACTCTCAATCACTCTCTATCACTCTCTGACACTCTCAGAGGCTCTCTATCACTCTCTAACTCTCTCTGACACTCTCCATCACTCTCTGACACTCACTGACACTCTCAGACTCTCTCTGTCACTCTCTGTCACTCTCAGACACTCCCAGACACTCTCTGACACTCTCTGACACACTCAGACCCTCTGTGACTCAGTCTGACACTCTCTATCACTCTCTAACACTCTCTGATATTCTCTGACAAACTCAGACACTCTGTGACTCAGTCTGACACTCTCTATCACTCTCTGACACTCTCTGACACTTTCCATCACTCAATGACACTCTGTGACACTCTCTATCACTCTCCATTACTCTCTGACACTCTCTGACACACTCTGAAACTCTCAGACACTCTCTATCACACTGCGTATCACTCTCTGACACCCAATGACACTCTATATCACTCTCTGACACTCAAAATCACTCTCTATCACTTTCTGACACTCTCTGACACTCTCTATCACTCTCTATCACTCTCTATCACTCTCTGACTCTCTCTGACACTCTCTATCACTCTCTATCACTCTCTGACACTCTCTGACAATCTCTGACACTCACTGACTCAATATATCACTCACTATCACTCTCTGACACTCTCTGACACTCTCTGACACAATCTATCACTCTCTATCACTCTTTGACACTCTCTAACACTCTCAGAAACTCTCTATCACTCTCTCTCACTCTCTGACACTCTCAGACACTCTCCATCACTCTCTATCACTCTCTGACACTCTCAGAAACTCTCTGTCACTCTCTGACACTCTCAGAAACTCTCTATAAAACTCTGACACCCTCTATCACTCTCTGACATTCTCAGACACTCTCTATCACTCTCTGACACTCACTGACACTCTCAGACACTCTCTGTCACTCTCGGTCACTCTCTGTCACTCTCAGACTCTCTCAGACACTCTCTATCACTCTCTGACACTCTCTTTCACTCTCTGACACTCTCTATCACTCTCTGACACTCTCTATCGCTCTCTGACACTCTCACACACTCTGATACTCTCAGACACTCTCCATCACTCTCTATCACTCTCTGACAATCTCTGACACTTTCAGAAACTCTCTGTCACTCTCTGACACTCTCAGAAACTCTCTATAAAACTCTGACACCCTCTATCACTGTCTGACATTCTCAGACACTCTCTATCACTCTCTGACACACTCTATCACTCTCTGACACTCTCTGACACTCTCTATCACTCTCTGACACTCACTGACACTCACTGACACTCTCAGACACTCTCTGTCACTCTCTGACACTCTCTGACACTCTCTATCACTCTCCGACACTCACTGACACTCTCTATCACTCTCTATCACTCTCTATCACTCTCTGACACTCTCTGACACTCTCTGACACTCTCTAACACTCTCTGATACTCTCTGACACACTCAGACACTCTGTGACTCAATCTGACACTCTCTATCACTCTATGACACTCTCTGATGCTCTCTATCACTCTCTGACACTCTCTATCACCCTCTGACAGTCTCTATCACTCTCAATCACTCTCTGACACTCTCTGAAACTCTCTATCACTCTCTATCACTCTCTTACACTCCCTGACACTCTCTATCACTCAATGACACTCTGTGCCACTCTCTATCACTCTCCATTACTCTCTGACACCCTCTGACACACTCTAACACTCTCAGACACTCACTATCACACTCCGTATCACTCTCTGACACCCAATGAAACTCTCTATCACTCTCTGACACTCTATATCTCTCTCTATCACTCTCTGACACTCTCTATCACTCTCTGACACTCTCTGACACTCTCTATCACTCTCGATCACTCTCTGACTATCTCTGACACTCTCTATCACTCAATGACACTCTGTGACACTCTCTATCACTCTCTGACACTCTCGATCACTCTCTGACACTCTCTATCACTCAATGACACTCTGTGACACTCTCTATCACTCTCTGACACTCTCTGACACACTCTGACACTCTCTATCACACTCTATCACTCTCTGACACTCTCTGACACTCTCCATCACTCTATGACACTCTCTGACACTCTCAATCACTCTCTATCACTCTCTGACACTCTCAGAGGCTCTCTATCACTCTCTGACTCTCTCAGACACTCTCCATCACTCTCTGACACTCACTGACACTCTCAGACACTCTCTGTCACTCTCTGTCACTCTCAGACACTCCCAGACATTCTCTGACACACTCAGACACTCTGTGACTCAGTCTGACACTCTCTATCACTCTCTGACACTCTCTGATACTCTCTGACAAACTCAGACACTCTCTATCACTCTCGATCACTCTCTGACTCTCTCTGACACTCTCTATCACTCAATGACACTCTGTGACACTCTCTATCACTCTCTGACACTCTCTGACACTCTCTATCACTCTCGATCACTCTCTGACACTCTCTATCACTCAATGACACTCTGTGACACTCTCTATCACTCTCTGACACTCTCTGACACACTCTGACACTCTCTATCACACTCTATCACTCTCTGACACTCTCTGACACTCTCCATCACTCTATGACACTCTCTGACACTCTCAATCACTCTCTATCACTCTCTGACACTCTCAGAGGCTCTCTATCACTCTCTGACTCTCTCAGACACTCTCCATCACTCTCTGACACTCACTGACACTCTCAGACACTCTCTGTCACTCTCTGTCACTCTCAGACACTCCCAGACACTCTCTGACACACTCTGACACACTCAGACCCTCTGTGACTCAGTCTGACACTCTCTATCACTCTCTGACACTCTCAGAGGCTCTCTATCACTCTCTGACTCTCTCAGACACTCTCCATCACTCTCTGACACTCACTGACACACTCAGACACTCTGTGACTCAGTCTGACACTCTCTATCACTCTCTGACACTCTCTGATACTCTCTGACAAACTCAGACACTCTGTGACTCAGTCTGACACTCTCTATCACTCTCTGACACTCTCTGACACTTTCCATCACTCAATGACACTCTGTGACACTCTCTATCACTCTCCATTACTCTCTGACACTCTCTGACACACTCTGAAACTCTCAGACACTCTCTATCACACTGCGTATCACTCTCTGACACCCAATGACACTCTATATCACTCTCTGACACTCTATATCACTCTCTATCACTTTCTGACATTCTCTGACACTCTCTATCACTCTCTATCACTCTCTGACTCTCTCTGACACACTCTGAGACTCTCTATCACTCTCTATCACTCTCTGATACTCTGTGACACTCTCTGACACTCGCTATCACTCTATGACTCTCTCTGACACTCTCTATCACTCTCTATCACTCTCTGACACTCTCTGACAATCTCTGACACTCACTGACTCAATATATCACTCTCTATCACTCTCTGACACTCTCTGACACTCTCTATCACTCTCTATCACTCTCTGACACTCTCTATCACTCAATGACACTCTCTGAAAATCTCTATCACTCTTTCTCACTCTCTGACACTCTCTGACACTCTCTGACACTCTCTGACAATCTCGATCACTCGCTGACTCTCTCTATCACTCTTTGACAATCTCTAACACTCTCTATCACTCTCTATCACTCTCTGACACTCTCTGACAATCTCTGACACTCACTGACTCAATATATCACTCTCTATCACTCTCTGACACTCTCTGACACTCTCTATCACTCTCTATCACTCTCTGACACTCTCTATCACTCAATGACACTCTCTGAAAATCTCTATCACTCTTTCTCACTCTCAGACACTCTCTATCACTCTCTGACACTGACTGACACTCTCAGACACTCTCTGTCACTCTTGGTCACTCTCTGTCACTCTCAGACACTCTCAGACACTCTCTATCACTCTCTGACACTCTCTATCACTCTCTGACACTCTCTATCACTCTCTGACACTCTCTCGCTCTCTGACAATCTCACACACTCTGATACTCTCAGACACTCTCCATCACTCTCTATCACTCTCTGACACTCTCTGACACTCTCAGAAACTCTCTGTCACTCTCTGACACTCTCAGAAACTCTCAATAAAACTCTGACACCCTCTATCACTCTCTGACATTCTCAGACACTCTCTATCACTCTCTGACACACTCTATCACTCTCTGACACTCTCTGACACTCTCTATCACTCTCTGACACTCACTGACACTCTCAGACACTCTCTGTCACTCTCGGACACTCTCAGACAGTCTCTATCACTCTCTATCACACTCAAACGCTCTTTGACGCTCTCTGACACTCTCTGACTCTCTCAGACACTCTCTGACACTCTCTGACGCTCTCAGATACTCTCTGACACTCTTTGACGCTCTCAGACAATCTCAGACACTCTCCATCACTCTCAGAAACTCTCTATCACTCTCTGACACTCTCTGACACACTCAGACACTCTCAATCACTCTCTATCACTCTCTGGCACTCTCTGACACTCTCTAACACTCTCTATCACTCTCTGACACACTCTGACACTCTCTGACACTCTCAGACACTCTCTATCACTCTCTGACACTCTCTATCACTCAATGACACTCTCTGAAAATCTCTATCACTCTTTCTCACTCTCTGACACTCTCTGACACTCTCTGAGACTCCCGATCACTCTCTATCACTCTCTATCACTCTCTGACACTCTCTGACACTCTCTGACACTCTCTATCACTCTCTAACACTCTCTGATACACTCAGACGCTCTGTGACTCACTCTGACACTCTCGATCACTCTATGACACTCTCTGATGCTCTCTATCACTCTCTGACACTCTCAATCACTCTCTGACACTCTCTGAAACTCTCTATGGGAGAGCACTAGTCATCGGGGACTCGATGGTGAGGAGTACGGACAGGCGGTTCTGTGGGCGCAGGCGAGACGCACGGATGGTTTGTTGCCTCCCTGGTGCCAGGGTCCGTGATGTTTGTGATCGCGTCTTCAGGATCCTTAAAGGGGAGGGGGAGCAGCCAGAGGTCGTGGTGCACATTGGCACCAACGACGTAGGAAGGAAGGGTGGCACAGATGTTAGAAGTGAGTTTAGGGAGTTAGGCTGGAAGCTGAAAGCTCGGACGGACAGAGTTGTTATCTCTGGTTTGTTGCCGGCGCCACGTGATAGTGAGGCTAGGAATAGGGAGAGAGCACAGCTGAACACGTGGCTGCAGGAATGGTGTAGGAGGGAGGGCTTCCAGTTCTTGGATAATTGGACTGCATTCTGGGGAAGATGGGACCTGTTCAAACAGGACGGGCTGCATCTGAACCAGAGGGGCACCAATATCCTGGGAGGGAGGTTTGCTAGTACTGTTCGGGAGGGTTTAAACTAGTTTGGGAGGGGGATGGGAACCGGACTTGTAATCCAGGGACCAGTGGGTCCACTCAGAAAGACAAAGAGTGTAGTGAGGTATTGGGGAAGGTAGCACTGTCACAGAGGACAGATGGGCACGGAGAAGGGTTAAAGTGCGTATACTTCAACGCAAGAAGCATCAGGAATAAGGTGAGTGAATTGAAGGCGTGGATGGGCACTTGGGACTACGATGTTGTGGCCATCACTGAAACGTGGATAGGTGAGGGGGAGGAATGGTTTTTGGAGGTACCTGGTTATAGATGTTTTCATAAGATTAGGAATGGTGGTAAAAGAGGTGGGGGGGTGGCATTGTTAGTTAGAAATAGTGTAACAACTGCTGAAAGAATTTTCGAGGAGGATCTGCCGACTGAGGCACTGTGGGTTGAGGTCAGGAACAGGAAAGGAGCAGTCACCTTGATGGGAGTTTTCTATAGGCCCCCCAATAGCAGCAGGGAGGTGGAAGAGCAGATTGGGAAACAGATTTTGGAAAGGAGCAGAAGTCACAGGGTAGTAATTATGGGGGATTTCAACTTCCCAAATATTGATTGGCAACTCTTTAGATCGAATAGTTTGGATGGGGTAGTGTTTGTGCAGTATGTCCAGGAAGCTTTTCTGACTCAGTATGTAGACTGCCCGACCAGAGGGGAGGCAATATTGGATTTGGTACTAGGTAATGAACCAGGGCAAGTGATAGAGCTGTTGGTGGGCGAGCACTTTGGAGATAGTGATCACAATTCTGTAGCATTCACTGTGGTAATGGAGAGGGATAGGTATGTGCAACAGGGCAAGGTTTACAATTGGGGGAAGGGTAGATATGATGCTGTCAGGCAGGAACTGAGGAGCATAAGTTGGGAGCATATGCTGGCAGGGAAGGGCACGGTCGAAATGTGGAACTTTTTCAAGGAGCAGATAGTAGGGGCCATTGATAAGCATGTCCCTGTCAGACAGGGAAGGGATGGTCATGTGAGGGAACCGTGGTTGACAAGAGAGGTTGAGAGTCTTGTTAGGAAGAAGAAGGATGCGTATATAAAGTTGAGGAAAAAGGGCACAGGCATAGCTCTGGAGGGATACAAGATGGCCAGAAAGGATCTGAAGAAAGGGATTAGGAGAGCTAAGAGAGGGCATGAAAAATGCTTGGCGGGTAGGATAAAAGAAAACCCCAAGGCCTTTTACGCGTATGTCAGAAATATGAGGATGACTAGGGGGACCATAGGTCCGGTCAAGGACAATAGCGGGAGACTGTGTGTTGAGCCGGAAGAGATAAGTGAGGTTTTGAATGAGTACTTCTCTTCGGTATTTACGAATGAGAAGGGGTGTATTACTGAAGAGGACGGTGTGAAACAGACTGGTAAGCTCGAGGAAGTGCTCGTTAGGAGGGAAGATGTGTTGGGGTTTTTGAATAACTTGAAGATAGACAAGTCTCCCGGGCCTGACGGGGTATATCCAAGGATGTTATGGGAAGCAAGGGATGAAATTGCAGAGCCGCTGGCAATGATCTTTTCATCTTCTCTGCTGACGGGGGTGGTACCAGGTGATTGGAGGGTGGCAAATGTTGTGCCCCTGTTCAAGAAAGGGAATAGGAACAACCCTGGGAATTACAGGCCAGTTAGTCTTACTTCGGTGGTAGGCAAGTTGATGGAAAAGGTGCTGAGGGATAGGATTTCTGAGCATCTGGAAAGACACTGCTTGATTCGGGACAGTCAGCACGGTTTTGTGAGGGGTAGGTCTTGCCTCACAAGCCTGATTGAATTCTTTGAGCAGGTGACCAAGCAAGTGGATGAGGGTAAACCAGTGGATGTGGTGTACATGGATTTTAGTAAGGCATTTGATAAGGTCCCCCATGGTAGACTTATGGAGAAAGTCAGGAGGCATGGGCTAGTGGGGAATGTGGCCAGTTGGATTAAGAATTGGCTAACTGATAGAAGGCAGAGAGTGGTCTTAGATGGTAAATACTCAGCCTGGAGCCCAGTTACCAGTGGCGTGCCACAGGGATCAGTTCTGGGTCCTCTCCTGTTTGTGATTTTTATTAACGACTTGGATGAGGAAGTCGAAGGGTGGGTCAGTAAATTTGCAGATGATACAAAGGTTGGTGGAGTTGTGGATACCGAGGAGGGCTATTGTCGTCTGCAAAGGGACTTGGATAGGTTGCAGTGCTGGGCTGAAAAGTGGCAGATGGAGTTTAACCCTGAAAAGTGTGAGGTCGTCCATTTTGGAAGGACAAACACGAATGCAAAATACTGGGTTAACGGTAGGGTTCTTGGGCATGTGGAGGAGCAGAGAGACCTTGGGGTCTATGTGCATAGATCGTTGAAAGTTGCAACTCAAGTGGATAGGGCTGTGAAGAAGGCATATGGGGTGTTAGCGTTCATTAGCAGAGGGATTGAATTTAAGAGCCGTGAGGTGATGATGCAGCTGTACAGGACCTTGGTAAGGCCTCATTTGGAGTACTGTGTGCAGTTCTGGTCGCCTCATTTTAGGAAGGATGTGGAAGCCTTGGAGAGGGTGCAGAGGAGATTTACCAGGATGTTGCCTGGAATGGAGAATAAGTCTTACGAGGAAAGGCTGAACATTCTAGGCCTCTTCTCATTAGAACGGAGAAGGATGAGGGGTGACATGATAGAGGTTTATAAGATGATCAGGGGAATAGATAGGGTAGACAGTCAGAAACTTTTTCCCCGGGTGGAGCAAAGCGTTACAAGGGGTCATAAATTTAAGGTGAAGGGTGGGAGATATAAGGGGGATGTCAGGGGAAGGTTCTTTACCCAGAGAGTGGTCGGGGCATGGAATGCCTTGCCTGGGGAAGTTGTTGAGTCAGAAACTTTAGGGACTTTCAAACGGCTTTTAGATAGGTATATGGATAAAGGAGAATGATGGGGTATAGATTAAATTGTCCTTGACAGAGGACAAAGGATCGGCACAACATCGTGGGCCGAAGGGCCTGTTCTGTGCTGTATTTTTCTATGTTCTATCACTCTCTTACACTCTCTGACACTCTCTATCACTCAATGACACTCTGTGCCACTCTCTAGCACACTCCATCACACTCTGACACTCTCTGACACACTCTGACACTCTCAGACACTCACTATCACACTCCATATCACTCTCTGACACCCAATGAAACTCTCTATCACTCTCTGACACTCTATATCTCTCTCTATCACTCTCTGACACTCTCTATCACTCTCTGACAATCTCTATCACTCTCGATCACTCTCTGACTCTCTCTGACACTCTCTATCACTCAATGACACTCTGTGACACTCTCTATCACTCTCTGACACTCTCTGACACTCTCTGTCACTCTCGATCACTCTCTGACACTCTCTATCACTCAATGACACTCTGTGACACTCTCTATCACTCTCTGACACTCTCTGACACACTCTGGCACTCTCTATCACTCTCGATCACTCTCTGAAACTCTCTATCACTCAATGACACTCTGTGACACACTATCACTCTCTGACACTCTCTGACACACTCTGACACTCTCTATCACACTCTATCACTCTCTGACACTCTCTGACACTCTCCATCACTCTATGACACTCTCTGACACTCTCAATCACTCTCTATCACTCTCTGACACTCTCAATAACTCTCTATCACTCTCTGACACTCTCAGAGGCTCTCCATCACTCTCTGACACTCACTGACACTCTCAGACTCTCTCTGTCACTCTCTGTCACTCTCAGACACTCCCAGACACTCTCTGACACTCTCTGACACACTCAGACCCTCTGTGACTCAGTCTGACACTCTCTATCACTCTCTAACACTCTCTGATATTCTCTGACAAACTCAGACACTCTGTGACTCAGTCTGACACTCTCTATCACTCTCTGACACTCTCTGACACTTTCCATCACTCAATGACACTCTGTGACACTCTCTATCACTCTCCATTACTCTCTGACACTCTCTGACACACTCTGAAACTCTCAGACACTCTCTATCACACTGCGTATCACTCTCTGACACCCAATGACACTCTATATCACTCTCTGACACTCAAAATCACTCTCTATCACTTTCTGACACTCTCTGACACTCTCTATCACTCTCTATCACTCTCTATCACTCTCTGACTCTCTCTGACACTCTCTATCACTCTCTATCACTCTCTGACACTCTCTGACAATCTCTGACACTCACTGACTCAATATATCACTCACTATCACTCTCTGACATTCTCTGACACTCTCTGACACAATCTATCACTCTCTATCACTCTTTGACACTCTCTAACACTCTCAGAAACTCTCTATCACTCTCTCTCACTCTCTGACACTCTCAGACACTCTCCATCACTCTCTATCACTCTCTGACACTCTCAGAAACTCTCTGTCACTCTCTGACACTCTCAGAAACTCTCTATAAAACTCTGACACCCTCTATCACTCTCTGACATTCTCAGACACTCTCTATCACTCTCTGACACACTCTATCACTCTCTGACACTCTCTGACACTCTCTATCACTCTCTGACACTCACTGACACTCTCAGACACTCTCTGTCACTCTCGGTCACTCTCTGTCACTCTCAGACTCTCTCAGACACTCTCTATCACTCTCTGACACTCTCTTTCACTCTCTGACACTCTCTATCACTCTCTGACACTCTCTATCGCTCTCTGACACTCTCACACACTCTGATACTCTCAGACACTCTCCATCACTCTCTATCACTCTCTGACAATCTCTGACACTTTCAGAAATTCTCTGTCACTCTCTGACACTCTCAGAAACTCTCTATAAAACTCTGACACCCTCTATCACTGTCTGACATTCTCAGACACTCTCTATCACTCTCTGACACACTCTATCACTCTCTGACACTCTCTGACACTCTCTATCACTCTCTGACACTCACTGACACTCACTGACACTCTCAGACACTCTCTGTCACTCTCTGACACTCTCTGACACTCTCTATCACTCTCCGACACTCTCTGACACTCTCTATCACTCTCTATCACTCTCTATCACTCTCTGACACTCTGTGACACTCTCTGACACTCTCTAACACTCTCTGATACTCTCTGACACACTCAGACACTCTGTGACTCAATCTGACACTCTCTATCACTCTATGACACTCTCTGATGCTCTCTATCACTCTCTGACACTCTCTATCACCCTCTGACAGTCTCTATCACTCTCAATCACTCTCTGACACTCTCTGAAACTCTCTATCACTCTCTATCACTCTCTTACACTCCCTGACACTCTCTATCACTCAATGACACTCTGTGCCACTCTCTATCACTCTCCATTACTCTCTGACACCCTCTGACACACTCTGACACTCTCAGACACTCACTATCACACTCCGTATCACTCTCTGACACCCAATGAAACTCTCTATCACTCTCTGACACTCTATATCTCTCTCTATCACTCTCTGACACTCTCTATCACTCTCTGCCACTCTCTATCACTCTCGATCACTCTCTGACTATCTCTGACACTCTCTATCACTCAATGACACTCTGTGACACTCTCTATCACTCTCTGACACTCTCTGACACTCTCGATCACTCTCTGACACTCTCTATCACTCAATGACACTCTGTGACACTCTCTATCACTCTCTGACACTCTCTGACACACTCTGACACTCTCTATCACACTCTATCACCCTCTGACACTCTCTGACACTCTCCATCACTCTATGACACTCTCTGACACTCTCAATCACTCTCTATCACTCTCTGACACTCTCAGAGGCTCTCTATCACTCTCTGACTCTCTCAGACACTCTCCATCACTCTCTGACACTCACTGACACTCTCAGACACTCTCTGTCACTCTCTGTCACTCTCAGACACTCCCAGACACTCTCTGACACACTCAGACACTCTGTGACTCAGTCTGACACTCTCTATCACTCTCTGACACTCTCTGATACTCTCTGACAAACTCAGACACTCTCTATCACTCTCGATCACTCTCTGACTCTCTCTGACACTCTCTATCACTCAATGACACTCTGTGACACTCTCTATCACTCTCTGACACTCTCTGACACTCTCTATCACTCTCGATCACTCTCTGACACTCTCTATCACTCAATGACACTCTGTGACACTCTCTATCACTCTCTGACACTCTCTGACACACTCTGACACTCTCTATCACACTCTATCACTCTCTGACACTCTCTGACACTCTCCATCACTCTATGACACTCTCTGACACTCTCAATCACTCTCTATCACTCTCTGACACTCTCAGAGGCTCTCTATCACTCTCTGACTCTCTCAGACACTCTCCATCACTCTCTATCACTCTCTGACACTCTCTGGCACTTTCCATCACTCAATGACACTCTGTGACACTCTCTATCACTCTCCATTACTCTCTGACACTCTCTGACACACTCTGAAACTCTCAGACACTCTCTATCACACTGCGTATCACTCTCTGACACCCAATGACACTCTATATCACTCTCTGACACTCTATATCACTCTCTATCACTTTCTGACACTCTCTGACACTCTCTATCACTCTCTATCACTATCTGACTCTCTCTGACACTCTCTATCACTCTCTATCACTCTCTATCACTCTCTGACACTCTCTGACAATCTCTGACACTCACTGACTCAATATATCACTCTCTATCACTCTCTGACACTCTCTGACACTCTCTGACACAATCTATCACTCTCTATCACTCTTTGACACTCTCTAACACTCTCAGAATCTCTCTATCACTCTCTCTCACTCTCTGACACTCTCAGACACTCTCTATCACTCTCTGACACTGACTGACACTCTCGATCACTCTCTGACTCTCTCTGACACTCTCTATCACTCAATTACACTCTGTGACACTCTCTATCACTCTCTGACACTCTCTGATACTCTCTATCACTCTCGATCACTCTCTGACACTCTCTATCACTCAATGACACTCTGTGACACTCTCTATCACTCTCTGGCACTCTCTGACGCACTCTGACACTCTCTATCACATTCTATCACTCTCTGACACTCTCTGACACTCTCCATCACTCTATGACACTCTCTGACACTCTCAATCATTCTCTATCACTCTCTGACACTCTCAGAGGCTCTCTATCACTCTCTGACTCTCTCAGACACTCTCCATCGCTCTCTGACACTCAATGACACCCTCAGACACTCTCTGTCACTCTCTGTCACTCTCAGACACTCCCAGACACTCTCTGACACTCTCTGACACACTCAGACACTCTGTGACTCAGTCTGACACTCTCTATCACTCTCTGACGCTCTCTGATACTCTCTGACAAACTCAGACACTCTGTGACTCAGTCTGACACTCTCTATCACTCTCTGACACTCTCTGACACTCTCGATCACTCTCTGACACTCTCTATCACTCAATGACACTCTGTGACACTCTCTATCACTCTCTGACACTCTCTGACACACTCTGACACTCTCTATCACTCTATGACACTCTCTGACACTCTCAATCACTCTCTATCACTCTCTGACACTCTCAGAGGCTCTCTATCACTCTCTGACTCTCTCAGACACTCTCCATCACTCTCTGACACTCACTGACACTCTCAGACACTCTCTGTCACTCTCTGTCACTCTCAGACACTCCCAGACACTCTCTGACACACTCAGACACTCTGTGACTCAGTCTGACACTCTCTATCACTCTCTGACACTCTCTGATACTCTCTGACAAACTCAGACACTCTCTATCACTTTCGATCACTCTCTGACTCTCTCTGACACTCTCTATCACTCAATGACACTCTGTGACACTCTCTATCACTCTCTGACACTCTCTGACACTCTCTATCACTCTCGATCACTCTCTGACACTCTCTATCACTCAATGACACTCTGTGACACTCTCTATCACTCTCTGACACTCTCTGACACACTCTGACACTCTCTATCACACTCTATCACTCTCTGACACTCTCTGACACTCTCCATCACTCTATGACACTCTCTGACACTCTCAATCACTCTCTATCACTCTCTGACACTCTCAGAGGCTCTCTATCACTCTCTGACTCTCTCAGACACTCTCCATCACTCTCTGACACTCACTGACACTCTCAGACACTCTCTGTAACTCTCTGTCACTCTCAGACACTCCCAGACACTCTCTGACACACTCTGACACACTCAGACCCTCTGTGACTCAGTCTGACACTCTCTATCACTCTCTGACACTCTCAGAGGCTCTCTATCACTCTCTGACTCTCTCAGACACTCTCCATCACTCTCTGACACTCACTGACACACTCAGACACTCTGTGACTCAGTCTGACACTCTCTATCACTCTCTGACACTCTCTGATACTCTCTGACAAACTCAGACACTCTGTGACTCAGTCTGACACTCTCTATCACTCTCTGACACTCTCTGGCACTTTCCATCACTCAATGACACTCTGTGACACTCTCTATCACTCTCCATTACTCTCTGACACTCTCTGACACACTCTGAAACTCTCAGACACTCTCTATCACACTGCGTATCACTCTCTGACACCCAATGACACTCTATATCACTCTCTGACACTCTATATCACTCTCTATCACTTTCTGACACTCTCTGACACTCTCTATCACTCTCTATCACTATCTGACTCTCTCTGACACTCTCTATCACTCTCTATCACTCTCTATCACTCTCTGACACTCTCTGACAATCTCTGACACTCACTGACTCAATATATCACTCTCTATCACTCTCTGACACTCTCTGACACTCTCTGACACAATCTATCACTCTCTATCACTCTTTGACACTCTCTAACACTCTCAGAATCTCTCTATCACTCTCTCTCACTCTCTGACACTCTCAGACACTCTCTATCACTCTCTGACACTGACTGACACTCTCGATCACTCTCTGACTCTCTCTGACACTCTCTATCACTCAATTACACTCTGTGACACTCTCTATCACTCTCTGACACTCTCTGATACTCTCTATCACTCTCGATCACTCTCTGACACTCTCTATCACTCAATGACACTCTGTGACACTCTCTATCACTCTCTGGCACTCTCTGACGCACTCTGACACTCTCTATCACATTCTATCACTCTCTGACACTCTCTGACACTCTCCATCACTCTATGACACTCTCTGACACTCTCAATCATTCTCTATCTCTCTCTGACACTCTCAGAGGCTCTCTATCACTCTCTGACTCTCTCAGACACTCTCCATCGCTCTCTGACACTCAATGACACCCTCAGACACTCTCTGTCACTCTCTGTCACTCTCAGACACTCCCAGACACTCTCTGACACTCTCTGACACACTCAGACACTCTGTGACTCAGTCTGACACTCTCTATCACTCTCTGACGCTCTCTGATACTCTCTGACAAACTCAGACACTCTGTGACTCAGTCTGACACTCTCTATCACTCTCTGACACTCTCTGACACTTTCCATCACTCAATGACACTCTGTGACACTCTCTATCACTCTCCATTACTCTCTGACACTCTCTGACACACTCTGAAACTCTCAGACACTCTCTATCACACTTCGTATCACTCTCTGACACCCAATGACACTCTATATCACTCTCTGACACTCTATATCACTCTCTATCACTTTCTGACACTCTATGACACTCTCTATCACTCTCTATCACTCTCTGACTCTCTCTGACACTCTCTATCACTCTCTATCACTCTCTGACACTCTCTGACACTCTCTATCACTCAATGACACTCTGTGACACTATCTGACACTCTCTATCACTCTCTATCACTCTCTGACACTCTCTGACACACTCTGACACTCTCTATCACTCTCTATCAATCTCTGACACTCTCTGACATTCTCTGACACTCGCTATCACTCTCTGACTCTCTCTGACACTCTCTACCACTCTTTATCAATCTCTGACACTCTCTGACACTCTCTCACACTCGGTATCACTCTATGACTCTCTCTGACACTCTCTATCACTCTCTATCACTCTCTTACACTCTCTGACAATCTCTGACACTCTCTGATACAATATATCACTCTCTATCACTCTCTGACACTCTCTGACATTCTCAGACACTCTCTATCACTCTCTATCTCTCTCTGACACTCTCAGACACTCTCTTTCACTCTGTGACTCTCACTGACACTCTCAGACACTCTCTGTCATTCTCTGTCACTCTCTATCACTCTCTGACACTCTCTATCTCTCTCTGTCACTCTCACACACTCTGACACTCTCTGACACTCTCATACACTCTCTCTCACTCTCGATCACTCTCTGACACCCTCTGACACTCTCAGAAACTCTCTGTCACTCTCTGACACTCTCAGAAACTCTCTATCACTCTCTGACACTCTCTATCACACTCTGACATTCTCAGACACTCTCTATCACTCTCTGACACTCTCTATCACTCTCTGACACTCTCTATCACTCTCTGACACTCTCAGACACTCTCAGAGACTCACTATCACTCTCTGACACTCTCTATCACTCTCTGACACTGTCTGGCACCCTCTGACACTCTCAGACACTCACTATCACTCTCTGACACTCTGTGACACTCACTGTCACTCTCTGACACACTCTGACAATCTCTATCACACTCTATCAATCTCTGACACTCTCTGACATTCTCTGACACTCGCTATCACTCTCTGACTCTCTCTGACACTCTCTACCACTCTCTATCACTCTCTGACACTCTCTATCACTCTCTATCAATCCTTGACACTCTCTAAAAATCTCTGACACTCTCGATCACTCTCTGACACTCTCAGACACTCTCAGACGCTCTCTGACACTCTCAGACACTCTCCATCACTCTCTATCACTCTCTGACACTCTCTGACACACGTAATCACTCTCTGACATTCTCTATCACTCTCTATCAATCTCTGCCACTCCCTATCACTCTCTGACACTCTTGATCACTCTCTGACACTCTCGGTCACTCAATGACACTCTATAACACTTTCTATCACTCTCTATCACTCTCTGACACTGTCTGACACACTCTGACACTCTCAGACACTCTCTATCACTCTTTATCACTCTCTGACACTCTCTGACACTCTCAGACATTCTGTGAATCACTCTGACACTCTCTATCACTCCTTGACACTCTCTGACGCTCTCTATCACTCTCTATCACTCTCTCACACACTCTGAAACTCTCTATCACTCTCTATCACTCTCTGACACTCTCTGACACTCTCAGACACTCTCTATCACTCTCTATCACTTTCTGACACTCTCTATCACTCTCTGACACTCTCTATCACTCTCTGAAACTTTCGGACACGTAATGACACTCTCTGACACTCCCTATCGCTCTCTACCATTCTCTGACACTCTCTGACACTTTCAGACACTCTCTATCACTCTCTATCACTCTCTATCACTTTCTGACACTCTCTATCACTCTCTGACACTCTCTGACACTCCCTATCACTCTCTATCACTCTCTGACACTCTCTGACACACTCTGACACTCTCTGACACTCTCAGACATTCGGTATCACTCTTTATCACTCTCTGACACACTCTTACACTCTCTGACACTCTCTGGCACTTTCCATCACTCAATGACACTCTGTGACACTCTCTATCACTCTCCATTACTCTCTGACACTCTCTGACACACTCTGAAACTCTCAGACACTCTCTATCACACTGCATATCACTCTCTGACACCCAATGACACTCTATATCACTCTCTGACACTCTATATCACTCTCTATCACTTTCTGACACTCTCTGACACTCTCTATCACTCTCTATCACTATCTGACTCTCTCTGACACTCTCTATCACTCTCTAACACTCTCTATCACTCTCTGACACTCTCTGACAATCTCTGACACTCACTGACTCAATATATCACTCTCTATCACTCTCTGACACTCTCTGACACTCTCTGACACAATCTATCACTCTCTATCACTCTTTGACACTCTCTAACACTCTCAGAATCTCTCTATCACTCTCTCTCACTCTCTGACACTCTCAGACACTCTCTATCACTCTCTGACACTGACTGACACTCTCGATCACTCTCTGACTCTCTCTGACACTCTCTATCACTCAATTACACTCTGTGACACTCTCAATCACTCTCTGGCACTCTCTGACGCACTCTGACACTCTCTATCACATTCTATCACTCTCTGACACTCTCTGACACTCTCCATCACTCTATGACACTCTCTGACACTCTCAATCATTCTCTATCACTCTCTGACACTCTCAGAGGCTCTCTATCACTCTCTGACTCTCTCAGACACTCTCCATCGCTCTCTGACACTCAATGACACCCTCAGACACTCTCTGTCACTCTCCGTCACTCTCAGACACTCCCAGACACTCTCTGACACTCTCTGACACACTCAGACACTCTGTGACTCAGTCTGACACTCTCTATCACTCTCCGACGCTCTCTGATACTCTCTGACAAACTCAGACACTCTGTGACTCAGTCTGACACTCTCTATCACTCTCTGACACTCTCTGACACTTTCCATCACTCAATGACACTCTGTGACACTCTCTATCACTCTCCATTACTCTCTGACACTCTCTGACACACTCTGAAACTCTCAGACACTCTCTATCACACTTCGTATCACTCTCTGACACCCAATGACACTCTATATCACTCTCTGACACTCTATATCACTCTCTATCACTTTCTGACACTCTATGACACTCTCTATCACTCTCTATCACTCTCTGACTCTCTCTGACACTCTCTATCACTCTCTATCACTCTCTGACACTCTCTGACACTCTCTATCACTCAATGACACTCTGTGACACTATCTGACACTCTCTATCACTCTCTATCACTCTCTATCACTCTCTGACACTCTCTGACACACTCTGACACTCTCTATCACTCTCTATCAATCTCTGACACTCTCTGACATTCTCTGACACTCGCTATCACTCTCTGACTCTCTCTGACACTCTCTACCACTCTTTATCAATCTCTGACACTCTCTGACACTCTCTCACACTCGGTATCACTCTATGACTCTCTCTGACACTCTCTATCACTCTCTATCACTCTCTTACACTCTCTGACAATCTCTGACACTCTCTGATACAATATATCACTCTCTATCACTCTCTGACACTCTCTGACATTCTCAGACACTCTCTATCACTCTCTATCTCTCTCTGACACTCTCAGACACTCTCTTTCACTCTGTGACTCTCACTGACACTCTCAGACACTCTCTGTCATTCTCTGTCACTCTCTATCACTCTCTGACACTCTCTATCTCTCTCTGTCACTCTCACACACTCTGACACTCTCTGACACTCTCATACACTCTCTCTCACTCTCAATCACTCTCTGACACCCTCTGACACTCTCAGAAACTCTCTGTCACTCTCTGACACTCTCAGAAACTCTCTATCACTCTCTGACACTCTCTATCACACTCTGACATTCTCAGACACTCTCTATCACTCTCTGACACTCTCTATCACTCTCTGACACTCTCTATCACTCTCTGACACTCTCAGACACTCTCAGAGACTCACTATCACTCTCTGACACTCTCTATCACTCTCTGACACTGTCTGGCACCCTCTGACACTCTCAGACACTCACTATCACTCTCTGACACTCTGTGACACACACTGTCACTCTCTGACACACTCTGACAATCTCTATTACACTCTATCAATCTCTGACACTCTCTGACATTCTCTGACACTCGCTATCACTCTCTGACTCTCTCTGACACTCTCTACCACTCTCTATCACTCTCTGACACTCTCTATCACTCTCTATCAATCCTTGACACTCTCTAAAAATCTCTGACACTCTCGATCACTCTCTGACACTCTCAGACACTCTCAGACGCTCTCTGACACTCTCAGACACTCTCCATCACTCTCTATCACTCTCTGACACTCTCTGACACACTTAATCACTCTCTGACATTCTCTATCACTCTCTATCAATCTCTGCCACTCCCTATCACTCTCTGACACTCTTGATCACTCTCTGACACTCTCGGTCACTCAATGACACTCTATAACACTTTCTATCACTCTCTATCACTCTCTGACACTGTCTGACACACTCTGACACTCTCAGACACTCTCTATCACTCTTTATCACTCTCTGACACTCTCTGACACTCTCAGACATTCTGTGAATCACTCTGACACTCTCTATCACTCCTTGACACTCTCTGACGCTCTCTATCACTCTCTATCACTCTCTCACACACTCTGAAACTCTCTATCACTCTCTATCACTCTCTGACACTCTCTGACACTCTCAGACACTCTCTATCACTCTCTATCACTTTCTGACACTCTCTATCACTCTCTGACACTCTCTATCACTCTCTGAAACTTTCGGACACGTAATGACACTCTCTGACACTCCCTATCGCTCTCTACCATTCTCTGACACTCTCTGACACTTTCAGACACTCTCTATCACTCTCTATCACTCTCTATCACTTTCTGACACTCTCTATCACTCTCTGACACTCTCTGACAATCCCTATCACTCTCTATCACTCTCTGACACTCTCTGACACACTCTGACACTCTCTGACACTCTCAGACATTCGGTATCACTCTTTATCACTCTCTGACACACTCTTACACTCTCTGACACTCTCTGACACTCTCTGACACTCACAGACACTCTCACACACTCTGTATCACTCGCTATCACTCTCAGAAACTCTCTGTCACTCTCTGACACTCTCAGAAACTCTCTATCACTCTCTGACACTCTCTATCACTCTCTGACATTCTCAGACACTCTCTATCACTCTCTGACACTCTCTATCACTCTCTGACACTCTCTGACACTCTCTATCACTCTGTGACTCTCACTGACACTCTCAGACACTCTCTGTCACTCTCTGTCATTCTCTATCACTCTCTGACTCTCTCTATCTCTCTCTGTCACTCTCACACACTCTGACACTCTCATACACTCTCTCTTTCTCTCAATCACTCTCTGACACTCTCTGACACTCTCAGAAACTCTCTGTCACTCTCTGACACTCTCAGAAACTCTCTATCACTCTCTGACACTCTCTATCACTCTCTGACATTCTCAGACACTCTCGATCACTCTCTAACACTCTCTATCACTCTCTGACACTCTCTATCACTCTCTGACACTCACTGACACTCTCAGACACTCTCTGTCACTCTCAGACCCTCTCAGACACTCTCTATCACTTTCTATCACACTCTAACGCTTTTTGACGCACTCAGACACTCTCTGACGCTCTCAGACACTCTCTGACACTCTCTGACGCTCTCAGACACTCTCTGACACTCTTTGACGCTCGCTGACACTCTCCGACACTCTCTATCACTCTCAGACACTCTCAATCACTCTCTGACACTCTCTGACACTCTCAGACACACTCAATCACTCTCTATCACTCTCTGACACTCTCTAACACTCTCTATCACTCTCTGAACAGTCTGACACTCTCTGACACTCTCGGACCCTCTCTATCACTCTCTATCACTCTCTGACACTCTCTATCAATCAATAACACGCTCTGAAAATCTCTGTCACTCTATCACTCTCTGACACTCTCTGACACACTCTGACACTCTCAGACACTCTCTATCACTCTTTATCACTCTCTGACACTCTCTGGCACTCTCTATCACTCTCTATCACTCCTTGACACTCTCTATTTCTCTCTGACACTCTCGATCTCTCTCTGACACTCTCAGACACTCTCAGACACTCTCTGACACTCTCAGACACTCTCTATCACTCTCTATCAATCTCTGACACACTCTATTACTCTCTGAAACTCTCGATCACTCTCTGACACTGTCTGTCACTCAATGACACTCTATGACACTTTCTATAACTCTCTATCACTCTCTGATACTCTCTGACACTCTCTGACACTCTCAGACATTCTGTGACACACTCTGATACTCTCTATCACTCTATGACACTCTCTGACGCTCTCTATCACTCTCTCACACACACTGACACTCTCTATCACTCTCTGTCACTCTCTGACACTCTCAGACACTCTCAGACACTCTCTTTCACTCTTCATCACTTTCTGACACTCGCGATCACTCTCTGACACTCTCTATTACTCAATGAAACTCTCTGACACTCTCTGACACGCAATGACAAACTCTGACACTCCCTATCACTCTCTACCGTTCTCTGACACTCTCTGACACTCTCTGACACTTTCAGACACTCTCTGACACTCTCTATCACTCTCTATCACTTTCTGACAAACTCTATCACTCTCTGACACTCTCTGACACTCTCTGACACTCTGTATCACTCTTTATCACTCTCTGACACTCTTTGACACACTCTGACACTCTCTGACACTCTCAGACATACTCTATCACTCTTTATCACTCTCTGACACACTGACACTCTCTGACACTCTCAGACACTCGCTGACACTCTCTATCACTCGCTATCACTCTCTGACACTCTCTGACACTCTCTGACACTCTTAATCACTCTCTGACACTCTGTATCACTCTCTATCACTCTCTGACACTCTCTATCATTCTCTGACACTCTCTATCACTCTCTGACACTCTCGATCACTCTCTGACGCTCTCTGACACTCTCTATCACTCAATGACACTCTATGACACTCTCTATCACTCTCTGACACTCTCTGACACACTCTGAAACTCGCAGACACTCTCTATCACACTCCGTATCACTCTCTGACACCCAATGACTCTCTATATAACTCTCTGACACTCTATATCACTCTCTATCACTTTCTGACACTCTCTGACACTCTCTATCACTCTCTATCACTCTCTATCACTCTACGACACTCTCTGACACTCTCTATCACTCAATGACACTCTGTGACACTCTCTAACACTCTGTATCACTCTCTATCACTCTCTATCACTCTCTATCACTCTCTGACACTCTCTGACACACTCTGACACTCTCTATCACTCTCTATCAATCTCTGACACTCTCTGACATTCTCTGACACTCGCTATCACTCTCTGACTCTCTCTGACACTCTCCATCACTCTTTATGAATCTCTGACACTCTGACACTCTCAGACATTCTGTGACACAATCTGAGACTCTCTATCACTCTCTATCACTCTCTGACACTCTCTGACACTCTCTGACACTCGCTATCACTCCATGACTCTCTCTGACACTCTCTATCACTCTCTATCACTCTCTGACACTCTCTGACAATCTCTGACACTCTCTGACACAATATCTCACTCTCTATCACTCTCTATCACTCTCTGACACTCTCTGACACTCTCTGACACTCGCTATCACTCCATGACTCTCTCTGACACTCTCTATCACTCTCTATCACTCTCTGACACTCTCTGACATTCTCAGACACTCTCTATCTCTCTCCGACACTCTCTGACACTCTCTATCACTCAATGACACTCTGTGACACTCTCTAACACTCTCTATCACTCTCTATCACTCTCTATCACTCTCCGACACTCTCTGACACTCTCTATCACTCTATGACACTCTGTGACACTCTCTAACACTCTCTATCACTTTCTATCACTCTCTATCACTCTCTGACTCTCTCTGACACTCTCCATCACTCTTTATGAATCTCTGACACTCTGACACTCTCAGACATTCTGTGACACACTCTGAGACTCTCTATCACTCTCTATCACTCTCTGACACTCTCTGACACTCTCTGACACTCGCTATCACTCCATGACTCTCTCTGACACTCTCTATCACTCTCTATCACTCTCTGACACTCTCTGACATTCTCAGACACTCTCTATCACTCTCTGTCTCTCTCTGACACTCTCAGACACTCTCTGTCACTCTCTGTCACTCTCTGCCACTCTCACACACTCTCAGACACTCTCTATCACTCTCTGACACTCTCTATCGCTCTCTGACACTCTCTATCGCTCTCTGTCACTCTCACACACTCTGACACTCTCTGACACTCTCAGAAACTCTCTGTCACTCTCTGACACTCTCAGAAACTCTCTATCACTCTCTGACATTCTCAGACACTCTCTATCACTCTCTATCACTCTCTGACACTCTCTGACACTCTCTGACACTCTCTATCACTCTCTGACACTCACTGACACTCTCAGACCTTCTCTGTCACTCTCAGACCCTCTCAGACACTCTATATCACTCTCTATCACACTCTAACGCTCTTTGACGCTCTCAGACACTATCTGACGCTCTCAGACACTCTCTGACACTCTCTGACGCTCTCAGACACTCTCTGACACTCTTTGACGCTCTCTGACACTCTCAGACACTCTTTATCACTCTCAGACACTCTCTATCACTCTCTGACGCTCTGTGACACTCTCAGCCACACTCAATCACTCTCTATCACTCTCTGACACTCTCTAACACTCTCTATCACTCTCTATCACTCTCTATCACTCTCTGACACTCTCTATCACTCAATGACACTCTCTGAAAATCTCTATCACTCTTTATCACTCTCTGACACTCTCTGACACTCTGTGACACTCTCTGACACTCTCGATCACTCTCTGACACTCTCTATCACTCTCTGACACTCTCTGACACTCTCTGTCACTCTCTATCACTCTCTATCACTCTCTGACACTCTCTGACACTCTCTGACACTCTCTATCACTCTCTATCACTCTCTGATACTCTCTGACACACTCAGACACTCTGTGACTCACTCTGACACTCTCTATCACTCTATGACACTCTCTATCACTCTCTATCACTCTCTGACACTCTCTGACTCTCTCTGACACTCTCTATCACTCTCTTTCACTCTCTGATACTCTCTGACACACTCAGACACTCTGTGACTCACTCTGACACTCTCGATCACCCTCTGATAGTCTCTATCACTCTCGATCACTCTCTGACACTCTCTGAAACTCTCTATCACTCTCTATCACTCTCTTACACTCTCTGACACTCTCTATCACTCAATGACACTCTGTGCCACTCTCTATCACTCTCTGACACTCTCTGACACTCTCTGACACTCTCTGACACTCTCTATCACTCTCGATCACTCTCTGACTCTCTCTGACACTCTCTACCACTCAATGACATTCTCTGACACTCTCTATGACTTCGATCACTCTCTGACACTCTCTATCACTCAATGACACTCTGTGACACTCTGTATCACTCTCTGACACTCTCTGACACACTCTGACACTCTCTATCACACTCTATCACTCTCTGACACTCTCTGACACTCTCTCACACTCGCTATCACTCTATGACTCTCTCTGACACTCTCTATCACTCTCTATCACTCTCTGACACTCTCTGACATTCTCAGACACTCTCTATCACTCTGTGACTCTCACTGACTCTCTCAGACACACTATATCACTCTCTATCACACTCTAACGCTCTTTGACGCTCTCAGACACTATCTGACGCTCTCAGACACTCTCTGACACTCTCTGACGCTCTCAGACACTCTCTGACACTCTTTGACGCTCTCTGACACTCTCAGACACTCTTTATCACTCTCAGACACTCTCTATCACTCTCTGACGCTCTCTGACACTCTCAGCCACACTCAATCACTCTCTATCACTCTCTGACACTCTCTAACACTCTCTATCACTCTCTATCACTCTCTGACACTCTCTATCACTCAATGACACTCTCTGAAAATCTCTATCACTCTTTATCACTCTCTGACACTCTCTGACACTCTCTGACACTCTCTGACACTCTCGATCACTCTCTGACACTCTCTATCACTCTCTGACACTCTCTGACACTCTCTGTCACTCTCTATCACTCTCTATCACTCTCTGACACTCTCTGACACTCTCTGACACTCTCTATCACTCTCTATCACTCTCTGATACTCTCTGACACACTCAGACACTCTGTGACTCACTCTGACACTCTCTATCACTCAATACACTCTCTGACACTCTCTGACACTCTCTATCACTCTCTATCACTCTCTGACACTCTCTGACTCTCTCTGACACTCTCTATCACTCTCTTTCACTCTCTGATACTCTCTGACACACTCAGACACTCTGTGACTCACTCTGACACTCTCTATCACCCTCTGATAGTCTCTATCACTCTCGATCACTCTCTGACACTCTCTGAAACTCTCTATCACTCTCTATCACTCTCTTACACTCTCTGACACTCTCTATCACTCAATGACACTCTGTGCCACTCTCTATCACTCTCTGACACTCTCTGACACTCTCTGACACTCTCTGACACTCTCGATCACTCTCTGACTCTCTCTGACACTCTCTACCACTCAATGACACTCTCTGACACTCTCTATGACTTCGATCACTCTCTGACACTCTCTATCACTCAATGACACTCTGTGACACTCTGTATCACTCTCTGACACTCTCTGACACACTCTGACACTCTCTATCACACTCTATCACTCTCTGACACTCTCTGACACTCTCTCACACTCGCTATCACTCTATGACTCTCTCTGACACTCTCTATCACTCTCTATCACTCTCTGACACTCTCTGACAATCTCTGACACTCTCTGATCCAATATCTCACTCTCTATCACTCTCTGACACTCTCTGACATTCTCAGACACTCTCTATCACTCTGTGACTCTCACTGACTCTCTCAGACACTCTCTGTCACTCTCTATCACTCTCTGACACTCTCTATCTCTCTCTGTCACTCTCACACACTCTGACACTCTCTGACACTCTCATACACTCTCTCTCACTCTCTGACACTCTCTGACACTCTCAGAAACTCTCTGTCACTCTCTGACACTCTCAGAAACTCTCTATCACTCTCTGACACTCTCTATCACTCTCTGACATTCTCAGACACTCTCTATCACTCTCTGACACTCTCTATCACTCTCTGACACTCTCTGACACTCTCTATCACTCTCTGACACTCACTGACACTCTCAGACACTCTCTGTCACTCTCAATCACTCTCTGACACTCTCTGACACTCTCAGAAACTCTCTGTCACTCTCTGACACTCTCAGAAACTCTCTATCACTCTCTGACACTCTCTATCACTCACTGACATTCTCAGACACTCTCTGACACTCTCGGACCCTCTCTATCACTCTCTATCACTCTCTGACACTCTCTATCAATCAATAACACGCTCTGAAAATCTCTATCACTCTATCACTCTCTGACACTCTCTGACACACTCTGACACTCTCAGACACTCTCTATCACTCTTTATCACTCTCTGGCACTCTCTATCACTCTCTATCACTCCTTGACACTCTCTATTTCTCTCTGACACTCTCGATCTCTCTCTGACACTCTCAGACACACTCAGACACTCTCTGACACTCTCAGACACTCTCAGACACTCTCAGACACTCTCAGACACTCTCAGACACTCTCTATCACTCTCTAAAACTCTCTGACACTCTCTATCACTCTCTATCAATCTCTGACACTCTCTATCACTCTCTGAAACTCTCGATCACTCTCTGACACTGTCTGTCACTCAATGACACTCTATGACACTTTCTATAACTCTCTATCACTCTCTGATACTCTCTGACACTCTCTATCACTCAATGACACTCTGTGCCACTCTCTATCATTCTCTGACACTCTCTGACACTCTCTGACACTCTCTGACACTCTCTATCACTCTCGATCACTCTCTGACTCTCTCTGACACTCTCTACCACTCAATGACACTCTCTGACACTCTCTATGACTTCGATCACTCTCTGACACTCTCTATCACTCAATGACACTCTGTGACACTCTGTATCACTCTCTGACACTCTCTGACACACTCTGACACTCTCTATCACACTCTATCACTCTCTGACACTCTCTGACACTCTCTCACACTCGCTATCACTCTATGACTCTCTCTGACACTCTCTATCACTCTCTATCACTCTCTGACACTCTCTGACATTCTCAGACACTCTCTATCACTCTGTGACTCTCACTGACTCTCTCAGACACTCTATATCACTCTCTATCACACTCTAACGCTCTTTGACGCTCTCAGACACTATCTGACGCTCTCAGACACTCTCTGACACTCTCTGACGCTCTCAGACACTCTCTGACACTCTTTGACGCTCTCTGACACTCTCAGACACTCTTTATCACTCTCAGACACTCTCTATCACTCTCTGACGCTCTCTGACACTCTCAGCCACACTCAATCACTCTCTATCACTCTCTGACACTCTCTAACACTCTCTATCACTCTCTATCACTCTCTGACACTCTCTATCACTCAATGACACTCTCTGAAAATCTCTATCACTCTTTATCACTCTCTGACACTCTCTGACACTCTCTGACACTCTCTGACACTCTCGATCACTCTCTGACACTCTCTATCACTCTCTGACACTCTCTGACACTCTCTGTCACTCTCTATCACTCTCTATCACTCTCTGACACTCTCTGACACTCTCTGACACTCTCTATCACTCTCTATCACTCTCTGATACTCTCTGACACACTCAGACACTCTGTGACTCACTCTGACACTCTCTATCACTCAATACACTCTCTGACACTCTCTATCACTCTCTGACACTCTCTGACACTCTCTATCAATCTCTGACACTCACTGACACTCTCAGACACTCTCTGTCACTCTCAATCACTCTCTGACACTCTCTGACACTCTCAGAAACTCTCTGTCACTCTCTGACACTCTCAGAAACTCTCTATCACTCTCTGACACTCTCTATCACTCACTGACATTCTCAGACACTCTCTGACACTCTCGGACCCTCTCTATCACTCTCTATCACTCTCTGACACTCTCTATCAATCAATAACACGCTCTGAAAATCTCTATCACTCTATCACTCTCTGACACTCTCTGACACACTCTGACACTCTCAGACACTCTCTATCACTCTTTATCACTCTCTGGCACTCTCTATCACTCTCTATCACTCCTTGACACTCTCTATTTCTCTCTGACACTCTCGATCTCTCTCTGACACTCTCAGACACACTCAGACACTCTCTGACACTCTCAGACACTCTCAGACACTCTCAGACACTCTCAGACACTCTCAGACACTCTCTATCACTCTCTAAAACTCTCTGACACTCTCTATCACTCTCTATCAATCTCTGACACTCTCTATCACTCTCTGAAACTCTCGATCACTCTCTGACACTGTCTGTCACTCAATGACACTCTATGACACTTTCTATAACTCTCTATCACTCTCTGATACTCTCTGACACTCTCTATCACTCAATGACACTCTGTGCCACTCTCTATCATTCTCTGACACTCTCTGACACTCTCTGACACTCTCTGACACTCTCTATCACTCTCGATCACTCTCTGACTCTCTCTGACACTCTCTACCACTCAATGACACTCTCTGACACTCTCTATGACTTCGATCACTCTCTGACACTCTCTATCACTCAATGACACTCTGTGACACTCTGTATCACTCTCTGACACTCTCTGACACACTCTGACACTCTCTATCACACTCTATCACTCTCTGACACTCTCTGACACTCTCTCACACTCGCTATCACTCTATGACTCTCTCTGACACTCTCTATCACTCTCTATCACTCTCTGACACTCTCTGACATTCTCAGACACTCTCTATCACTCTGTGACTCTCACTGACTCTCTCAGACACTCTATATCACTCTCTATCACACTCTAACGCTCTTTGACGCTCTCAGACACTATCTGACGCTCTCAGACACTCTCTGACACTCTCTGACGCTCTCAGACACTCTCTGACACTCTTTGACGCTCTCTGACACTCTCAGACACTCTTTATCACTCTCAGACACTCTCTATCACTCTCTGACGCTCTCTGACACTCTCAGCCACACTCAATCACTCTCTATCACTCTCTGACACTCTCTAACACTCTCTATCACTCTCTATCACTCTCTGACACTCTCTATCACTCAATGACACTCTCTGAAAATCTCTATCACTCTTTATCACTCTCTGACACTCTCTGACACTCTCTGACACTCTCTGACACTCTCGATCACTCTCTGACACTCTCTATCACTCTCTGACACTCTCTGACACTCTCTGTCACTCTCTATCACTCTCTATCACTCTCTGACACTCTCTGACACTCTCTGACACTCTCTATCACTCTCTATCACTCTCTGATACTCTCTGACACACTCAGACACTCTGTGACTCACTCTGACACTCTCTATCACTCAATACACTCTCTGACACTCTCTGACACTCTCTATCACTCTCTATCACTCTCTGACACTCTCTGACTCTCTCTGACACTCTCTATCACTCTCTTTCACTCTCTGATACTCTCTGACACACTCAGACACTCTGTGACTCACTCTGACACTCTCTATCACCCTCTGATAGTCTCTATCACTCTCGATCACTCTCTGACACTCTCTGAAACTCTCTATCACTCTCTATCACTCTCTTACACTCTCTGACACTCTCTATCACTCAATGACACTCTGTGCCACTCTCTATCACTCTCTGACACTCTCTGACACTCTCTGACACTCTCTGACACTCTCGATCACTCTCTGACTCTCTCTGACACTCTCTACCACTCAATGACACTCTCTGACACTCTCTATGACTTCGATCACTCTCTGACACTCTCTATCACTCAATGACACTCTGTGACACTCTGTATCACTCTCTGACACTCTCTGACACACTCTGACACTCTCTATCACACTCTATCACTCTCTGACACTCTCTGACACTCTCTCACACTCGCTATCACTCTATGACTCTCTCTGACACTCTCTATCACTCTCTATCACTCTCTGACACTCTCTGACAATCTCTGACACTCTCTGATCCAATATCTCACTCTCTATCACTCTCTGACACTCTCTGACATTCTCAGACACTCTCTATCACTCTGTGACTCTCACTGACTCTCTCAGACACTCTCTGTCACTCTCTATCACTCTCTGACACTCTCCATCGCTCTCTGTCACTCTCACACACTCTGACACTCTCTGACACTCTCATACACTCTCTCTCACTCTCTGACACTCTCTGACACTCTCAGAAACTCTCTGTCACTCTCTGACACTCTCAGAAACTCTCTATCACTCTCTGACACTCTCTATCACTCTCTGACATTCTCAGACACTCTCTATCACTCTCTGACACTCTCTATCACTCTCTGACACTCTCTGACACTCTCTATCAATCTCTGACACTCACTGACACTCTCAGACACTCTCTGTCACTCTCAATCACTCTCTGACACTCTCTGACACTCTCAGAAACTCTCTGTCACTCTCTGACACTCTCAGAAACTCTCTATCACTCTCTGACACTCTCTATCACTCACTGACATTCTCAGACACTCTCTGACACTCTCGGACCCTCTCTATCACTCTCTATCACTCTCTGACACTCTCTATCAATCAATAACACGCTCTGAAAATCTCTATCACTCTATCACTCTCTGACACTCTCTGACACACTCTGACACTCTCAGACACTCTCTATCACTCTTTATCACTCTCTGGCACTCTCTATCACTCTCTATCACTCCTTGACACTCTCTATTTCTCTCTGACAGTCTCGATCTCTCTCTGACACTCTCAGACACACTCAGACACTCTCTGACACTCTCAGACACTCTCAGACACTCTCAGACACTCTCAGACACTCTCTATCACTCTCTAAAACTCTCTGACACTCTCTATCACTCTCTATCAATCTCTGACACTCTCTATCACTCTCTGATACTCTCGATCACTCTCTGACACTGTCTGTCACTCAATGACACTCTATGACACTTTCTATAACTCTCCATCACTCTCTGATACTCTCTGACACTCTCTGACACTCTCAGACATTCTGTGACACACTCTGATACTCTCTATCACTCTATGACACTCTCTGACGCTCTCTATCACTCTCTCACACACTCTGACACTCTCTATCACTCTCTATCACTCTCTGTCACTCTCTGACACTCTCAGACACTCTCAGACACTCTCTATCACTCTCCATCACTTTCTGAAACTCGCGATCACTCTCTGACACTCTCTATCACTCTCTGAAACTCTCTGACACTCTCTGACACGCAATGACAAACTCTGAAACTCCCTATCACTCTCTACCATTCTCTGACACTCTCTATCACTCTCGATCACTCTCTGACTCTCTCTGACACTCTCTTTCACTCAATGACACTCTGTGACACTCTCTATCACTCTCTGACACTCTCTGACATTCTCAGACACTCTCTATCACTCTGTGACTCTCACTGACTCTCTCAGACACTCTCTGTCACTCTCTATCACTCCCTGACACTCTCTATCTCTCTCTGTCACTCTCACACACTCTGACACTCTCTGACACTCTCATACACTCTCTCTCACTCTCTGACACTCTCTGACACTCTCAGAAACTCTCTGTCACTCTCTGACACTCTCAGACACTCTCAGAAACTCTCTATCACACTCTGAAAGTCTCTGACACTCTCTGACACTCTCAGAATCTCTCTCTCACTCTCTGAAACTCTCAGACACTCTCTATCACTCTCTGACACTCTCTATCACTCTCTGACACTCTCTGACACTCTCTATCACTCTCTGACACTCACTGACACTCTCAGACACTCTCTGTCACTCTCTATCACTCTCTGACACTCTCTGACACACTCTGACACTCTCACACACTCTGACACTCTCTGACACTCTCAGACACTCTCTCTCACTCTCAATCACTCTCTATCACTCTCTCACACTCTTAATCACTCTCTGACACTCTCTATCACACTCTATCACTCTCTGACATTCTCTATCACTCTCTGACACTCTCTATCACTCTCTGACACTCCCGATCACTCTCTGACACTCTCTGACACTCTCTATCACTCAATGACAATCTCTGACACTCTCTATCACTCTCTATCACTCTCTGACATTCACTGACACTCTCTGACGCTCTCAGAGACTCTCTGACACTCTTTGACGCTCTCAGACAATCTCAGACACACTCAATCACTCCCTATCACTCCCTGACACTCTCCAACACTCTCTATCACTCTCTGACACACTCTGACACTCTCTGACACTCTCAGACACTCTCTATCACGCTCCATCACTCTCTGACACTCTCTGACACACTCTGACACTCTCAGACAATCTCTATCACACTCCGTATCACTCTCTGACACCCAATGACACTCTATCACTCTCTGACACTCTCTGACACTCTCTATCACTCTCTATCACTCTCTGACTCTCTCTGACACTCTCTATCACTCTCTATCACTCTCTGACACTCTCTGACACTCTATATCACTCAATGACACTCTGTGACACTCTCTATCACTCTCTGACACTCTCTGACACAGTCAGACACTCTGTGACGCACTCTGACACTCTCTAGCACTCTATGACATTCTGTGACGCTCTCTGTCACTCTCTATTACGCTCTGGCACTCTCTGACACACTCTGAGACACTCTATCACTCTCTGACACTCCACATCACTCTATGACACTCTCTGACACTCTCTATCACTCTCTCTCACTCTCTGACACTCTTTGAGGACCTCTGACATACTCTGACACACTCTGACACTCTCTGACACTCTCTATCGCTCTCTGGCACTCTCTGACACCCTCTGACACACTCTGACACACTCTGACACTCTCTATCACTCTCTGACACTCTCTGACACTCTCAGAGGCTCTCTATCACTATATATCACTCTCTGACACTCTCAGACACTCTCTATCACTCTCTGACACTCACTTACACTCTCAGACACTCTCTGTCTCTCTCAGACGCTCTCAGACACTCCTGTCACACTCTGACACTCTCTATCACTCTCTGACACTCTCTGACACTCTCTATCACTCCCTATCACTTTCTGACACTCTCTATCAATCTCTGATACTCTCTATCACTATCTGAAACTCTCTGAGACTCTCTATCACTCAATGACACTCTCTGACACTCTCTGACACTCTCAGACACTCTGTCACTCTCTGTCACTCTCTTACAATCTCTGACACTCTCTGACACACTCTTTCACACTCTGACACTCTCTGACACTCTCTATCACTCAATGGCACTCTGTGATTCTCTCTATCACTCTCCATCACTCTCTGACACTCTCTGACACACTCTGACACTCTCAGACAATTTCTATCACACTCCGTATCACTCTCCGACACCCAATGACACTCTCTATCACTCTCTGACACTCCATATCACTCTCTATCACTCTCTGACACTCTCTGACACTCTCTATCACTGTCTATCACTCTCTGACTCTCTCTGACACTCTCTATCACTCTCTATCACTCTCTGACACTCTCTGACACAATCAGACACTCTGTGACACACTCTGACACTCTCTATCACTCTATGACACTCTCTGACGCTCTCTTTCACTCTCTATTACGCTCTGACACTCTCTGACACACTCTGAGACTCTCTATCACTCTCTGACACTCTACATCACTCTATGACACTCTCTGACACGCTCTATCACTCTCTATCACTCTCTGACACTCTTTGAGGACCTCTGACACACTCTGACACAATCTGACACTCTCTGACACTCTCTATCACACTCTGACACTCTCTGACACCCTCTGACACACTCTGACACACTCTGACACTCTCTATCACTCTCTGGCACTCTCTGACACTCTCAGAGGCTCTCTATCACTCCATATCACTCTCTGACACTCTCAGACACTATCACTCTCTGACACTCACTGACACTCTCAGACACTTTCTATCACCCTCTGTCACTTTCTGACACTCTCTATCACTCTCTGACACTCTCTATCACTCTCTGAAACTCTCTGACACTCTCTGTCACTCAATGACACTCTCTGACACTCTCTATCACTCTCTGACACACTTTGACACTCTCTGACACTCTCTGACACTCTCAGACACTCTCAGACACTCTCTATCACTCTCTAACACTCTCTCACACTCTCTGACACTCTTCATCTCTCTCTGACAATCTCTATCACACTCTATCACTCTCTGACACTCTCTATCACTCTCTGACACTCTCCATCACTCTATGACACTCTCGATCACTCTCTGACACTCTCTGACACTCGCTGTCACTCAATGACACTCTCTGACACTCTCTATCACTCTCTGACACTCTCTGACACACTCTGACACTCTCTGACACAGTCTGACATTCTCAGACACTCTCTATCACTCTTTATCACTCTCTGACACTCTCTGACACTCTCAGACATTCTGTGACACACTCTGACACACTCTATCACTCTATGACACTCTCTGACGCTCTCTATCACTCTCTATGATTCTCTGACATTCTCTGACACTCTCTATCACTCTATGACACTCTCTGACACGCTCTATCACTCTCTATCAGTCTCTGACAATCTCTGACACTCTCTGACACTCTCTGACACTCTCTATCATTCTCTATCACTCACTGGCACTCTATCACTCTCTGACACTCTCTATCGCTCTCTGACACTCTCACACACACTGACACTCTCTGACACTCTCAGACACTCTCTATCACTCTCTGACGCTTTCAGACACTCTCTGACACTCTTTGATGCTCTCAGACAATCCCTGACACTCTCCATCACTCTCAGAAACTCTCTATCACTCTCTGACACTCTCTGACACACTCAGACACACTCAATAACTCTCTATCACTCTCTGACACTCTCTATCACTCAATGGCACTCTTTGAAAATCTCTATCACTCTTTATCACTCTCTGACACTTTCTGACATCCTCTGACACTCTCTATCACTCTCTGACACTCTCGATCACTCTCCGACACTCTCTGACACTCTCTATCACTCTCTGACACTCTCTGACACTCTCTATCAATCTCTGACAATCTCAGACACTCTCAGATACTCTCTTTCACTCTCTGACACTCTCTATCACTCTCTGACACTCTCTGACACTATCTATCGCTCTCTGACACTCTCACACACACTGACACTCTCTGACACTCTCAGACACTCTCTATCACTCTCTGACGCTGTCAGACACTCTCTGAAAATCTTTGATGCTCTCAGACAATCTCTGACACTCTCCATCACTCTCAGAAACTCTCTATCACTCTCTGACACTCTCTGACACACTCAGACACACTCAATCACTCTCTATCACTCTCTGACACTCTTTGACACTCTCTAACACTCTCTATCACTCTCTGACACACTCTGACACTCTCTGACACTCTCTATCACTCTCTATCACTCTCTGACACTCTCTATCACTCAATGGCACTCTCTGAAAATCTCTATCACTCTTTATCACTCTCTGACACTCTCTGACACTCTCTGACACTCTCGATCACTCTCTGACACTCTCGATCACTCTCTGACACTCTCTGACACTCTCTATCACTCTCTGACACTCTCTATCACTCTCTATCACTCTCTGACACTCTCGATCACTCTCTGACACTCTCTGACACTCTCTGTCACTCAATGACACTCTCTGACACTCTCTATCACACTCTATCACTCTCTGACACTCTCAAACACATTCTGACACTCTCTGACACACTCTGACATTCTCAGACTCTCTCTATCACTCTTTATCACTCTCTGACACTCTCTGACACTCTCAGACATTCTGTGACACACTCTGACACTCTCTATCACTCTATGACACTCTCTGACACTCTCTGACGCTCTCTTTCACTCTCTGACACTCTCTATCACTCTCTATCACTCTCTGACACTCTCGATCACTCTCTGACACTCTCGATCACTCTCTGACACTCTCTGACACTCTCTATCACTCTCTGACACTCTCTATCACTCTCTATCACTCTCTGACACTCTCGATCACTCTCTGACACTCTCTGACACTCTCTGTCACTCAATGACACTCTCTGACACTCTCTATCACACTCTATCACTCTCTGACACTCTCTGACACATTCTGACACTCTCTGACACACTCTGACATTCTCAGACTCTCTCTATCACTCTTTATCACTCTCTGACACTCTCTGACACTCTCTGACACCCTCTGACACACTCTGACACACTCTGACACTCTCTATCACTCTCGGACACTCTCTGACACTCTCAGAGGCTCTCTATCACTCCATATCACTCTCTGACACTCTCAGACACTCTCTATCACTCTCTGACACTCACTGACACTCTCAGAAACTCTCTATCACCCTCTATCACTTTCTGACACTCTCTATCACTCTCTGACACTCTCTATCACTCTCTGAAACTCTCTGACACTCTCTGTCACTCAATGACACTCTCTGACACTCTCTATCACTCTCTGACACACTCTGACACTCTCTATCACTCAATGACACTCTGTGACACTCTCTAACACTCTCTATCACTCTCTGACACTCTCTGACACACTCTGACACTCTCAGACAATCTCTATCACACTCCGTATCACTCTCTGACACCCAATGACACTCTATCAATCTCTGACACTCTCTGACACTCTCTATCACTCTCTATCACTCTCTGACTCTCTCTGACACTCTCTATCACTCTCTATCACTCTCTGACACTCTCTGACACTCTATATCACTCAATGACACTCTGTGACACTCTCTATCACTCTCTGACACTCTCTGACACTCTCTGACACAATCAGACACTCTGTGACACACTCTGACACTCTCTAGCACTCTATGACATTCTGTGACGCTCTCTGTCACTCTCTATTACGCTCTGACACTCTCTGACACACTCTGAGACTCTCTATCACTCACTGACACTCCACATCACTCTATGACACTCTCTGACACTCTCTATCACTCTCTCTCACTCTCTGACACTCTTTGAGGACCTCTGACATACTCTGACACACTCTGACACTCTCTGACACTCTCTATCGCTCTCTGGCACTCTCTGACACCCTCTGACACACTCTGACACACTCTGACACTCTCTATCACTCTCTGACACTCTCTGACACTCTCAGAGGCTCTCTATCACTATATATCACTCTCTGACACTCTCAGACACTCTCTATCACTCTCTGACACTCACTTACACTCTCAGACACTCTCTGTCACTCTCAGACGCTCTCAGACACTCCTGTCACACTCTGACACTCTCTATCACTCTTTGACACTCTCTGACACTCTCTATCACTCCCTATCACTTTCTGACACTCTCTATCAATCTCTGATACTCTCTATCACTATCTGAAACTCTCTGAGACTCTCTATCACTCAATGACACTCTCTGACACTCTCTGACACTCTCTGACACTCTCAGACACTCTGTCACTCTCTGTCACTCTCTGACAATCTCTGACACTCTCTGACACACTCTTTCACACTCTGACACTCTCTGACACTCTCTATCACTCAATGGCACTCTGTGATTCTCTCTATCACTCTCCATCACTCTCTGACACTCTCTGACACACTCTGACACTCTCAGACAATTTCTATCACACTCCGTATCACTCTCTGACACCCAATGACACTCTCTATCACTCTCTGACACTCCATATCACTCTCTATCACTCTCTGACACTCTCTGACACTCTCTGACACTCTCTATCACTGTCTATCACTCTCTGACTCTCTCTGACACTCTCAATCACTCTCTGTCACTCTCTGACACTCTCTGACACAATCAGACACTCTGTGACACACTCTGACACTCTCTATCACTCTATGACACTCTCTGACGCTCTCTTTCACTCTCTATTACGCTCTGACACTCTCTGACACACTCTGAGACTCTCTATCACTCTCTGACACTCTACATCACTCTATGACACTCTCTGACACGCTCTATCACTCTCTATCACTCTCTGACACTCTTTGAGGACCTCTGACACACACTGACACAATCTGACTCTCTCTGACACTCTCTATCACACTCTGACACTCTCTGACACCCTCTGACACACTCTGACACACTCTGACACTCTCTATCACTCTCTGACACTCTCTGACACTCTCAGAGGCTCTCTATCACTCCATATCACTCTCTGACACTCTCAGACACTATCACTCTCTGACACTCACTGACACTCTCAGACACTTTCTATCACCCTCTGTCACTTTCTGACACTCTCTATCACTCTCTGACACTCTCTATCACTCTCTGAAACTCTCTGACACTCTCTGTCACTCAATGACACTCTCTGACACTCTCTATCACTCTCTGACACACTCTGACACTCTCTGACACTCTCTGACACTCTCAGACACTCTCTATCACTCTCTAACACTCTCTCACACTCTCTGACACTCTTCATCTCTCTCTGACAATCTCTATCACACTCTATCACTCTCTGACACTCTCTATCACTCTCTGACACTCTCCATCACTCTATGACACTCTCGATCACTCTCTGACACTCTCTGACACTCGCTGTCACTCAATGACACTCTCTGACACTCTCTATCACTCTCTGACACTCTCTGACACACTCTGACACTCTCTGACACAGTCTGACATTCTCAGATACTCTCTATCACTCTTTATCACTCTCTGACACTCTCTGACACTCTCAGACATTCTGTGACACACTCTGACACACTCTATCACTCTATGACACTCTCTGACGCTCTCTATCACTCTCGATGATTCTCTGACATTCTCTGACACTCTCTATCACTCTATGACACTCTCTGACACGCTCTATCACTCTCTATCAGTCTCTGACAATCTCTGACACTCTCTGACACTCTCTGACACTCTCTATCATTCTCTATCACTCACTGGCACTCTCTATCACTCTCTGACACTCTCTATCGCTCTCTGACACTCTCACACACACTGACACTCTCTGACACTCTCAGACACTCTCTATCACTCTCTGACGCTTTCAGACACTCTCTGACACTCTTTGATGCTCTCAGACAATCCCTGACACTCTCCATCACTCTCAGAAACTCTCTATCACTCTCTGACACTCTCTGACACACTCAGACACACTCAATAACTCTCTATCACTCTCTGACACTCTCTGACACTCTCTAACACTCTCTATCACTCTCTGACACACTCTGACACTCTCTGACACTCTCAGACATTCTCTATCACTCTCTGACACTCTCTATCACTCAATGGCACTCTTTGAAAATCTCTATCACTCTTTATCACTCTCTGACACTTTCTGACACTCTCTGACACTCTCTATCACTCTCTGACACTCTCGATCACTCTCCGACACTCTCTGACACTCTCTATCACTCTCTGACACTCTCTGACACTCTCTATCAATCTCTGACAATCTCAGACACTCTCAGATACTCTCTTTCACTCTCTGACACTCTCTATCACTCTCTGACACTCTCTGACACTATCTATCGCTCTCTGACACTCTCACACACACTGACACTCTCTGACACTCTCAGACACTCTCTATCACTCTCTGACGCTGTCAGACACTCTCTGAAACTCGTTGATGCTCTCAGACAATCTCTGACACTCTCCATCACTCTCAGAAACTCTCTATCACTCTCTGACACTCTCTGACACACTCAGACACACTCAATCACTCTCTATCACTCTCTGACACTCTTTGACACTCTCTAACACTCTCTATCACTCTCTGACACACTCTGACACTCTCTGACACTCTCTATCACTCTCTATCACTCTCTGACACTCTCTATCACTCAATGGCACTCTCTGAAAATCTCTATCACTCTTTATCACTCTCTGACACTCTCTGACACTCTCTGACACTCTCGATCACTCTCTGACACTCTCGATCACTCTCTGACACTCTCTGACACTCTCTATCACTCTCTGACACTCTCTATCACTCTCTATCACTCTCTGACACTCTCGATCACTCTCTGACACTCTCTGACACTCTCTGTCACTCAATGACACTCTCTGACACTCTCTATCACACTCTATCACTCTCTGACACTCTCTGACACATTCTGACACTCTCTGACACACTCTGACATTCTCAGACACTCTCTATCACTCTTTATCACTCTCTGACACTCTCTGACACTCTCAGACATTCTGTGACACACTCTGACACTCTCTATCACTCTATGACACTCTCTGACACTCTCTGACGCTCTCTTTCACTCTCTATTACGCTCTGACACTCTCTGACACACTCTGAGACTCTCTATCACTCTCTGACACTCTACATCACTCTATGACACTCTCTGACACGCTCTATCACTCTCTATCTCTCTCTGACACTCTTTGAGGACCTCTGACACACTCTGACACAATCTGACACTCTCTGACACTCTCTATCACACTCTGACACTCTCTGACACCCTCTGACACACTCTGACACACTCTGACACTCTCTATCACTCTCTGACACTCTCTGACACTCTCAGAGGCTCTCTATCACTCCATATCACTCTCTGACACTCTCAGACACTCTCTATCACGCTCTGACACTCACTGACACTCTCAGAAACTCTCTATCACCCTCTATCACTTTCTGACACTCTCTATCACTCTCTGACACTCTCTATCACTCTCTGAAACTCTCTGACACTCTCTGTCACTCAATGACACTCTCTGACACTCTCTAACACTCTCTATCACTCTCTATCACTCTCTATCACTCTCTATCACTCTCTGACACTCTCTGACACACTCTGACACTCTCTATCACTCTCTATCAATCTCTGACACTCTCTGACATTCTCTGACACTCGCTATCACTCTCTGACTCTCTCTGACACTCTCCATCACTCTTTATGAATCTCTGACACTCTGACACTCTCAGACATTCTGTGACACACTCTGAGACTCTCTATCACTCTCTATCACTCTCTGACACTCTCTGACACTCTCTGACACTCGCTATCACTCCATGACTCTCTCTGACACTCTCTATCACTCTCTATCACTCTCTGACACTCTCTGACAATCTCTGACACTCTCTGACACAATATCTCACTCTCTATCACTCTCTATCACTCTCTGACACTCTCTGACACTCTCTGACACTCGCTATCACTCCATGACTCTCTCTGACACTCTCTATCACTCTCTATCACTCTCTGACACTCTCTGACATTCTCAGACACTCTCTGACACAATATCTCACTCTCTATCACTCTCTATCACTCTCTGACACTCTCTGACACTCTCTGACACTCGCTATCACTCCATGACTCTCTCTGACACTCTCTATCACTCTCTATCTCTCTCCGACAATCTCTGACACTCTCTATCACTCAATGACACTCTGTGACACTCTCTAACACTCTCTATCACTCTCTATCACTCTCTATCACTCTCCGACACTCTCTGACACTCTCTATCACTCAATGACACTCTGTGACACTCTCTAACACTCTCTATCACTTTCTATCACTCTCTATCACTCTCTGACACTCTCTGACACTCTCCATCACTCTTTATGAATCTCTGACACTCTGACACTCTCAGACATTCTGTGACACACTCTGAGACTCTCTATCACTCTCTATCACTCTCTGACACTCTCTGACACTCTCTGACACTCGCTTTCACTCCATGACTCTCTCTGACACTCTCTATCACTCTCTATCACTCTCTGACACTCTCTGACATTCTCAGACACTCTCTATCACTCTCTGTCTCTCTCTGACACTCTCAGACACTCTCTGTCACTCTCTGTCACTCTCTGCCACTCTCACACACTCTCAGACACTCTCTATCACTCTCTGACACTCTCTATCGCTCTCTGACACTCTCTATCGCTCTCTGTCACTCTCACACACTCTGACCCTCTCTGACACTCTCAGAAACTCTCTGTCACTCTCTGACACTCTCAGAAACTCTCTATCACTCTCTGACACTCTCTATCACTCTCTGACATTCTCAGACACTCTCTATCACTCTCTATCACTCTCTGACACTCTCTGACACTCTCTGACACTCTCTATCACTCTCTTTCACTCTCTGATACTCTCTGACACACTCAGACACTCTATATCACTCTCTATCACACTCTAAAGCTCTTTGACGCTCTCAGACACTATCTGACGCTCTCAGACACTCTCTGACACTCTCTGACGCTCTCAGACACTCTCTGACACTCTTTGACGCTCTCTGACACTCTCAGACACTCTTTATCACTCTCAGACACTCTCTATCACTCTCTGACGCTCTGTGACACTCTCAGCCACACTCAATCACTCTCTATCACTCTCTGACACTCTCTAACACTCTCTATCACTCTCTATCACTCTCTGACACACTCTATCACTCAATGACACTCTCTGAAAATCTCTATCACTCTTTATCACTCTCTGACACTCTCTGACACTCTCTGACACTCTCGATCACTCTCTGACACTCTCTATCACTCTCTGACACTCTCTGACACTCTCTATCACTCTCTACCACTCTCTATCACTCTCTGACACTCTCTGACACTCTCTGACACTCTCTATCACTCTCTATCACTCTCTGATACTCTCTGACACACTCAGACACTCTGTGACTCACTCTGACACTCTCTATCACTCTATGACACTCTCTGACACTCTCTGACACTCTCTATCACTCTCTATCACTCTCTATCACTCTCTGACACTCTCTGACTCTCTCTGACACTCTCTATCACTCTCTTTCACTCTCTGATACTCTCTGACACACTCAGACACTCTGTGACTCACTCTGACACTCTCTATCACCCTCTGATAGTCTCTATCACTCTCGATCACTCTCTGACACTCTCTGAAACTCTCTATCACTCTCTATCACTCTCTTACACTCTATGACACTCTCTGACACTCTCTGACACTCTCTATCACTCTCTATCACTCTCTATCACTCTCTGACACTCTCTGACTCTCTCTGACTCTCTCTATCACTCTCTTTCACTCTCTGATACTCTCTGACACTTTCAGACACTCTGTGACTCACTCTGACACTCTCTATAACCCTCTGATAGTCTCTATCACTCTCGATCACTCTCTGACACTCTCTGAAACTCTCTATCACTCTCTATCACTCTCTTACACTCTCTGACACTCTCTATCACTCAATGACACTCTGTGCCACTCTCTATCACTCTCTGACACTCTCTGACACTCTCTGACACTCTCTATCACTTCGATCACTCTCTGACACTCTCTATCACTCAATGACACTCTGTGACACTCTATATCACTCTCTGAAACTCTCTGACACACTCTGACACTCTCTATCACACTCTATCACTCTCTGACACTCTCTGACACTCTCTCACACTCGCTATCACTCTATGACTCTCTCTGACACTCTCTATCACTCTCTATCGCTCTCTGACACTCTCTGACAATCTCTGACACTCTCTGATACAATATCTCACTCTCTATCACTCTCTGACACTCTCTGACACTCTCTATCTCTCTCTGTCACTCTCACACACTCTGACACTCTCTGACACTCTCATACACTCTCTCTCACTCTCAATCACTCTCTGACACTCTCTGACACTCTCAGAAACTCTCTATCACTCTCTGACACTCTCTATCACTCTCTGACATTCTCAGACACTCTCTGTCACTCTCTGTCACTCTCTATCACTCTCTGACACTCTCTATCTCTCTCTGTCACTCTCACACACTCTGACACTCTCTGACACTCTCATACACTCTCTCTCACTCTCAATCACTCTCTGACACTCTCTGACACTCTCAGAAACTCTCTGTCACTCTCTGACACTCTCAGAAACTCTCTATCACTCTCTGACACTCTCTATCACTCTCTGACATTCTCAGACACTCTCTACCACTCTCTGACACTCTCTATCACTCTCTGACACTCTCTGACACTCTCTATCACTCTCTGACACTCACTGACACTCTCAGACACTCTCTGTCACTCTCAATCACACTCTGACACTCTCTGACACTCTCAGAAACTCTCTGTCACTCTCTGACACTCTCAGAAACTCTCTATCACTCTCTGACACTCTCTATCACTCTCTGACATTCTCAGACACTCTCTGACACTCTCGGACCCTCTCTATCACTCTCTATCACTCTCTGACACTCTCTATCAATCAATAACACGCTCTGAAAATCTCTATCACTCTATCACTCTCTGACACTCTCTGACACACTCTGACACTCTCAGACACTCTCTATCACTCTTTATCACTCTCTAGCACGCTCTATCACTCTCTATCACTCCTTGACACTCTCTATTTCTCTCTGACACTCTCGATCTCTCTCTGACACTCTCAGACACACTCAGACACTCTCTGACACTCTCAGACACTCTCAGACACTCTCAGACACTCTCTATCACTCTCTAAAACTCTCTGACACTCTCTATCACTCTCTATCAATCTCTGACACTCTCTATCACTCTCTGAAACTCTCGATCACTCTCTGACACTGTCTGTCACTCAATGACACTCTATGACACTTTCTATAACTCTCTATCACTCTCTGATACTCTCTGACACTCTCTGACACTCTCAGACATTCTGTGACACACTCTGATACTCTCTATCACTCTATGACACTCTCTGACGCTCTCTATCACTCTCTCACACACTCTGACACTCTCTATCACTCTCTATCACTCTCTGTCACTCTCTGACACTCTCAGACACTCTCAGACACTCTCTATCACTCTCCATCACTTTCTGACACTCGCGATCACTCTCTGACACTCTCTATCACTCTCTGAAACTCTCTGACACTCTCTGACACGCAATGACAAACTCTGACACTCCCTATCACTCTCTACCATTCTCTGACACTCTCTATCACTCTCGATCACTCTCTGACTCTCTCTGACACTCTCTTTCACTCAATGACACTCTGTGACACTCTCTATCACTCTCTGACACTCTCTGACACTGTCTATCACTCTCGATCACTCTCTGACACTCTCTATCACTCAATGACACTCTGTGACACTCTCTATCACTATCTGACACTATCTGACACTCTCTATCACACTCTGACACTCTCTGACACTCTCTGACACACTCTGACACTCTCTAACACTCGCTATCACTCTATGACTCTCTCTGACACTCTCTATCACTCTCTATCACTCTCTGACACTCTCTGACAATCTCTGACACTCTCTGATACAATATCTCACTCTCTATCACTCTCTGACACTCTCTGACATTCTCAGACACTCTCTATCACTCTCTATCTCTCTCTGACACACTCAGACAATCTCTATCACTCTGTGACTCTCACTGACACTCTCAGACACTCTCTGTCAATCTCTGTCACTCTCTATCACTCTCTGACACTCTCTATCTCTCTCTGTCACTCTCACGCACTCTGACACTCTCTGAAACTCTCATACACTCTCTCTCACTCTCAATCACTCTCTGACACTCTCTGACACTCTCAGAAACTCTCTGTCAGTCTCTGACACTCTCAGAAACTCTCTATCACTCTCTGACACTCTCTATCACTCTCTGACATTCTCAGACACTCTCTATTACTCTCTGACACTCTCTATCATTCTCTGACACTCTCTGACACTCTCTATCACTCTCTGACACTCACTGACACTCTCAGACACTCTCTGTCACTCTCAGACCCTCTCAGACACTCTCTATCACTCTCTATCACACTCTAACGCTTTTTGACGCTCTCAGACACTCTCTGATGCTCTCAGACACTCTCTGACACTCTCTGACGCTCTCAGACACTCTCTGACACTCTTTGACGCTCTCTGACACTCTCAGACACTCTCTATCACTCTCAGACACTCTCTATCACTCTCTGACACTCTCTGACACTCTCAGACACACTCAATCACTCTCTATCACTCTCTGACACTCTCTAACACTCTCTATCACTCTCTGAACACTCTGACACTCTCTGACACTCTCGGACCCTCTCTATCGCTCTCTATCACTCTCTGACACTCTCTATCAATCAATAACACGCTCTGAAAATCTCTATCACTCTCTCACTCTATGACACTCTCTGACACACTCTGACACTCTCAGACACTCTCTATCACTCTTTATCACTCTCTGACACTCTCTGGCACTCTCTATCACTCTCTATCACTCCTTGACACTCTCTATTTCTCTCTGACACTCTCGATCTCTCTCTGACACTCTCAGACACTCTCAGACACTCTGTGACACTCTCAGACACTCTCAGACACTCTCTATCACTATCTAAAACTCTCTGACACTCTCTGACACACTTAATCACTCTCTGACACTCTCTGTCACTCTCTATCAATCTCTGACACTCTCTATCACTCTCTGAAACTCTCGATCACTCTCTGACACTCTCTGTCACTCAATGACACTCGATGACACTTTTGATAACTCTCTATCACTCTCTGATACTCTCTGACACTCTCTGACACTCTCTGACACTCTCAGACATTCTGTGACACACTCTGATACTCTCTATCACTCTATGACACTCTCTGACGCTCTCTATCACTCTCTCACACACTCTGACACTCTCTATCACTCTCTATCACTCTCTATCACTCTCTATCACTCAATGAAACTCTGTGACACTCTCTAACAATCTCTATCACTCTCTATCACTCTCTGTCACTCTCCGACACTCTCTGACACTCTCTATCACTCAATGACACTCTGTGACACTCTCTAACACTCTCTATCACTCTCTATCACTCTCTGACTCTCTCTGACACTCTCCATCACTCTTTATGAATCTCTGACACTCTGACACTCTCAGACATTCTGTGACACACTCTGAGACTCTCTATCACTCTCTATCACTCTCTGACACTCTCTGACACTCTCTGACACTCGCTATCACTCCATGACTCTCTCTGACACTCTCTATAACTCTCTATCACTCTCTGACACTCTCTGACATACTCAGACACTCTCTATCACTCTCTGTCTCTCTCTGACACTCTCAGACACTCTCTGTCACTCTCTGTCACTCTTTGCCACTCTCACACACTCTCAGACACTCTCTATCACTCTCTGACACTCTCTATCGCTCTCTGACACTCTCTATCGCTCTCTGTCACTCTCAGACACTCTGACACTCTCTGACACTCTCAGACACTCTCTCTCACTCTCTATCACTCTCTGACACTCTCAGAAACTCTCTGTCACTCTCTGACACTCTCAGAAACTCTCTATCACTCTCTGACACTCTCTATCACTCTCTGACATTCTCAGACACTCTCTATCACTCTCTGACACTCTCTATCACTCTCTGACACTCTCTGACACTCTCTGACACTCTCTATCACTCTCTGACACTCACTGACACTCTCAGACCTTCTCTGTCACTCTCAGACCCTCTCAGACACTCTATATCACTCTCTATCACACTCTAACGCTCTTTGACGCTCTCAGACACTATCTGACGCTCTCAGACACTCTCTGACACTCTCTGACGCTCTCAGACACTCTCTGACACTCTTTGACGCTCTCTGACACTCTCAGACACTCTTTATCACTCTCAGACACTCTCTATCACTCTCTGACGCTCTCTGACACTCTCAGCCACACTCAATCACTCTCTATCACTCTCTGACACTCTCTAACACTCTCTATCACTCTCTATCACTCTCTGACACTCTCTATCACTCAATGACACTCTCTGAAAATCTCTATCACTCTTTATCACTCTCTGACACTCTCTGACACTCTCTGACACTCTCGATCACTCTCTGACACTCTCTATCACTCTCTGACACTCTCTGACACTCTCTATCACTCTCTATCACTCTCTATCACTCTCTGACACTCTCTGACACTCTCTGACACTCTCTGACAGTCTCTATCACTCTCTATCAATCTCTGATACTCTCTGACACACTCAGACACTCTGTGACTCACTCTGACACTCTCTATCACTCGATGACACTCTCTGACACTCTCTGACACTCTCTATTACTCTCTTTCACTCTCTGATACTCTCTGACACACTCAGACACTCTGTGACTCACTCTGACACTCTCTATCACCCTCTGATAGTCTCTATCACTCTCGATCACTCTCTGACACTCTCTGAAACTCTCTATCACTCTCTATCACTCTCTTACACTCTCTGACACTCTCTATCACTCAATGACACTCTGTGCCACTCTCTATCACTCTCTGACACTCTCTGACACTCTCTGACACTCTCTGACACTCTCTATCACTCTCGATCACTCTCTGACTCTCTCTGACACTCTCTACCACTCAATGACACTCTGTGACACTCTCTATCACTCTCTGGCACTCTCTGACACTCTCTATCACTTCGATCACTCTCTGACACTCTCTATCACTCAATGACACTCTGTGACACTCTCTATCACTCTCTGACACTCTCTGACACACTCTGACACTCTCTATCACACTCTATCACTCTCTGACACTCTCTGACACTCTCTCACACTCGCTATCACTCTATGACTCTCTCTGACACTCTCTATCACTCTCTATCACTCTCTGACACTCTCTGACAATCTCTGACACTCTCTGATACAATATCTCAATCTCCATCACTCTCTGACACTCTCTGACATTCTCAGACACTCTCTATCACTCTGTGACTCTCACTGACTCTCTCAGACACTCTCTGTCACTCTCTGTCACTCTCTATCACTCTCTGACACTCTCTATCTCTCTCTGTCACTCTCACACACTCTGACACTCTCTGACACTCTCATACACTCTCTCTCACTCTCAATCACTCTCTGACACTCTCAGAAACTCTCTGTCACTCTCTGACACTCTCAGAAACTCTCTATCACTCTCTGACACTCTCTATCACTCTCTGACATTCTCAGTCACTCTCTATCACTCTCTGACACTCTCTATCACTCTCTGACACTCTCTGACACTCTCTATCACTCTCTGACACTCACTGACACTCTCAGACACTCTCTGTCACTCTCAATCACTCTCTGACACTCTCTGACACTCTCAGAAACTCTCTGTCACTCTCTGACACTCTCAGAAACTCTCTATCACTCTCTGACACTCTCTATCACTCTCTGACATTCTCAGACACTCTCTGACACTCTCGCACCCTCTCTATCACTCTCTATTACTCTCTGACACTCTCTATCAATCAATAACACGCTCTGAAAATCTCTATCACTCTATCACTCTCTGACACTCTCTGACTCATTCTGACACTCTCAGACACTCTCTATCACTCTTTATCACTCTCTGGCACTCTCTATCACTCTCTATCACTCCTTGACACTCTCTATTTCTCTCTGACACTCTCGATCTCTCTCTGACACTCTCAGACACTCTCAGACACTCTCAGACACTCTCTATCACTCTCTAAAACTCTCTGACACTCTCTGACACACTTAATCACTCTCTGACACTCTCTATCACTCTCTATCAATCTCTGACTCTCTCTGAAACTCTCGATCACTCTCTGACACTGTCTGTCACTCAAAGGCACTCTATGACACTTTCTATAACTCTCTATCACTCTCTGATACTCTCTGACACTCTCTGACACTCTCAGACATTCTGTGACACACTCTGATACTCTCTATCACTCTATGACAATCTCTGACGCTCTCTATCACTCTCTCACACACTCTGACACTCTCTATCACTCTCTATCACTTTCTGACTCTCTCTGACACTCTCTTTCACTCAATGACACTCTGTGACATTCTCTATCACTCTCTCACACACTCTGACACTCTCTATCACTCTCTATCACTCTCTGTCACTCTCTGACACTCTCAGACACTCTCAGACACTCTCTATCACTCTCCATCACTTTCTGACACTCGCGATCACTCTCTGACACTCTCTATCACTCTCTGAAACTCTCTGACACTCTCTGACACGCAATGACAAACTCTGACACTCCCTATCACTCTCTACCATTCTCTGACACTCTCTATCACTCTCGATCACTCTCTGACTCTCTCTGACACTCTCTTTCACTCAATGACACTCTGTGACACTCTCTATCACTCTCTGACACTCTCTGACACTCTCTATCACTCTCGATCACTCTCTGACACTCTCTATCACTCAATGACACTCTGTGACACTCTCTATCACTCTCTGACACTCTCTGACACACTCTGACACTCTCTCACACTCGCTATCACTCTATGACTCTCTCTGACACTCTCTATCTCTCTCTATCACTCTCTGACACTCTCTGATACAATATCTCACTCTCTATCACTCTCTGACACTCTCTGACATTCTCAGACACTCTCTATCACTCTCTATCTCTCTCTGACACTCTCAGACACTCTCTATCACTCTGTGACTCTCACTGACACTCTCAGACACTCTCTGTCAATCTCTGTCACTCTCTATCACTCTCTGACACTCTCTATCTCTCTCTGTCACTCTCACACACTCTGACACTCTCTGACACTCTCATACACTCTCTCTCACTCTCAATCACTCTCTGACACTCTCTGACACTCTCAGAAACTCTCTATCACTCTCTGACACTCTCTATCACTCTCTGACATTCTCAGACACTCTCTATCAGTCTCTGACACTCTCTATCATTCTCTGACACTCTCTGACACTCTCTATCACTCTCTGACACTCACTGACACTCTCAGACACTCTCTGTCACTCTCAGACCCTCTCAGACACTCTCTATCACTCTCTATCACACTCTAACGCTTTTTGACGCTCTCAGACACTCTCTGATGCTCTCAGACACTCTCTGACACTCTCTGACGCTCTCAGACACTCTCTGACACTCTTTGACGCTCTCTGACACTCTCAGACACTCTCTATCACTCTCAGACACTCTCTATCACTCTCTGACACTCTCTGACACTCTCAGACACACTCAATCACTCTCTATCACTCTCTGACACTCTCTATCAATCAATAACACGCTCTGAAAATCTCTATCACTCTATCACTCTCTGACACTCTCTGACACACTCTGACACTCTCAGACACTCTCTATCACTCTTTATCACTCTCTGACACTCTCTGGCACTCTCTATCACTCTCTATCACTCCTTGACACTCTCTATTTCTCTCTGACACTCTCGATCTCTCTCTGACACTCTCAGACACTCTCTGACACTCTCAGACACTCTCAGGCACTCTCTATCACTCTCTAAAACTCTCTGACACTCTCTGACACACTTAATCACTCTCTGACACTCTCTGTCACTCTCTATCAATCTCTGACACTCTCTATCACTCTCTGAAACTCTCGATCACTCTCTGACACTCTCTGTCACTCAATGACACTCGATGACACTTTTGATAACTCTCTATCACTCTCTGATACTCTCTGACACTCTCTGACACTCTCTGACACTCTCAGACATTCTGTGACACACTCTGATACTCTCTATCACTCTATGACACTCTCTGACGCTCTCTATCACTCTCTCACACACTCTGACACTCTCTATCACTCTTTATCACTCTCTATCACTCTGTCACTCTCTGACACTCTCAGACACTCTCAGACACTCTCAGACACTCTCAGACACTCTCCATCACTTTCTGACACTCGTGATCACTCTCTGACACTCTCTATCACTCTCTGAAACTCTCTGACACGCAATGACAAACTCTGACACTCCCTATCACTCTCTGCCATTCTCTGACACTCTCTGACACTCTCTGACACTTTCAGACACTCTCTGACACTCTCTATCACTCTCTATCACTTTCTGACAAACTCTATCACTCTCTGACACTCTCTGACACTCTCTATCACTCTTTATCACTCTCTCACACTCTCTGACGCACTCTGACACTCTCTGACACTCTCAGACATACTCTATCACTCTTTATCACTCTCTGACACACTGACACTCTCTGACACTCTCAGACACTCTCTGACACTCTCTATCACTTGCTATCACTCTCTGACACTCTCTGACATTCTCTGACACTCTCTATCATTCTCTGACATTCTCTATCACTCTCTGACACTCTCGATCACTCTCTGACGCTCTCTGACACTCTCTATCACTCAATGACACTCTATGACACTCTCTATCACTCTCTGACACTCTCTGACACACTCTGAAACTCGCAGACACTCTCTATCACACTCCGTATCACTCTCTGACACCCAATGACACTCTATATAACTCTCTGACACTCTATATCACTCACTATCACTTTCTGACACTCTCTGGCACTCTCTATCACTCTCTATCACTCTCTGACTCTCTCTGACACTCTCTATCACTCTCAATCACTCTCCGACACTCTCTGACACTCTCTATCACCCAATGACACTCTGTGACACTCTCTAACACTCTCTATCACTCTCTATCACTCTCTATCACTCTCTGACACTCTCTGACACACTCTGACACTCTCTATCACTCTCTATCAATCTCTGACACTCTCTGACATGCTCTGACACTCGCTATCACTCTCTGACTCTCTCTGACACTCTCCATCACTCTTTATGAATCTCTGACACTCTGACACTCTCAGACATTCTGTGACATACTCTGAGACTCTCTATCACTCTCTATCACTCTGTGACACTCTCTGACACTCTCTGAAACTCGCTATCACTCCATGACTCTCTCTGACACTCTCTATCACTCTCTATCACTCTCTGACACTCTCTGACAATCTCTGACACTCTCTGACACAATATCTCACTCTCTATCACTCTCTGACACTCTCTGACATTCTCAGACACTCTCTATCTCTCTCCGACACTCTCTGACACTCTCTATCACTTAATGACACTCTGTGACACTCTCTAACACTCTCTATCACTCTCTATCACTCCCTATCACTCTCTGACACACTCTGACACACTCTGACACTCTCTATCACTCTCTATCAATCTCTGACACTCTCTGACTCTCTCTGACACTCTCCACCACTCTTTATGAATCTCTGACACTCTCTGACACTCTCTGACAATCTCTGACACTCTCTGACACAATATCTCACTCTCTATCACTCTCTGACACTCTCTGACACTCTCTGACACTCGCTATCACTCCATGACTCTCTCTGACACTCTCTATCACTCTCCATCACTCTCTGACACTCTCTGACATTCTCAGACACTCTCTATCACTCTCTGTCTCTCTGACACTCTCAGACACTCTCTGTCACTCTCTGTCACTCTCTGTCACTCTCTGCCACTCTCACACACTCTCAGACACTCTCTATCACTCTCTGACACTCTCTATCACTCTCTGACACTCTCTATCGCTCTCTGTCACTCTCACACACTCTGACACTCTCTGACACTCTCAGACACTCTCTCTCACTCTCTATCACTCTCTGACACTCTCTGACACTGTCAGAAACTCTCTGTCACTCTCTGACACTCTCAGAAACTCTCTATCACTCTCTGACACTCTCTATCACTCTCTGACATTCTCAGACACTCTCTATCACTCTCTGACACTCTCTATCACTCTCTGACACTCACTGACACTCTCAGACCCTCTCTGTCACTCTCAGACCCTCTCAGACACTCTATATCACTCTCTATCACACTCTAACGCTCTCTGACGCTCTCAGACATTATCTGACGCTCTCAGACACTCTCTGACACACTCTATCATTCTCTGACACTCTCTGACACTCTCTATCACTCTCTGACACTCACTGACACTCTCAGACACTCTCTGTCACTCTCAGACCCTCTCAGACACTCTCTATCACTCTCTATCACACTCTAACGCTTTTTGACGCTCTCAGACACTCTCTGATGCTCTCAGACAGTCTCTGACACTCTCTGACACTCTCAGACACTCTCAGACACTCTCTATCACTCTCAGACACTCTCTATCACTCTCTGACACTCTCTGACACTCTCAGACACTCTCTATCACTCTCAGACACTCTCTGACACTCTCTAACACTCTCTATCACTCTCTGAACACTCTGACACTCTCTGACACTCTCGGACCCTCTCTATCACTCTCTATCACTCTCTGACACTCTCTATCAATCAATAACACGCTCTGAAAATCTCTATCACTCTATCACTCTCTGACACTCTCTGACACACTCTGACACTCTCAGACACTCTCTATCACTCTTTATCACTCTCTGACACTCTCTGGCACTCTCTATCACTCTCTATCACTCCTTGACACTCTCTATTTCTCTCTGACACTCTCGATCTCTCTCTGACACTCTCAGACACTCTCTGACACTCTCTGACACTCTCAGACACTCTCAGACACTCTCTATCACTCTCTAAAACTCTCTGACACTCTCTGACACACTTAATCGCTCTCTGACACTCTCTATCACTCTCTATCAATCTCTGACACTCTCTATCACTCTCTGAAACTCTCGATCACTCTCTGACACTCTCTGTCACTCAATGACACTCTATGACACTTTTGATAACTCTCTATCACTCTCTGATACTCACTGACACTCTCTGACACTCTCTGACACTCTCAGACATTCTGTGACACACTCTGATACTCTCTATCACTCTATGACACTCTCTGACGCTCTCTATCACTCTCTCACACACTCTGACACTCTCTATCACTCTCTATCACTCTTTATCACTCTCTATCACTCTCTGTCACTCTCTGACACTCTCAGACACTCTCAGACACTCTCTATCACTCTCCACACTTTCTGACACTCGCGATCACTCTCTGACACTCTCTATCACTCTCTGAAACTCTCTGACACGCAATGACAAACTCTGACACTCCCTATCACTCTCTACCATTCTCTGACACTCTCTGACACTCTCTGACACTCTCTGACACTCTTAATCACTCTCTGACACTCTGTATCACTCTCTATCACTCTCTGACACTCTCTATCATTCTCTGACATTCTCTATCACTCTCTGACACTCTCGATCACTCTCTGACGCTCTCTGACACTCTCTATCACTCAATGACACTCTATGACACTCTCTATCACTCTCTGACACTCTCTGACACACTCTGAAACTCGCAGACACTCTCTATCACACTCCATATCACTCTCTGACACCCAATGACACTCTATATAACTCTCTGACACTCTATATCACTCTCTATCACTTTCTGACACTCTCTGACACTCTCTATCACTCTCTATCACTCTCTGACTCTCTCTGACACTCTCTATCACTCTCAATCACTCTCCGACACTCTCTGACACTCTCTATCACTCAATGACACTCTGTGACACTCTCTAACACTCTCTATCACTCTCTATCACTCTCTATCACTCTCAGACATTCTGTGACACACTCTGACACTCTCTATCACTCTCTATCACTCTCTGACACTCTCTGACACTCTCTGAAACTCGCTATCACTCCATGACTCTCTCTGACACTCTCTATCACTCTCTATCACTCTCTGACACTCTCTGACAATCTCTGACACTCTCTGACACAATATCTCACTCTCTATCACTCTCTGACACTCTCTGACATTCTCAGACACTCTCTATCACTCTCCGACACTCTCTGACACTCTCTATCACTCAATGACACTCTCTATCACTCTCTATCACTCTCTATCACTCTCTATCACTCTCTATCACTCTCTGACACTCTCTGACACTCTCTGACACTCTCTATCACTCCCTATCACTCTCTGACACTCTCTGACACACTCTGACAATCTCTATCACTCTCTATCAATCTCTGACACTCTCTGACTCTCTCTGACACTCTCCACCACTCTTTATGAATCTCTGACACTCTCTGACACTCTCAGACATTCTGTGACACACTCTGAGACTCTCTATCACTCTCTATCACTCTCTGACACTCTCTGACACTCTCTGACACTCTCTGACACTCGCTATCACTCCATGACTCTCTCTGACACTCTCTATCACTCTCTATCACTCTCTGACACTCTCTGACATTCTCAGACACTCTCTATCACTCTCTGTCTCTCTCTGACACTCTCAGACACTCTCTGTCACTCTCTGTCACTCTCTGTCACTCTCTGACACTCTCTGCCTCTCTCAGACACTCTCAGACACTCTCTATCACTCTCTGACACTCTCTATCGCTCTCTGACACTCTCTATCGCTCTCTGTCACTCTCACACACTCTGACACTCTCTGACACTCTCAGACACTCTCTCTCACTCTCTCTCACTCTCTGACACTCTCTGACACTCTCAGAAACTCTCTGTCACTCTCTGACACTCTCAGAAACTCTCTATCACTCTCTGACACTCTCTATCACTCTCTGACATTCTCAGACACTCTCTATCACTCTCTGACACTCTCTGACACTCTCTGACACTCTCTATCACTCTCTGACACTCACTGACACTCTCAGACCCTCTCTGTCACTCTCAGACCCTCTCAGACACTCTATATCACTCTCTATCACACTCTAACGCTCTTTGACGCTCTCAGACATTATCTGACGCTCTCAGACACTCTCTGCCACTCTCTGACGCTCTCAGACACTCTCTGACACTCTTTGACGCTCTCTGTCACTCTCACACACTCTGACACTCTCTGATACTCTCAGACACTCTCTCTCACTCTCTCTCACTCTCTGACACTCTCTGACACTCTCAGAAACTCTCTGTCACTCTCTGACACTCTCAGAAACTCTCTATCACTCTCTGACACTCTCTATCACTCTCTGACATTCTCAGACACTCTCTATCACTCTCTGACACTCTCTGACACTCTCTGACACTCTCTATCACTCTCTGACACTCACTGACACTCTCAGACCCTCTCTGTCACTCTCAGACCCTCTCAGACACTCTATATCACTCTCTATCACACTCTAACGCTCTTTGACGCTCTCAGACATTATCTGACGCTCTCAGACACTCTCTGCCACTCTCTGACGCTCTCAGACACTCTCTGACACTCTTTGACGCTCTCTGACACTCTCAGACACTCTTTATCACTCTCAGACACTCTTTATCACTCTCAGACCCTCTCTATCACTCTCTGACGCTCTCTGACACTCTCAGCCACACTCAATCACTCTCTATCACTCTCTGACACTCTCTAACACTATCTATCGCTCTCTATCACTCTCTAACACTCTCTATCAATCAATAACACTCTCTGAAAATCTCTATCACTCTATCACTCTATCACTCTCTGACACTCTCTGACACACTCTGACACTCTCTGATACACTCTGACACTCTCAGACACTCTCTATCACTCTTTATCACACTCTGACACTCTCTGACACTCTCTATCACTCTCTGACACTTTCTATCACTCTCTATCACTCCTTGACACTCTATATCACTCTCTGACACTCTCGATCACTCTCTGACACTCTCAGACACTCTCAGACACTCCCTGACACTCTCATACACTCTCATACACTCTCAGACACTCTCTGTCACTCTCTATCACTCTCTGACACTCTATGACACTTTCTATCACTCTCTATCACTCTGTGACACTCTCTGACACACTCTGACACTCTCAGACTCTCTCTATCACTCTTTATCACTCTCTGACACTCTCTATCACTCTCTGACACTCTCTGACACACTTAATCACTCTCTGACACTCTCTATCAATCTCTGACAATCTCTATCACTCTCTATCACTCTCTGAAATTCTCTGACACTCTCTGACACTCTCTGACACTCTCTGACACAATCTATCACTCTCGATCAATCTTTGACACTCTCAGAAACTCTCTATCACTCTCTATCACTCTCTGACACTCTCAGACACTCTCTATCACTCACTGACACTCACTGACAATCTCAGACACTCTCTGTCACTCTCTGTCACTCTCTGTCACTCTCTGACACACTCTGACACTCTCCATCACACTCTATTACTCTCTGACACTCTCTGACACTCGCTATCACTCTATGACTCTCTCTGACAATCTTTATCACTCTCTTTTAATCTCTGTCACTCTCTGACACTCTCTGACACTCTCTGACACAATCTATCACTCTCTATCAATCTTTGACACTCTCAGAAACTCTCTATCACTCTCTATCACTCTCTGACACTCTCAGACACACTCTATCACTCACTGACACTCACTGACACTCTCAGACACTCTCTATCACTCACTGACACTCACTGACACTCTCAGACACTCTCTGTCACTCTCTGTCACTCTCAGACACTCTCCATCACTCTCTGAAACTCTCTATCACTCTCTGACACTCTTGATCGCTCTCTGACACTCTCACACACTCTGACACTCACTGACACTCTCAGACACTCTATATCACTCTCTATCATTCTCTGTCACTCTCTGACACTCTCAGAAACTCTCTGTCACTCTCTGACACTCTCTGACACTCTCTATAACACTCTGACACTCTCTATCACTCTCTGACATTCTGAGACACTCTCTATCACTCTCTGACACTCTCTATCGCTCTCTGACAATCTCTGACACTCTCTATCACTCTCTGACACTCACTGACACTCTCAGACACTCTCTGTCACTCTCAGACACTCTCAGACACTGTCTATCACTCTCTATCACACTGGAACGCTCTTTGACGCTCCCTGACACTCTCTGACGCTCTCAGACACTCTCTGACACTCTTTGACGCACTCAGACAATCTCAGACACTCTCCATCACTCTCAGAAACTCTCTATCACTCTCTGACACACTCAGACACACTCAATCACTCTCTATCACTCTCTGACACTCTCTAACACTCTCTATCACTCTCTGACACACTCTGACATTCTCTGACACTCTCGGACACTCTCAGACACACTCTATCACTCTCTATCACTCTCTGACACTCTCTATCACTCAATGACACTCTCTGAAAATCTCTATCACACTTTATCACTCTCTTAAACTCTCTGACACTCTCCATCACTCTCTGACACTCTCTATCACTCTCTGACACTCTCTGACAATCTCTATCACTCTCTAGCACTCTCTGACACTCTCTGACACTCTCTGACACTCTCTGACACTCTCGATCACTCTCTATCACTCTCTGATACTCTCTGACACACTCAGACGTTCTGTGACACACTCTGACACTCTCTGTCACTCTATGACACTCTCTGATGCCCTCTATCACTCTCTATCACTCTCTGACACTCTCTGACACACTCTGACACTCTCTATCACACTCTATCACTCTCTGACACTCTCTGACACTCGCTATCACTCTAGGACTCTCTCTGACAATCTCTATCACTCTCTATCACTCTCTGACACTCGCTATCACTCTAGGACTCTCTCTGACAATCTCTATCACTCTCTATCACTCTCTGACACTCTCTGACACTCTCTGACACTCTCTGACACTCTGACACAATCTATCACTCTCTATCAATCTTTGACACTCTCAGAAACTCTCTATCACTCTCTATCACTCTCTGACAATCTCAGACACTCTCTATCACTCACTGACACTCTCTAACACTCACTGACATTCACTGACACTCTCAGACACTCTCTGTCCCTCTCTGACGCTCTCTGACACACTCTGACAATCTCTATCACTCTCTATCAATCTCTGACACTCTCTGACATTCTCTGACACTCGCTGTCACTCTCTGACTCTCTCTGACACTCTCCATCACTCTTTATGAATCTCTGACACTCTCTGACACTCTCAGACATTCTGTGACACACTCTGAGACTCTCTATCACTCTCTGACACTCTCTGACACTCTCTGACACTCGCTATCACTCCATGACTCTCTCTGACACTCTCTATCACTCTCTATCACTCTCTGACACTCTCTGACAATCTCTGACACTCTCTGACACAATATCTCACTCTCTATCACTCTCTGACACTCTCTGACATTCTCAGACACTCTCTATCACTCTCCGACACTCTCTGACACTCTCTATCACTCAATGACACTCTGTGACACTCTCTAACACTCTCTATCACTCTCTATCACTCTCTATCACTCTCTGACACTCTCTGACACACTCTGACACTCTCTTTCACTCTCTATCAATCTCTGACACTCTCTGACATTCTCTGACACTCGCTATCACTCTCTGACTCTCTCTGACACTCTCCACCACTCTTTATGAATCTCTGACACTCTCTGACACTCTCAGACATTCTGTGACACACTCTGAGACTCTTTATCACTCTCTATCACTCTCTGACACTCTCTGACACTCTCTGACACAATCTATCACTCTCGATCAATCTTTGACACTCTCTATCACTCTCTATCACTCTCTATCACTCTCTGACACACTCAGACACTCTCTATCACTCACTGACACTCACTGACAATCTCAGACACTCTCTGTCACTCTCTGTCACTCTCTGTCAAACTCTGACACACACTGACACTCTCTATCACACTCTATCACTCTCTGACACTCTCTGACACTCGCTATCACTCTATGACTCTCTCTGACAATCTCTATCACTCTCTTTTAATCTCTGACACTCTCTGACACTCTCTGACACTCTCTGACGCAATCTATCACTCTCTATCAATCTTTGACACTCTCAGAAACTCTCTATCACTCTCTATCACTCTCTGACACTCTCAGACACACTCTATCAATCACTGACACTCACTGACACTCTCAGACACTCTCAGACACTCTCTATCACTCACTGACACTCACTGACACTCTCAGACACTCTCTGTCACTCTCTGTCACTCTCAGACACTCTCACACACTCTGACACGCTCTATCACCCTCTGACACTCTCACACACTCTGACACTCACTGACACTCTCAGACACTCTATATCACTCTCTATCATTCTCTGTCACTCTCTGACACTCTCAGAAACTCTCTGTCACTCTCTGACACTCTCTGACACTCTCTATAACACTCTGACACTCTCTATCACTCTCTGACATTCTGAGACACTCTCTATCACTCTCTGACACTCTCTATCGCTCTCTGACACTCTCTGACACTCTCTATCACTCTCTGACACTCACTGACACTCTCAGACACTCTCTGTCACTCTCAGACACTCTCAGACACTGCCTATCACTCTCTATCACACTGGAACGCTCTTTGACGCTCCCTGACACTCTCTGACGCTCTCAGACACTCTCTGACACTCTTTGACGCACTCAGACAATCTCAGACACTCTCCATCACTCTCAGAAACTCTCTATCACTCTCTGACACTCTCTGACACACTCAGACACACTCAATCACTCTCTATCACTCTCTGACACTCTCTGACACTCTCTAACACTCTCTATCACTCTCTGACACACTCTGACACTCAATGACACTCTCTGAAAATCTCTATCACTCTTTATCACTCTCTGAAACTCTCTGACACTCTCCATCACTCTCTGACACTCTCTATCACTCTCTGACACTCTCTGACACTCTCTATCACTCTCTAGCACTCTCTGACACTCTCTGACACTCTCTGACACTCTCTGACACTCTCGATCACTCTCTATCACTCTCTGACACTCTCTGACACTCTCTATCACTCTCTAGCACTCTCTGAAACTCTCTGACACTCTCTGACACTCTCTGACACTCTCGATCACTCTCTATCACTCTCTGATACTCTCTGACACACTCAGACGTTCTGTGACACACTCTGACACTCTCTGTCACTCTATGACACTCTCTGACGCCCTCTATCACTCTCTATCACTCTCTGACAATCTCTGACACACTCTGACAATCTCTATCACACTCTATCACTCTCTGACACTCTCTGACACTCGCTATCACTCTATGACTCTCTCTGACAATCTCTATCACTCTCTATCACTCTCTGACACTCTCTGACACTCTCTGACACAATCTATCACTCTCTATCAATCTTTGACACTCTCAGAAACTCTCTATCACTCTCTATCACTCTCTGACAATCTCAGACACTCTCTATCACTCACTGACACTCACTGACACTCTCAGACACTCTCTGTCACTCTCTGACACTCTCTGACACACTCTGACACTCTCTATCACTCTCTATCAATCTCTGACACTCTCTGACATTCTCTGACACTCGCTGTCACTCTCTGACTCTCTCTGACACTCTCCATCACTCTTTATGAATCTCTGACACTCTCTGACACTCTCAGACATTCTGTGGCACACTCTGAGACTCACTATCACTCTCTATCACTCTCTGACACTCTCTGACACTCTCTGAAACTCGCTATCACTCCATGACTCTCTCTGACACTCTCTATCACTCTCTATCACTCTCTGACACTCTCTGACAATCTCTGACACTCTCTGACACAATATCTCACTCTCTATCACTCTCTGACACTCTCTGACATTCTCAGACACTCTCTATCACTCTCCGACTCTCTCTGACACTCTCTATCGCTCAATGACACTCTGTGACTCTCTCTAACACTTTCTATCACTCTCTATCACTCTCTATCACTCTCTGACACTCTCTGACACACTCTGACTCTCTCTTTCACTCTCGATCAATCTCTGACACTCTCTGACATTCTCTGACACTCGCTATCACTCTCTGATTCTCTCTGACACTCTCCACCACTCTTTATGAATCTCTGACACTCTCTGACACTCTCAGACATTCTGTGACACACTCTGAGACTCTCTATCACTCTCTATCACTCTCTGACACTCTCTGACACTCTCTGACACTCGCGATCACTCCATGACTCTCTCTGACACTCTCTATCACTCTCTATCACTCTCTGACACTCTCTGACATTCTCAGACACTCTATCACTCTCTGTCTCTCTCTGACACTCTCAGACACTCTCTATCACTCTGTGACTCTCACTAACGTCTCAGACACTCTCTGTCACTCTCTGTCACTCTCTGTCACTCTCAGACACTCTCAGACACTCTCAGACACTCTCTATCACTCTCTGACACTCTCTATCACTCTCTGACACTCTCTATCGCTCTCTGACACTCTCACACACTCTGACACTCACTGACACTCTCACACACTCTATATCACTCTCTATCATTCTCTGACACTCTCTGACACTCTCAGAAACTCTTTGTCACTCTCTGACACTCTCTATAACACGCTGACACTCTCTATCACTCTCTGACATTCTGAGACATTCTCTATCACTCTGTGAGACTCTCTGACACTCTCTGACACTCTCTATTACACTCACTGACATTCTCAGACACTCTCTGTCACTCTCTGTCACTCTCAGACACTCTCAGACACTCTCTATCACTCTCTATCACACTCAAACGCTCTTTGACGCTCCCTGACACTCTCTGACGCTCTCTGACGCTCTCAGACACTCTCTGACACTCTCTGACGCTCTCAGACACTCTCTGACACTCTTTGACGCTCTCAGACAATCTCAGACACTCTCCATCACTCTCAGAAACTCTCTATCACTCTCTGACACTCTCTGACACACTGAGACACACTCAATCACTCTCTATCACTCTCTGACTCTCTCTGACACTCTCTAACTCTCTCTATCACTCTCTGACACACTCTGACACTCTCTGACACTCTCTGACACTCTCAGACACACTCTATCACTCTCTATCACTCTCTGACACTCTCTATCACTCAATGACACTCTCTGAAAATCTCTATCACTCTTTATCACTCTCTGACACTCTCTGACACTCTCCATCACTCTCTGACACTCTCTATCACTCTCTGACACTCTCTGACACTCTCTATCACTCTCTATCACTCTCTGAAACTCTCTGACACTCTCTGACACTCTCTATCGCTCTCTGATACACTCTGACACACTCAGACACTCTGTGACTCACTCTGACACTCTCTATCACTCTATGACACTCTCTGACGCTCTCTATCTCTCTCTGACACGCTCTATCACCCTCTGACGCTCTCTATCACTATCTATCACACTCTGAAATTCTCTGACACCCTCTATCGCACTCTTTCAAACTCTGACACTCTCTGACACACTCTATCACTCAATGGCACTCTCTATCACCCTCTGACACTCTCTATCACTCTCTGACACTCACTGACACACTCAGACACTCTCTGTCACTCTCAGAAACTCTCGAACACTCTCTATCACTCTCTGACACACTCTGACACTCTCTGACACTCTCAGACACTCTCTATCACTCTCTATCACTCTCTGACACTCTCAATCACTCAATGACACTCTCTGAAAATCTCTATTACTCTTTATCACTCTCTGACACTCTCTGACACTCTCTGACACTCTCTATCACTCTCTGACACTCTCGATCACTCTCTGACACTCTCGATCACTCTCTGACACTCTCTGACTTTCTCTGACACTCTCTATCACTCTCTGATAATCTCTGACACACTCAGACACTCTGTGACTCACTCTAACACTCTCTATCACTCGATGACACTCTCTGACGCTCTCTACCACTCTCTGACACGCTCTATCACCCTCTGACACTCTCTATCACTCTCTATCACTCTCTGACACTCTCTTACACTCTCTATCACACTCTTTCACACTCTGACACTCTCTATCACTCAATTGCACTCTGTGACTCTCTCTATCACTCTCCATCACTCTGTGACACTCTCTGACACACTCTGACACTCTCAGACAATCTCTATCACACTCAGTATCACTCTCTGACACCCAATGACACTCTCTATCACTCTCTGACACACTCTGACACTCTCAGACACTCTCCATCACTCTTTATCACACTCTGACACTCTCTGACACTCTCTGACACTCTCTATCACTCTCTGACACTCTCTAAAACTCTCTATCACTCCTTGACACTCTATATCACTCTCTGACACTCTCTATCTCTCTCTGACACTCTCAGACACACTCTATCACTCTCTATCACTCTCTGAAACTCTCTGACACTCTCTGACACTCTCTATCACTCTCTGATACACTCTGACACACTCAGACACTCTGTGACTCACTCTGACACTCTCTATCACTCTATGACACTCTCTGACGCTCTCTATCTCTCTCTGACACGCTCTATCACCCTCTGACGCTCTCTATCACTATCTATCACACTCTGAAACTCTCTGACACCCTCTATCGCACTCTTTCAAACTCTGACACTCTCTGACACACTCTATCACTCAATGGCACTCTCTATCACCCTCTGACACTCTCTATCACTCTCTGACACTCACTGACACAATCAGACACTCTCTGTCACTCTCAGACACTCTCGAACACTCTCTATCACTCTCTGACACACTCTGACACTCTCTGACACTCTCATACACTCTCTATCACTCTCTATCACTCTCTGACACTCTCAATCACTCAATGACACTCTCTGAAAATCTCTATTACTCTTTATCACTCTCTGACACTCTCTGACACTCTCTGACACTCTCTATCACTCTCTGACACTCTCGATCACTCTCTGACACTCTCTATCACTCTCTGACACTCTCTGACTTTCTCTGACACTCTCTATCACTCTCTATCACTCTCTGATAATCTCTGACACACTCAGACACTCTGTGACTCACTCTAACACTCTCTATCACTCGATGACACTCTCTGACGCTCTCTACCACTCTCTGACACGCTCTATCACCCTCTGACACTCTCTATCACTCTCTATCACTCTCTGACACTCTCTGTCACTCAATGACACTCTATGGCACTTGCTATCACTCTCTATCACTCTGTGACACTCTCTGACACACTCTGACACTCTCAGACTCTCTCTATCACTCTTTATCACTCTCTGACACTCTCTGACACTCTCAAACATTCTGTTACACACTCTGACACTCGCTATCACTCTATGACACTCTCTGACGCTCTCTATCACTCTCTATTACTCTCACACACTCTGACACTCTCTATCACTCTCTATCACTCTCTGAAACTCTCTGACACTCTCTGACAGTCTCTGACACTCTCTATCACTCTCTATCACTTTCTGACACTCTCTATCACTCTCTGACACTCTCTACCACTCTCTGAAACTCTCTGTCACTCTCTGACACACTCTGACACTCTCTGACTCCCTCTATCACTCTTTATCACTCTCTGACACTCTCTGACACTCTCAGACATTCTGTGACAAACTCTGACACTCGCTATCACTCTATGACACTCTCTGACGCTCTCTATCACTCTCTATTACTCTCACACACTCTGACTCTCCCTATCACTCTCTACCATTCTCTGACACTCTCTGACACTCTCTGACACTTTCAGACACTCTCTATCACTCTCTATCACTTTCTGACACTCTCTATCACTCTCTATCACTCTCTGACACTCTCTGACACACTCTGACACTCTCTGACACTCTCAGACATTCTCTATCACTCTTTATCAACCTCTGACACACTCTGACACTCTCTGACATTCTCTGACACTCTCTGACACTCTCAGACACTCGCAGACACTCTCTATCACTCTCTATCACTTTCTGACACACTTACTCACTCTCTGACACTCTGTATCACTCTCTATCACTGTCTGACACTCTCTATCATTCTCTGACACTCTCTATCACTCTCTGACACTCTCGATCAATCTCTGACGCTCTCTGACACTCTCTATCACTCAATGACACTGTATGACTCTCTCTATCACTCTCTATCACTCTCTATCACTCTCTGACACTCTCTGTCACTCTATGACACTCTCTGACGCCCTCTATTACTCTCTATCACCCTCTGACACTCTCTGACACACTCTGACACTCTCTATCACACTCTATCACTCTCTGACACTCTCTGACACTCGCTATCACTCTATGACTCTCTCTGACAATCTCTATCACACTCTTTTAATCTCTGACACTCTCTGACACTCTCTGACACTCTCTGACACAATCTATCACTCTCTATCAATCTTTGACACTCTCAGAAACTCTCTATCAATCTCTATCACTCTCTGACACTCTCAGATACACTCTATCACTCACTGACACTCACTGACACTCTCAGACACTCTCAGACACTCACAGACACTCTCAGACACTCTCTATCACTCTCTGAAACTCTCACATACTCTGACACTCACTGACACTCTCAGACACTCTATATCACTTTCTATCATTCTCTGTCACTCTCTGACACTCTCAGAAACTCTCTGTCACTCTCTGACACTCTCTGACACTCTCTGACACTCTCTTTTACACTCTGAAACTCTCTATCACTCTCTGACATTCTGAGACACTCTCTATCACTCTCTGACACACTCTATCACTCTCTGACACTCTCTGACACACTCTATCACTCTCTATCATTCTCTGACACTATCAGACACTCTCAGACACTCACTATCACTCTCTGAAACTCTCTGACACTCTCTGACACTCTCTGACACTCTCTATCACTCTCTATCACTCTCTGACACTCTCTGAAACTCACGATCACTCTCTGTCACTCTCAATCATTCTCTGACACTCTCTGACACTCTCAGACACTCACTATCACTCTCTGATACTCTCAGACACTCACTATCACTCTCTGATACTCTCTGACACTCTCTATCACTCTCTGACACTCTCTATCTCTCTCTGACACTCTCTATCTCTCTCTGACACTCTCAATCACTCTCTGACACTCTCTGGCCCTCTCTGACACTCTCTGACAGTCTCTGACAGTCTCTATCACTCTCTGATACTCTCTGACACTCTCAATCACTGTCTGACACTCTCTATCTCTCTCTGACACTCTCTATCTCTCTCTGACACTCTCTGACATTCTCTGACACTCTCTGACACTCTCTGACACTCTCTGACACTCTCTGACACCCTCTGGCACCCTCTGACACTCTCTATCACTCTCTATGACTCTCTATCACTCTCTGACACTCTCTGACGCACTCTGACACTCTCAGACACTCACTGACACCCTCTGACACTCTCTATCACTCTCTATCACTCTCTGACACACTCTGACACTCTCTGACACTCTCTGATATTCTCTGACACTCTCTATCACTCTCTGACACTCTCTGACACTCACTATCACTCACTGGCACTGTTTTACACTCTCTGACACTCTCTATCACTCGCTATCTCTCTCTGACACTCTCTGACACTCTCTGACACTCTCTATCACTCTGTTTCACTCTCTGACACTCACAGACACTCACTATCACTCTCTGACACTCTCTATCACTCTCTGACACTCTCAGAGACTCACTATCACTCTCTGACACACACTATCACGCTCTGACACTCTCTATCACTCTCTGACGCTCTCTATCACTCTCTGACACTCTCTGACACTCTCTATCACTCTCAGACACTCTCAGAGACTCACTATCACTCTCTGACACTCTCGATCAGTTTCTGACACTCTCTGACACATTCTGACACTCTCTATCACTCTCTGACACTCTCTGACACTCTCTGACACCCTCTGGCACCCTCTGACACTCTCTATCACTCTCTATGACTCTCTATCACTCTCTGACACTCTCTGACACACTCTGACACTCTCAGACACTCACTGACACCCTCTGACACTCTCTATCACTCTCTATCACTCTCTGACACACTCTGACACTCTCTGACACTCTCTGATATTCTCTGACACTCTCTATCACTCTCTGACACTCTCTGACACTCACTATCACTCACTGGCACTGTTTTACACTCTCTGACACTCTCTATCACTCGCTATCTCTCTCTGACACTCTCTGACACTCTCTGACACTCTCTATCACTCTGTTTCACTCTCTGACACTCACAGACACTCACTATCACTCTCTGACACTCTCTATCACTCTCTGACACTCTCAGAGACTCACTATCACTCTCTGACACACACTATCACGCTCTGACACTCACTATCACTCTCTGACGCTCTCTATCACTCTCTGACACTCTCTGACACTCTCTATCACTCTCAGACACTCTCAGAGACTCACTATCACTCTCTGACACTCTCGATCAGTTTCTGACACTCTCTGACACATTCTGACACTCTCTATCACTCTCTGACACACTCTGACACTCTCAGACTCACTCAGAGACTCACTATCACTCTCTGACACTCTCTATCACTCTCTATCACTCTCTGACACTCACTATCACTCTCTGACAGTCTCTATCACTCTCTGACGCTCTCTATAACTCTCTGACACTCTCTGACACTCTCTATCCCTCTCGGACACTCTCAGAGACTCACTATCACTCTCTGACACTCTCTATCAGTCTCTGACACTCTCTGACATACTCTGACACTCTCTATATCTCTCTGACACTCTCTGACACTCTCTTTCACTCTGTATCACTCTCTGACACTCTCAGACACTCACTATCACTCTCTGACACTCTCTAACACTCTCTGACACTCTCTATCTCTCTCTGACACTCTCTGACAGTCTCTGACAATCTCAGACACTCACTATCACTCCCTGATACTCTCTGACACTCACTATCACTCTCTGACACTCTCTATCACTCTCTGACACGCTCTGACACTCTCAGACACTCACTATCACTCTCTGACACTCTCTGACACTCACTATCACTCTATGACACTGTCATACAATCTCTGACACTCTCTGACACTCTCTATCACTCTCTGACACACTCTGACACTCTCAGACTCACTCAGAGACTCACTATCACTCTCTGACACTCTCTATCACTCCCTGATACTCTCTGACGCTCTCTATCACTCTCTGGCACTCTCTATCACTCTCCGACACTCTCGGACACTCTCTGAAACTCTCAGACACTCACTATCACTCTCTGACACTCACTATCACTCTCTGACACTCACTATCGCTCTCTGACACTCACTATCGCTCTCTGACACTCTCTATCACTCTCTGACACTCTCCATCACTCTCTGACACTCTCTATCACTCTCAGACACTCTCAGAGACTCACTATCACTCTCTGACACTCTCTATCACTCTCTGACACGCTCTGACACTCTCAGACACTCACAATCACTCTCTGACACACTCTGACACTCACTATCACTCTATGACACTGTCATACAATCTCTGACACTCTCTGACACTCTCTATCACTCTCTTACACACTCTGACACTCTCAGACTCACTCAGAGACTCACTATCACTCTCTGACACTCTCTATCACGCTCTATCACTCTCTGACACTCTCTATCACTCTCTATCACTCTCTGACACTCTCTATCACTCTCTATCACTCTCTATATCTCTCTGACACTCTCTGACACTCTCTTTCACTCTGTATCACTCTCTGACACTCTCAGACACTCACTATCACTCTCTGACACTCTCTAACACTCTCTGACACTCTCTAACTCTCTCTGACACTCTCTGACAGTCTCTGACAATCTCAGACACTCACAATCTCTCTCTGATACTCTCTGACACTCACTATCACTCTCTGACACTCTCTATCACTCTCTGACACGCTCTGACACTCTCAGACACTCATTATCACTCTCTGACACTCTCTGACACTCACTGTCACTCTCTGACACTGTCATCCAATCTCTGACACTCTCTGACACTCTCTATCACTCTCTGACACTCTCTATCACTCTCCGACACTCTCGGACACTCTCTGAAACTCTCGGACACTCACTATCACTCTCTGACACTCACTATCACTCTCTGACTCTCTCTATCACTCTCTATCTCTCTCTGACACTCTCTGACACTCTCTGACACTCTCTATCACTCTATATCACTCTCTGACCCTCTCAGACACTCATGATCACTCTCAGACACTCTCAGAGACTCACTATCACTCTCTGACACTCTCTATCACTCTCTGACACTCTCTGACACTCTCTATCACTCTCAGACACTCTCAGAGACTCACTATCACTCTCTGACACTCTCTATCACTCTCTGACACAGTCTGATACACTCTATCACTCTCTGACACTCTCAGACACTCACTATCACTCTCTGACACTCTCTATCACACGCTGACTCTGTCTGACACTCTCTATCACTCTCCGACACTCTCGGACACTCTCTGAAACTCTCAGACACTCACTATCACTCTCTGACACTCACTATCACTCTCTGACACTCTCTATCACTCTCTGACACGCTCTGACACTCTCAGACACTCACTATCACTCTCTGACACTCTCTGACACTCACTATCACTCTATGACACTGTCATACAATCTCTGACACTCTCTGACACTCTCTATCACTCTCTGACACACTCTGACACTCTCAGACTCACTCAGAGACTCACTATCACTATCTGACACTCTCTATCACTCTCTATCACTCCCTGATACTCTCTGACGCTCTCTATCACTCTCTGGCACTCTCTATCACTCTCCGACACTCTCGGACACTCTCTGAAACTCTCAGACACTCACTATCACTCTCTGACACTCACTATCACTCTCTGACACTCACTATCGCTCTCTGACACTCACTATCGCTCTCTGACACTCTCTATCACTCTCTGACACTCTCCATCACTCTCTGACACTCTCTATCACTCTCAGACACTCTCAGAGACTCACTATCACTCTCTGACACTCTCTATCACTCTCTGACACGCTCTGACACTCTCAGACACTCACAATCACTCTCTGACACACTCTGACACTCACTATCACTCTATGACACTGTCATACAATCTCTGACACTCTCTGACACTCTCTATCACTCTCTTACACACTCTGACACTCTCAGACTCACTCAGAGACTCACTATCACTCTCTGACACTCTCTATCACGCTCTATCACTCTCTGACACTCTCTATCACTCTCTATCACTCTCTGACACTCTCTATCACTCTCTATCACTCTCTATATCTCTCTGACACTCTCTGACACTCTCTTTCACTCTGTATCACTCTCTGACACTCTCAGACACTCACTATCACTCTCTGACACTCTCTAACACTCTCTGACACTCTCTAACTCTCTCTGACACTCTCTGACAGTCTCTGACAATCTCAGACACTCACAATCTCTCTCTGATACTCTCTGACACTCACTATCACTCTCTGACACTCTCTATCACTCTCTGACACGCTCTGACACTCTCAGACACTCATTATCACTCTCTGACACTCTCTGACACTCACTGTCACTCTCTGACACTGTCATCCAATCTCTGACACTCTCTGACACTCTCTATCACTCTCTGACACTCTCTATCACTCTCCGACACTCTCGGACACTCTCTGAAACTCTCGGACACTCACTATCACTCTCTGACACTCACTATCACTCTCTGACTCTCTCTATCACTCTCTATCTCTCTCTGACACTCTCTGACACTCTCTGACACTCTCTATCACTCTATATCACTCTCTGACCCTCTCAGACACTCATGATCACTCTCAGACACTCTCAGAGACTCACTATCACTCTCTGACACTCTCTATCACTCTCTGACACTCTCTGACACTCTCTATCACTCTCAGACACTCTCAGAGACTCACTATCACTCTCTGACACTCTCTATCACTCTCTGACACAGTCTGATACACTCTATCACTCTCTGACACTCTCAGACACTCACTATCACTCTCTGGCACTCTCTATCACACGCTGACTCTGTCTGACACTCTCTATCACTCTCCGACACTCTCGGACACTCTCTGAAACTCTCAGACACTCACTATCACTCTCTGACACTCTCTATCACTCTCTGATATTCTCTGACACTCTCTATCACTCTCTGACACTCTCTGACACTCACTATCACTCTCTGACACTGTCTTACACTCTCTGACACTCTCTGACACACTCTATCACTCTCTGACACTCTCTATCACTCACTATCACTCTCTGACACTGACTGACATTCTCAGACACTCACTGTCACTCTCTGACACTCACTATCACTCTCTGACGCTCTCTATCACTCTCTGACACTCTCTGACACTCTCTATCACTCTCTGAAACTCTCTATCACTCTCTATCACTCTCTATCACTCACTGACACTCTCAGACACTCACTATCACTCTCTGACACTCACTATCACTCTCTGACACTCTCTATCACTCTCTGATGCTCTCTATCACTCTCTGACACTCTCTGACACTCTCTATCACTCTCAGACACACTCAGAGGCTCACTATCAGTCTCTGACACTCTCTATCAGTCTCTGACAGTCTCTGACACACTCTGAAACTCTCTATCACTCTCTGACACACTCTGACACTCTCAGACTCACTCAGAGACTCACTATCACTCTCTGACTCTCTCTATCACTCTCTATCACACTCTGACACTCTCTATCACTCTCTATCACTCTCTGACACTCTCTATCACTCTCTCTCACTCTCTATATCTCTCTGACACTCTCTGACACTCTCTTTCACTCTGTATCAGTCTCTGACACTCTCAGACACTCACTATCACTCTCTGACACTCTCTAACACTCTCTGACACGCTCTGACACTCTCAGACACTCACTATCACTCCCTGATACTCTCTGACACTCACTATCACTCTCTGACACTCTCTATCACGCTCTGACACGCTCTGACACTCTCAGACACTCACTATCACTCTCTGACACTCTCTGACACTCACTATCACTCTATGACACTGTCATACAATCTCTGACACTCTCTGACACTCTCTATCACTCTCTGGCACTCTCTATCACTCTCCGACACTCTCGGACACTCTCTGAAACTCTCAGACACTCACTATCACTCTCTGACACTCACTATCACTCTCTGACACTCACTATCGCTCTCTGACTCTCTCTATCACTCTCTATCTCTCTCTGACACTCTCTGACATTCTCTGACACTCTCTATCACTCTGTATCACTCTCTGACCCTCTAGCTATGAAGAGAGGTTGAGCAGATTAGGATTATTTTCATTAGAAAGACGGAGGTTGAGGGGGGACCTGATTGAGGTGTACAAAATCATGAGAGGTATAGACAGGGTGGATAGCAAGAGGCTTTTTCCCAGAGTGGGGGTTTCAATTACTAGAGGACACGAGTTCAAAGTGAAAGGGGAAAAGTTTAGGGGGGATATGCGTGGAAAGTTATTTACGCAGAGGGTGGTGGGCACCTGGAACACATTGCCAGCAGAGGTGGTAGATGCGGGCACGATGGAGTCTTTTAAGATGTATCTAGACAGATACATGAATGGGCAGGAAGAAAAGAGATACAGAACCTTAGAAAATAGGCGACATGTTTAGAAAGAGGATTTGGATCGGCGCAGGCTTGGAGGGCCGAAGGGCCTGTTCCTGTGCTGTAATTATCTTTGTTCTTTGTTTTTGTTCAGACACTCACGATCACTCTCTGACACTCTCTATCACTCTCTGACACTCTCTGACACTCACTATCACTCTCTGACACTCTCTATCACTCTCTGATATTCTCTGACACTCTCTATTACTCTCTGACACTCTCTGACACTCACGATCACTCTCTGACGCTCACTATCACTCTCTGACACACTCTGACACTCTCTATCACTCTCTATCACTCTCTGACACTCTCTATCACTCTCTATCACTCTCTGACACTCACTGACACTCTCAGACACTCACTATCACTCTCTGACACTCACTATCACTCTCTGACGCTCTCTATCACACCCTGACACTCTCTATCACTCTCTGACACTCTCTGACACTCTCTATCACTCTCAGACACTCTCAGAGACTCACTATCGCGCTCTGACACTCTCTATCACTCTCTGACACACTCTGACACTCTCTATCACTCTGTGACACACTCTGACAAACTCTGACACTCTCAGACTCACTCAGAGACTCACTATCACTCTCTGACACTCTCTATCACTCTCTATCACTCTCTGACACTCTCTATCACTCTCTATCACTGTCTGACACTCTCTATCACTCTCTATCACTCTCTATATCTCTCTGACACTCTCTGACACTCTCTTTCACTCTGTATCACTCTCTGACACTCTCAGACACTCACTATCACTCTCTGACACTCTCTAATACTCTCTGACACTCTCTATCTCTGTCTGACACTCTCTGACACTCACGATCACTCTCTGACGCTCTCTATCACTCTCTGACACACTCTGACACTCTCTATCACTCTCTGACACTCTCTATCACTCTCTAACACTCTCTGACACTCACTGACACTCTCAGACACTCACTATCACTCTCTGACACTCACTATCACTCTCTGACGCTCTCTATCACACTCTGACACTCTCTATCACTCTCTGACACTCTCTGACACACTCTGACACTCTCTATCACTCTGTGACACACTCTGACACACTCTGACACTCTCAGACTCACTCAGAGACTCACTATCACTCTCTGACACTCTCTATCACTCTCGATATCTCTCTGACACTCTCTGACACTCTCTTTCACTCTGTATCACTCTCTGACACTCTCTTTCACTCTGTATCACTCTCTGACACTCTCTAATACTCTCTGACACTCTCTATCTCTCTCTGACACTCTCTGACAGTCTCTGACAATCTCAGACACTCACTATCACTCTCTGATACTCTCTGACACTCACAATCACTCTCTGACACTCTCTATCACTCTCTGACACGTTCTGACACTCTCAGACACTCACTATCACTCTCTGACACTCTCTGACACTCACTATCACTCTCTGACACTGTCATACAATCTCTGACACTCTCTGACAATCTCTATCACTCTCTGACACTCTCTATCACTCTCGGACACTCTCGGACACTCTCTGAAACTCTCAGACACTCACTATCACTCTCTGACACTCACTATCACTCTCTGACACTCACTATCACTCTCTGACACTCTCTATCACTCTCTATCTCTCTCTGACACTCTCTGACACTCTCTATCACTCTGTATCACTCTCTGACCCTCTCAGACACTCACTATCACTCTCTGACACTCTCTATCACTCTCTGATATTCTCTGACACTCTCTATCACTCTCTGACACTCTCTGACACTCACTATCACTCTCTGACACTGTTTTACACTCTCTGACACTCTCTGACACTCTCTATCACTCTCTGACACTCTCTACCACTCTCTATCACTCTCTGACACTCACTGACACACTCAGACACTCACTATCACTCTCTGACACTCACGATCATTCTCTGACGCTCTCTATCACTCTCTGACACTCTCTGATACTTTCTATCACTCTCTATCACTCTCTATCACTCTCTATCACTCTCTAGCACTCTCTGACACTCACTGACACTCTCAGACACTCACTATCACTCTCTGACACTCACTATCACTCTCTGACACTCTCTATCACTCTCTATATCTCTCTGACACTCTCTGACACTCTCTTTCACTCTGTATCACTCTCTGACACTCTCAGACACTCACTGTCACTCACTGACACTCTCTAACACTCTCTAACACTCTCTGTCACTCTCTATCTCTCTCTGACACTCTCTGACAGTCTCTGACAGTCTCAGTCAATCACTATCACTCTCTGATACTCTCTGACGCTCACTATCACTCTCTGACACTCTCTATCACTCTCTGACACGCTCTGACACGCTCTGACACTCTCAGACACTCACTAACACTCTCTGACACTCTCTGACACTCACTATCACTCTCTGACACTCTCTGACACTCACTATCACTCTCTGACACTCTCTATCACTCTCTGACACGCTCTGACACTCTCAGACACTCACGATCACTCTCTGACACTCTCTGAAACTCTCAGACACTCACGATCACTCTCTGACACTCTCTATCACTCTCTGACACGCTCTGACACTCTCAGACACTCACGATCACTCTCTGACACTCTCTGACACTCACTATCACTCTCTGACACTCTCTATCACTCTCTGACACGCTCTGACACTCTCAGACACTCTCTATCTCTCTCTGACACTCTCTGGCACTCTCTCTCACTCTGTATCACTCTCTGACAATCTCAGACACTCACTATCACTCTCTGACACTCTCTATCACTCTCCGATATTCTCTGACACTCTCTATCACTCTCTGACACTCTCTGACACTCACTATCACTCTCTGACACTGTTTTACACTCTCTGACACTCTCTGACACTCTCTATCACTCTCTGACACTCTCTATTACTCACTATCACTCTCTGACACTCACTATCACTCTCTGACGCTCTCTATCACTCTCTGACACTCTCTATCACTCTCTATCACTCTCTGACACTCTCTATCACTCTCTATCACTCTCTGACACTCACTGACACTCTCAGACATTCACTATCACTCTCTGACACTCACTATCACTCTCTGACACTCACTATCACTCTCTGACGCTCTCTATCACTCTCTATCACTCTCTGACACTCTCTATCACTCTCAGACACTCTCAGAGACTCACTATCACTCTCTGACACTCTCTATCACTCTCTGACACAGTCTGATACATTCTATCACTCTCTGACACTCTCAGACACTCACTATCACTCTCTGACACTCTCTATGACACGCTGACTCTCTCTGACACTCTCTATCACTCTCCGACACTCTCGGACACTCTATGAAACTCTCAGACACTCACTATCACTCTGTGACACTCACTATCACTCTCTGACACTCACTATCACTCTCTGACACTCTCTATCACTCTCTATCTCTCTCTGACACTCTCTATCACACTGTATCACTCTCTGACACTCTCAGACACTCACTATCACTCTCTGACACTATCTATCACTCTCTGATATTCTCTGACACTCTCTATCACTCTCTGACACTCACTATCACTCTCTGACACTGTCTTACACTCTCTGACACTCTCTGACACTCTCTATCACTCTCTGACACTCTCTATCACTCTCTGACACTCACTGACACACTCAGACATTCACTATCACTCTCTGACACTCTCTATCACTCTCTATCACTCTGCGACACTCACTGACACTCTCAGACACTCACTATCACTCTCTGACACTCACTATCACTCTCTGACACTCTCTATCACTCTCTGACGCTCTCCATCACTCTCTGACACTCTCTGACACTCTCTATCATTCTCAGACACTCTCAGAGACTCACTATCACTCTCTGACACTCTCTATCAGTCTCTGACACTCTCTGACACACTCTGACACACTCTATCAAACTCTGACACTCTCTATCACTCTCTTTCACTCTATATCTCTCTGACACTCTCTGACACTCTCTTTCACTCTGTATCACTCTCTGACACTCTCAGACACTCACTATCACTCTCTGACACTCTCTAATACTCTCTGACACTCTCTATCTCTCTCTGACACTCTCTGACAGTCTCTGACAATCTCAGACACTCACTATCACTCTCTGATACTCTCTGACACTCACAATCACTCTCTGACACTCTCTATCACTCTCTGACACGCTCTGACACTCTCAGACACTCACTATCACTCTCTGACACTCTCTGACACTCACTATCACTCTCTGACACTGTCATACAATCTCTGACACTCTCTGACACTCACTATCACTCTCTGACACTCTCTGTCACTCTCGGACACTCTCGGACACTCTCTGAAACTCTCAGACACTCACTATCACTCTCTGACACTCACTATCACTCTCTGACACTCACTATCACTCTCTGACACTCTCTATCACTCTCTATCTCTCTCTGACACTCTCTGACACTCTCTGACACTCTCTATCACTCTGTATCACTCTCTGACCCTCTCAGACACTCACTATCACTCTCTGACACTCTCTATCACTCTCTGATATTCTCTGACACTCTCTATCACTCTCTGACACTCTCTGACACTCACTATCACTCTGTGACACTGTTTTACACTCTCTGACACACTCTGACACTCTCTATCACTCTCTGACACTCTCTACCACTCTCTATCACTCTCTGACACTCACTGACACACTCAGACACTCACTATCACTCTCTGACACTCACGATCACTCTCTGACGCTCTCTATCACTCTCTGACACTCTCTGATACTCTCTATCACTCTCTATCACTCTCTATCACTCTCTATCACTCTCTAGCACTCTCTGACACTCACTGACACTCTCAGACACTCACTATCACTCTCTGACACTCACTATCACTCTCTGACACTCTCTATCACTCTCTATATCTCTCTGACACTCTCTGACACTCTCTTTCACTCTGTATCACTCTCTGACACTCTCAGACACTCACTATCACTCTCTGACACTCTCTATCACTCTCTGACACTCTCTATCTCTCTCTGACACTCTCTGACAGTCTCTGACAGTCTCAGACAATCACTATCACTCTCTGATACTCTCTGACGCTCACTATCACTCTCTGACACTCTCTATCACTCTCTGACACGCTCTGACACTCTCAGACACTCACTAACACTCTCTGACACTCTCTGACACTCACTATCACTCTCTGACACTCTCTGACACTCACTATCACTCTCTGACACTCTCTATCACTCTCTGACACTCTCTGACACTCTCTGACACTCTCTATCACTCTCTGACACTCTCTATCACTCTCTGACACTCACTGACACACTCAGACACTCACTATCACTCTCTGACACTCTATATCACTCTCTATCACTCTCTGACACTCACTGACACTCTCAGACACTCACTATCACTCTCTGACACTCACTATCACTCTCTGACACTCTCTATCACTCTCTGACGCTCTCCATCACTCTCTGACACTCTCTGACACTCTCTATCACTCTCAGACACTCTCAGAGACTCACTATCACTCTCTGACACTCTCTATCAGTCTCTGACATTCTCTGACACACTCTGACACACTCTATCACTCTCTGACACTCTCTATCACTCTCTGACACTCACTGACATACTCAGACACTCACTATCACTCTCTGACACTCTATATCACTCTCTATCACTCTCTGACACTCACTGACACTCTCAGACACTCACTATCACTCTCTGACACTCACTATCACTCTCTGACACTCTCTATCACTCTCTGACGCTCTCCATCACTCTCCGACACTCTCTGACACTCTCTATCACTCTCAGACACTCTCAGAGACTCACTATCACTCTCTGACACTCTCTATCAGTCTCTGACATTCTCTGACACACTCTGACACACTCTATCACTCTCTGACACTCTCTATCACTCTCTATCACTCTCTGACACTCTCTATCACTCTCTGACACTCTCTATCACTCTCTATCACTCTCTATATCTCTCTGACACTCTCTTTTACTCTGGATCACTCTCTGACACTCTCAGACACTCACTATCACTCTCTGACACTCTCTAACACTCTCTGACACTCTCTATCTCTCTCTGACACTCTCTGACAGTTTCTGACAATCTCAGGCACTCACTATCACTCTCTGATACTCTCTGACACTCACTATCACTCTCTGACACTCTCTATCACTCTCTGACACCCTCTGATACTCTCAGACACTCACTATCACTCTCTGACACTCTCTGACACTCTCTATCACTCTCTGACACTCTCTATCACTCTCCGACAATCTCGGACACTCTCTGAAACTCTCAGACACTCACTATCACTCTCTGACACTCACTATCACTCTCTGACACTCACTATCACTCTCTGACACTCTCTATCACTCTCTATCTCTCTCTGACACTCTATATCACTCTATATCTCTCTCTGACACTCTCTGACACTCTCTGAAACTCTCTGACACTCTCTGACACTCTCTATCACTCTGTATCACTCTCTGACACTCTCTGATATTCTCTGACACTCTCTATCACTCTCTGACACTCACTATCACTCTCTGACACTGTCTTACACTCTGTATCACTCTCTGACCCTCTCAGACACTCACGATCACTCTCAGACACTCTCAGAGACTCACTATCACTCTCTGACACTCTCTATCACTCTCTGACACAGTCTGATACACTCTATCACTCTCTGACACTCTCAGACACTCTCTATCACTCTCTATCACTCTCCCACACTCTCGGACACTCTCTGAAACTCTCAGACACTCACTATCACTCTCTGACACTCACTATCACTCTCTGAAACTCACTATCACTCTCTGACACTCTCTATCTCTCTGACACTCTCTGACACTCTCTGACACTCTCTATCACTCTGTATCACTCTCTGACACTCTCAGACACTCACTATCACTCTCTGACACTCTCTATCACTCTCTGGTATTCTCTGACACTCTCTATCACTCTCTGACACTCTCTGACACTCACTATCACTCTCTGACATTGTCTTGCACTCTCTGACACGCTCTGACACTCTCTGACACTCTCTATCACTCTCCGCCACTCTCGGACACGCTCTGAAACTCTCAGACACTCACTATCACTCTGTGACACTCACTATCACTCTCTGACACTCACTATCACTCTCTGACACTCTCTATCACTCTATATCTCTCTCTGACACTCTCTGACACTCTCTGACACTCTCTGACACTCTCTATCACTCTGTATCACTCTCTGACACTCTCTGACACTCTCAGACACTCACTATCACTCTCTGACACTCTCTATCACTCTCTGATATTCTCTGACACTCTCTATCACTCTCTGACACTCTCTGACACTCACTATCACTCTCTGACACTGTCTTACACTCTCTGACACTCTCTGACACTCTCTATCACTCTCTGACAATCTCTATCACTCTCTATCTCTCTCTGACACTCTCTGACATTCTCTGACACTCTCTATCACTCTATATCTCTCTCTGACACTCTCTGACATTCTCTGAAACTCTCTGACACTCTCTGAAACTCTCTATCACTCTGTATCACTCTCTGACACTCTCTGACACTCTCAGACACTCACTATCACTCTCTGACACTCTCTATCACTCTCTGATATTCTCTGACACTCTCTATCACTCTCTGACACTCTCTGACACTCACTATCACTCTCTGGCACTGTCTTACACTCTCTGACACTCTCTGACACTCTCTGACACTCTCTGACACTCTCTATTACTCTCTGACACTCTCTATCACTCTCTATCTCTCTCTGACACTCTCTGACATTCTCTGACACTCACTATCACTCTGTATCACTCTCTGACCCTCTCAGACACTCACGATCACTCTCTGACACTCTCTATCACTCTCTGATATTCTCTGACACTCTCTATCACTCTCTGACACTCTCTGACACTCACTATCACTCTCTGACACTGTTTTACATTCTCTGACACTCTCTATCACTCTCTATCTCTCCCTGACAATCTCTGACTCTCTCTGACACTCTCTGACACTCTCTATCACTCTGTATCACTCTCTAATACTCTCAGACACTCACTATCACTCTCTGACACTCTCTATCACTCTCTGATATTCTCTGACACTCTCTATCACTCTCTGACACTCTCTGACACTCACTATCACTCTCTGACACTGTCTTACACTCTCTGACACTCTCTGACACTCTCTATCACTCTCTGACACTCTCTATCACTCTCTATCACTCTCTGACACTCACTGACACTCTCAGACACTCACTATCACTCTCTGACACTCACTATCACTCTCTGACGCTCTCTATCACTCTCTGACACTCTCTGACACTCTCTATCACTCTCTATCACTCTCTGACACTCTCTATCACTCTCTGACACTCACTGACACTCTCAGACACTCACTATCACTCTCTGACACTCACTATCACTCTCTGACACTCTCTATCACTCTCTGACGCTCTCTATCACTCTCTGACACTCTCTGACAATCTCTATCACTCTCAGACACTCTCAGAGACTCACTATCACTCTCTGACACTCTCTATCACTCTCTGACACACTCTGACACACTCTGACACACTCTGACACTCTCAGACTCAATCAGAGACTCACTATCACTCTCTGACACTCTCTATCACTCTCTATCACTCTCTGACACTCTCTATCACTCTCTATCGCTCTTTGACACTCTCTATCACTCTCTATCACTCTCTATATCTCTCTGACACTCTCCGACACTCTCTTTCACTCTGTATCACTCTCTGACACTCTCAGACACTCACTATCACTCTCTGACACTCTCTAACACTCTCTGACACTCTCTATCTCTCTCTGACACTCTCTAACAGTCTCTGTCAATCTCAGATACTCACTATCACTCTCTGATACTCTCTGACACTCACTATCACTCTCTGACACTCTCTATCACTCTCTGACACGCTCTGACACTCTCAGACACTCACTATCACTCTCTGACACTCTCTGACACTCACTATCACTCTCTGACACTGTCATACAATCTCTGACACTCTCTGACACTCTCTATCACTCTCTGACACTCTCTATCACTCTCCGACACACTCGGACACTCTCTGAAACTCTCAGACACTCACTATCACTCTCTGACACTCACTATCACACTCTGACACTCTCTATCTCTCTCTGACACTCTCTGACACTCTCTGACACTCTCTGACACTCTCTATCACTCTGTATCACTCTCTGACCCTCTCAGACACTCACTATCACTCTCTGACACTCTCTATCACTCTCTGAAATTCTCTGACACTCTCTATCACTCTCTGACACTCTCTGACACTCACTATCACTCTCTGACACTGTTTTACACTCTCTGACACTCTCTGACACTCTCTATCACTCTCTGACACTCTCTACCACTCTCTATCACTCTCTGACACTCACTGACACTCTCAGGCACTCACTATCACTCTCTGACACTCACTATCACTCTCTGACGCTCTCTATCACTCTCTGACACTCTCTGACACTCTCTATCACTCTCTATCACTCTCTATCACTCTCTATCACTCTCTGACACTCACTGACACTCTCAGACACTCACTATCACTCTCTGACACTCACTATCACTCTCTGACACTCTCTATCACTCTCCGAAGCTGTCTATCACTCTCTGACACTCTCTGACACTCTCAGACACTCTCAGAGACTCACTATCACTCTCTGACACTCTCTATCACTCTCTATATCTCTCTGACACTCTCTGACACTCTCTTTCACTCCGTATCACTCTCTGACACTCTCAGACACTCACTATCACTCTCTGACACTCTCTAACACTCTCTGACACTCTCTATCTCTCTCTGACACTATCTGACAGTCTCTGACAATCTCAGACAATCACTATCACTCTCTGATACTCTCTGACACTCACTATCACTCTCTGACACTCTCTATCACTCTCTGACACGCTCTGACACTCTCAGACACTCACTATCACTCTCTGACACTCTCTGACACCCTCTATCACTCTCTGACACTCTCTGACACTCACTATCACTCTCTGACACTCTCTATCACTCTCTGAGACGCTCTGACACTCTCAGACACTCACTATCACTCTCTGACACTCTCTGACACTCACTATCACTCTCTGACACTCTCCATCACTCTCTGACACGCTCTGACACTCTCAGACACTCTCTATCTCTCTCGGACACTCTCTGACACTCTCTGACACTCTCTCTCACTCTGTATCACTCTCTGACACTCTCAGACACTTACTATCACTCTCTGACACTCTCTATCACTCTCTGATATTCTCTGACACTCTCTATCACTCTCTGACACTCTCTGACACTCACTATCACTCTCTGACACTGTTTTACACTCTCTGACACTCTCTATCACTCTCTATCTCTCCCTGACACTCTCTGACTCTCTCTGACACTCTCTGACACTCTCTATCACTCTCTGACACTCTCCATCACTCTCTGACATGCTCTGACACTCTCAGACACTCTCTATCTCTCTCGGACACTCTCTGACACTCTCTGACACTCTCTCTCACTCCGTATCACTCTCTAATACTCTCAGACACTCACTATCACTCTCTGACACTCTCTATCACTCTCTGATATTCTCTGACACTCTCTAGCACTCTCTGACACTCTCTGACACTCACTATCACTCTCTGACACTGTCTTACACTCTCTGACACTCTCTGACACTCTCTATCACTCTCCGAAGCTGTCTATCACACTCTGACACTCTCTGACACTCTCAGACACTCTCAGAGACTCACTATCACTCTCTGACTCTCTCTATCACTCTCTATATCTCTCTGACACTCTCTGACACTCTCTTTCACTCCGTATCACTCTCTGACACTCTCAGACACTCACTATCACTCTCTGACACTCTCTAACACTCTCTGACACTCTCTATCTCTCTCTGACACTATCTGACAGTCTCTGACAATCTCAGACAATCACTATCACTCTCTGATACTCTCTGACACTCACTATCACTCTCTGACACTCTCTATCACTCTCTGACACGCTCTGACACTCTCAGACACTCACTATCACTCTCTGACACTCTCTGACACTCTCTGACACTCACTATCACTCTCTGACACTCTCTATCACTCTCTGACACGCTCTGACACTCTCAGACACTCACTATCACTCTCTGACACTCTCTGACACTCACTATCACTCTCTGACACTCTCCATCACTCTCTGACACGCTCTGACACTCTCAGACACTCTCTATCTCTCTCGGACACTCTCTGACACTCTCTGACACTCTCTCTCACTCTGTATCACTCTCTGACACTCTCAGACACTTACTATCACTCTCTGACACTCTCTATCACTCTCTGATATTCTCTGACACTCTCTATCACTCTCTGACACTCTCTGACACTCACTATCACTCTCTGACACTGTTTTACACGCTCTGACACTCTCTATCACTCTCTATCTCTCCCTGACACTCTCTGACTCTCTCTGACACTCTCTGACACTCTCTATCACTCTGTATCACTCTCTAATACTCTCAGGCACTCACTATCACTCTCTGACACTCTCTATCACTCTCTGATATTCTCTGACACTCTGTAGCACTCTCTGACACTCTCTGACACTCACTATCACTCTCTGACACTGTCTTACACTCTCTGACACTCTCTGACACTCTCTATCACTCTCTGACACTCTCTATCACTCTCTATCACTCTCTGACACTCACTGACAATCTCAAACACTCACTATCACTCTCTGACACTCACTATCACTCTCTGACGCTCTCTATCACTCTCTGACACTCTCTATCACTCTCTATCACTCTCTGACACTCTCTATCGCTCTCTGACACTCACTGACACTCTCAGACACTCACTATCACTCTCTGACACTCACTATCACTCTCTGACACTCTCTATCACTCTCTGACGCTCTCTATCACTCTCTGACACTCTCTGACAATCTCTATCACTCTCAGACACTCTCAGAGACTCACTATCACTCTCTATCACTCTCTATCACTCTCTGACACTCTCTGACACACTCTGACACTCTCAGACTCAATCAGAGACTCACTATCACTCTCTGACACTCTCTATCACTCTCTATCACTCTCTGACACTCTCTATCACTCTCTATCACTCTCTATCACTCTCTATCACTCTCTATCACTCTCTATATCTCTCTGACACTCTCTGACACTCTCTTTCACTCTGTATCACTCTCTGACACTCTCAGACACTCACTATCACTCTCTGACACTCTCTAACACTCTCTGACACTCTCTATCTCTCTCTGACACTCTCTGACAGTCTCTGTCAATCTCAGATACTCACTATCACTCTCTGATACTCTCTGACACTCACTATCACTCTCTGACACTCTCTATCACTCTCTGACACGCTCTGACACTCTCAGACACTCACTATCACTCTCTGACACTCTCTGACACTCACTATCACTCTCTGACACTCTCCATCACTCTCTGACACGCTCTGACACTCTCAGACACTCTCTATCTCTCTCGGACACTCTCTGACACTCTCTGACACTCTCTCTCACTCTGTATCACTCTCTGACACTCTCAGACACTTACTATCACTCTCTGACACTCTCTATCACTCTCTGATATTCTCTGACACTCTCTATCACTCTCTGACACTCTCTGACACTCACTATCACTCTGTGACACTGTTTTACACTCTCTGACACTCTCTATCACTCTCTATCTCTCCCTGACACTCTCTGACTCTCTCTGACACTCTCTGACACTCTCTATCACTCTGTATCACTCTCTAATACTCTCAGGCACTCACTATCACTCTCTGACACTCTCTATCACTCTCTGATATTCTCTGACACTCTCTAGCACTCTCTGACACTCTCTGACACTCACTATCACTCTCTGACACTGTCTTACACTCTCTGACACTCTCTGACACTCTCTATCACTCTCTGACACTCTCTATCACTCTCTATCACTCTCTGACACTCACTGACAATCTCAGACACTCACTATCACTCTCTGACACTCACTATCACTCTCTGACGCTCCTTATCACTCTCTGACACTCTCTATCACTCTCTATCACTCTCTGACACTCTCTATCACTCTCTGACACTCACTGACACTCTCAGACACTCACTATCACTCTCTGACACTCACTATCACTCTCTGACACTCTCTATCACTCTCTGACGCTCTCTATCACTCTCTGACACTCTCTGACAATCTCTATCACTCTCAGACACTCTCAGAGACTCACTATCACTCTCTATCACTCTCTATCACTCTCTGACACTCTCTGACACACTCTGACACTCTCTATCACTCTCTATCACTCTCTGACACACTCTGACACACTCTGACACTCTCAGACTCAATCAGAGACTCACTATCACTCTCTGACACTCTCTATCACTCTCTATCACTCTCTGACACTCTCTATCACTCTCTATCGCTCTTTGACACTCTCTATCACTCTCTATCACTCTCTATATCTCTCTGACACTCTCTGACACTCTCTGACACTCTCTTTCACTCTGTATCACTCTCTGACACTCTCAGACACTCACTATCACTCTCTGACACTCTCTAACACTCTCTGACACTCTCTATCTCTCTCTGACACTCTCTGACAGTCTCTGTCAATCTCAGATACTCACTATCACTCTCTGATACTCTCTGATACTCACTATCACTCTCTGACACTCTCTAACACTCTCTGACACGCTCTGACACTCTCAGACACTCACTATCACTCTCTGACACTCTCTGACACTCACTATCACTCTCTGACACTGTCATACAATCTCTGACACTCTCTGACACTCTCTATCACTCTCTGACACTCTCTATCACTCTCTGACACGCTCTGACACTCTCAGACACTCACTATCACTCTCTGACACTCTCTGACACTCACTATCACTCTCTGACACTGTCATACAATCTCTGACACTCTCTGACACTCTCTATCACTCTCTGACACTCTCTATCACTCTCCGACACACTCGGACACTCTCTGAAACTCTCAGACACTCACTATCACTCTCTGACACTCACTATCACACTCTGACACTCTCTATCTCTCTCTGACACTCTCTGACACTCTCTGACACTCTCTATCACTCTGTATCACTCTCTGACCCTCTCAGACACTCACTATCACTCTCTGACACTCTCTATCACTCTCTGAAATTCTCTGACACTCTCTATCACTCTCTGACACTCTCTGACACTCACTATCACTCTCTGACACTGTTTTACACTCTCTGACACTCTCTGACACTCTCTATCACTCTCTGACACTCTCTACCACTCTCTATCACTCTCTGACACTCACTGACACTCTCAGACACTCACTATCACTCTCTGACACTCACTATCACTCTCTGACGCTCTCTATCACTCTCTGACACTCTCTGACACTCTCTATCACTCTCTATCACTCTCTATCACTCTCTATCACACTCTGACACTCACTGACACTCTCAGACACTCACTATCACTCTCTGACACTCACTATCACTCTCTGACACTCTCTATCACTCTCCGACGCTGTCTATCACTCTCTGACACTCTCTGACACTCTCAGACACTCTCAGAGACTCACTATCACTCTCTGACACTCTCTATCACTCTCTATATCTCTCTGACACTCTCTGACACTCTCTTTCACTCCGTATCACTCTCTGACACTCTCAGACACTCACTATCACTCTCTGACACTCTCTAACACTCTCTGACACTCTCTATCTCTCTCTGACACTATCTGACAGTCTCTGACAATCTCAGACAATCACTATCACTCTCTGATACTCTCTGACACTCACTATCACTCTCTGACACTCTCTATCACTCTCTGACACGCTCTGACACTCTCAGACACTCACTATCACTCTCTGACACTCTCTGACACCCACTATCACTCTCTGACACTCTCTGACACTCACTATCACTCTCTGACACTCTCTATCACTCTCTGACACGCTCTGACACTCTCAGACACTCACTATCCCTCTCTGACACTCTCTGACACTCACTATCACTCTCTGACACTCTCCATCACTCTCTGACACGCTCTGACACTCTCAGACACTTTCTATCTCTCTCGGACACTCTCTGACACTCTCTGACACTCTCTCTCACTCTGTATCACTCTCTGACACTCTCAGACACTTACTATCACTCTCTGACACTCTCTATCACTCTCTGATATTCTCTGACACTCTATCACTCTCTGACACTCTCTGACACTCACTATCACTCTCTGACACTGTTTTACACTCTCTGACACTCTCTATCACTCTCTATCTCTCCCTGACACTCTCTGACTCTCTCTGACACTCTCTGACACTCTCTATCACTCTGTATCACTCTCTAATACTCTCAGGCACTCACTATCACTCTCTGACACTCTCTATCACTCTCTGATATTCTCTGACACTCTCTAGCACTCTCTGACACTCTCTGACACTCACTATCACTCTCTGACACTGTCTTACACTCTCTGACACTCTCTGACACTCTCTATCACTCTCTGACACTCTCTATCACTCTCTATCACTCTCTGACACTCACTGACAATCTCAGACACTCACTATCACTCTCTGACACTCACTATCACTCTCTGACGCTCCTTATCACTCTCTGACACTCTCTATCACTCTCTATCACTCTCTGACACTCTCTATCACTCTCTGACACTCACTGACACTCTCAGACACTCACTATCACTCTCTGACACTCACTATCACTCTCTGACACTCTCTATCACTCTCTGACGCTCTCTATCACTCTCTGACACTCTCTGACAATCTCTATCACTCTCAGACACTCTCAGAGACTCACTATCACTCTCTATCACTCTCTATCACTCTCTGACACTCTCTGACACACTCTGACACTCTCTATCACTCTCTATCACTCTCTGACACACTCTGACACACTCTGACACTCTCAGACTCAATCAGAGACTCACTATCACTCTCTGACACTCTCTATCACTCTCTATCACTCTCTGACACTCTCTATCACTCTCTATCGCTCTTTGACACTCTCTATCACTCTCTATCACTCTCTATATCTCTCTGACACTCTCTGACACTCTCTGACACTCTCTTTCACTCTGTATCACTCTCTGACACTCTCAGACACTCACTATCACTCTCTGACACTCTCTAACACTCTCTGACACTCTCTATCTCTCTCTGACACTCTCTGACAGTCTCTGTCAATCTCAGATACTCACTATCACTCTCTGATACTCTCTGATACTCACTATCACTCTCTGACACTCTCTATCACTCTCTGACACGCTCTGACACTCTCAGACACTCACTATCACTCTCTGACACTCTCTGACACTCACTATCACTCTCTGACACTGTCATACAATCTCTGACACTCTCTGACACACTCTATCACTCTCTGACACTCTCTATCACTCTCTGACACGCTCTGACACTCTCAGACACTCACTATCACTCTCTGACACTCTCTGACACTCACTATAACTCTCTGACACTGTCATACAATCTCTGACACTCTCTGACACTCTCTATCACTCTCTGACACTCTCTATCACTCTCCGACACACTCGGACACTCTCTGAAACTCTCAGACACTCACTATCACTCTCTGACACTCACTATCACACTCTGACACTCTCTATCTCTCTCTGACACTCTCTGACACTCTCTGACACTCTCTATCACTCTGTATCACTCTCTGACCCTCTCAGACACTCACTATCACTCTCTGACACTCTCTATCACTCTCTGAAATTCTCTGACACTCTCTATCACTCTCTGACACTCTCTGACACTCACTATCACTCTCTGACACTGTTTTACACTCTCTGACACTCTCTGACACTCGCTATCACTCTCTGACACTCTCTGACACTCTCTATCACTCTCTGACACTCTCTACCACTCTCTATCACTCTCTGACACTCACTGACACTCTCAGACACTCACTATCACTCTCTGACACTCACTATCACTCTCTGACGCTCTCTATCACTCTCTGACACTCTCTGACACTCTCTATCACTCTCTATCACTCTCTATCACTCTCTATCACTCTCTATCACACTCTGACACTCACTGACACTCTCAGACACTCACTATCACTCTCTGACACTCACTATCACTCTCTGACACTCTCTATCACTCTCCGACGCTGTCTATCACTCTCTGACACTCTCTGACACTCTCAGACACTCTCAGAGACTCACTATCACTCTCTGACACTCTCTATCACTCTCTATATCTCTCTGACACTCTCTGACACTCTCTTTCACTCCGTATCACTCTCTGACACTCTCAGACACTCACTATCACTCTCTGACACTCTCTAACACTCTCTGACACTCTCTATCTCTCTCTGACACTATCTGACAGTCTCTGACAATCTCAGACAATCACTATCACTCTCTGATACTCTCTGACACTCACTATCACTCTCTGACACTCTCTATCACTCTCTGACACGCTCTGACACTCTCAGACACTCACTATCACTCTCTGACACTCTCTGACACCCACTATCACTCTCTGACACTCTCTGACACTCACTATCACTCTCTGACACTCTCTATCACTCTCTGACACGCTCTGACACTCTCAGACACTCACTATCCCTCTCTGACACTCTCTGACACTCACTATCACTCTCTGACACTCTCCATCACTCTCTGACACGCTCTGACATTCTCAGACACTTTCTATCTCTCTCGGACACTCTCTGAAACTCTCTGACACTCTCTCTCACTCTGTATCACTCTCTGACACTCTCAGACACTTACTATCACTCTCTGACACTCTCTATCACTCTCTGATATTCTCTGACACTCTATCACTCTCTGACACTCTCTGACACTCACTATCACTCTCTGACACTGTTTTACACGCTCTGACACTCTCTATCACTCTCTATCTCTCCCTGACACTCTCTGTCTCTCTCTGACACTCTCTGACACTCTCTATCACTCTGTATCACTCTCTAATACTCTCAGACACTCACTATCACTCTCTGACACTCTCTGTCACTCTCTGATATACTCTGACACTCTCTAGCACTCTCTGACACTCTCTGACACTCACTATCACTCTCTGACACTGTCTTACACTCTCTGACACTCTCTGACACTCTCTATCACTCTCTGACACTCTCTATCACTCTCTATCACTCTCTGACACTCACTGACAATCTCAGACACTCACTATCACTCTCTGACACTCACTATCACTCTCTGACGCTCTCTATCACTCTCTATCACTCTCTGACACTCACTGACAATCTCAGACACTCACTATCACTCTCTGACACTCACTATCACTCTCTGACACTCTCTATCACTCTCTATCACTCTCTGACACTCACTGACAATCTCAGACACTCACTATCACTCTCTGACACTCACTATCACTCTCTGACGCTCCTTATCACTCTCTGACACTCTCTATCACTCTCTATCACTCTCTGACACTCTCTATCACTCTCTGACACTCACTGACACTCTCAGACACTCACTATCACTCTCTGACACTCACTATCACTCTCTGACACTCTCTATCACTCTCTGACGCTCTCTATCACTCTCTGACACTCTCTGACAATCTCTATCACTCTCAGACACTCTCAGAGACTCACTATCACTCTCTATCACTCTCTATCACTCTCTGACACTCTCTGACACACTCTGACACTCTCTATCACTCTCTATCACTCTCTGACACACTCTGACACACTCTGACACTCTCAGACTCAATCAGAGACTCACTATCACTCTCTGACACTCTCTATCACTCTCTATCACTCTCTGACACTCTCTATCACTCTCTATCGCTCTTTGACACTCTCTATCACTCTCTATCACTCTCTATATCTCTCTGACACTCTCTGACACTCTCTGACACTCTCTTTCACTCTGTATCACTCTCTGACACTCTCAGACACTCACTATCACTCTCTGACACTCTCTAACACTCTCTGACACTCTCTATCTCTCTCTGACACTCTCTGACAGTCTCTGTCAATCTCAGATACTCACTATCACTCTCTGATACTCTCTGATACTCACTATCACTCTCTGACACTCTCTATCACTCTCTGACACGCTCTGACACTCTCAGACACTCACTATCACTCTCTGACACTCTCTGACACTCACTATCACTCTCTGACACTGTCATACAATCTCTGACACTCTCTGACACTCTCTATCACTCTCTGACACTCTCTATCACTCTCTGACACGCTCTGACACTCTCAGACACTCACTATCACTCTCTGACACTCTCTGACACTCACTATCACTCTCTGACACTGTCATACAATCTCTGACACTCTCTGACACTCTCTATCACTCTCTGACACTCTCTATCACTCTCCGACACACTCGGACACTCTCTGAAACTCTCAGACACTCACTATCACTCTCTGACACTCACTATCACACTCTGACACTCTCTATCTCTCTCTGACACTCTCTGACACTCTCTGACACTCTCTATCACTCTGTATCACTCTCTGACCCTCTCAGACACTCACTATCACTCTCTGACACTCTCTATCACTCTCTGAAATTCTCTGACACTCTCTATCACTCTCTGACACTCTCTGACACTCACTATCACTCTCTGACACTGTTTTACACTCTCTGACACTCTCTGACACTCTCTATCACTCTCTGACACTCTCTACCACTCTCTATCACTCTCTGACACTCACTGACACTCTCAGACACTCACTATCACTCTCTGACACTCACTATCACTCTCTGACGCTCTCTATCACTCTCTGACACTCTCTGACACTCTCTATCACTCTCTATCACTCTCTATCACTCTCTATCACACTCTGACACTCACTGACACTCTCAGACACTCACTATCACTCTCTGACACTCACTATCACTCTCTGACACTCTCTATCACTCTCCGACGCTGTCTATCACTCTCTGACACTCTCTGACACTCTCAGACACTCTCAGACACTCACAGAGACTCACTATCACTCTCTATCACTCTCTATCACTCTCTGACACTCTCTGACACGCTCTGACACTCTCTATCACTCTCTGACACACTCTGACACACTCTGACACTCTCAGACTCAATCAGAGACTCACTATCACTCTCTGACACTCTCTATCACTCTCTATCACTCTCTGACACTCTCTATCACTCTCTATCGCTCTTTGACACTCTCTATCACTCTCTATCACTCTCTATATCTCTCTGACACTCTCTGACACTCTCTTTCACTCTGTATCACTCTCTGACACTCTCAGACACTCACTATCACTCTCTGACACTCTCTAACACTCTCTGACACTCTCTATCTCTCTCTGACACTCTCTGACAGTCTCTGTCAATCTCAGATACTCACTATCACTCTCTGATACTCTCTGACACTCACTATCACTCTCTGACACTCGCTATCACTCTCTGACACGCTCTGACACTCTCAGACACTCACTATCACTCTCTGACACTCTCTGACACTCACTATCACTCTCTGACACTGTCATACAATATCTGACACTCTCTGACACTCTCTATCACTCTCCGACACTCTCTATCACTCTCCGACACTCTCTATCTCTCTCTGACACTCTCTGACACTCTCTGACACTCTCTGACACTCTCTATCACTCTGTATCACTCTCTGACCCTCTCAGACACTCACTATCACTCTCTGACACTCTCTATCACTCTCTGAAATTCTCTGACACTCTCTATCACTCTCTGACACTCTCTGACACTCACTATCACTCTCTGACACTGTTTTACACTCTCTGACACTCTCTGACACTCTCTATCACTCTCTGACACTCTCTACCACTCTCTATCACTCTCTGACACTCACTGACACTCTCAGACACTCACTATCACTCTCTGACACTCACTATCACTCTCTGACGCTCTCTATCACTCTCTGACACTCTCTGACACTCTCTATCACTCTCTATCACTCTCTATCACTCTCTATCACTCTCTGACACTCACTGACACTCTCAGACACTCACTATCACTCTCTGACACTCACTATCACTCTCTGACACTCTCTATCACTCTCCGACGCTGTCTATCACTCTCTGACACTCTCTGACACTGTCAGACACTCTCAGAGACTCACTATCACTCTCTGACACTCTCTATCACTCTCTATATCTCTCTGACACTCTCTGACACTCTCTTTCACTCCGTATCACTCTCTGACACTCTCAGACACTCACTATCACTCTCTGACACTCTCTAACTCTCTCTGACACTCTCTATCTCTCTCTGACACTCTCTGACAGTCTCTGACAATCTCAGACAATCACTATCACTCTCTGATACTCTCAGACAATCACTATCACTCTCTGATACTCTCTGACACTCACTATCACTCTCTGACACTCTCTATCACTCTCTGACACGCTCTGACACTCTCAGACACTCACTATCACTCTCTGACACTCTCTGACACCCACTATCACTCTCTGACACTCTCTGACACTCACTATCACTCTCTGACACTCTCTATCACTCTCTGACACGCTCTGACACTCTCAGACACCCACTATCACTCTCTGACACTCTCTGACACTCACTATCACTCTCTGACACTCTCCATCACTCTCTGACACGCTCTGACACTCTCAGACACTCTCTATCTCTCTCTGACACTCTCTGACAGTCTCTGACAATCTCAGACACTCACTATCACTCCCTGATACTCTCTGACACTCACTATCAGTCTCTGACACTCTCTATCACTCTCTGACACGCTCTGACACTGTCAGACACTCACTATCACTCGCTGACACTCTCTGACACTCTATCACTCTCTATCACTCTCTGACACTCTCTATCACTCTCTATCACTCTCTATATATCTCTGACACTCTCTGACACTCTCTTTCACTCTGTATCACTCTCTGACACTCTCAGACACTCACTATCACTCTCTGACACTCTCTAACACTCTCTGACACTCTCTATCTCTCTCTGACACTCTCTGACAGTCTCTGACAATCTCAGACACTCACTATCACTCCCTGATACTCTCTGACACTCACTATCAGTCTCTGACACTCTCTATCACTCTCTGACACGCTCTGACACTGTCAGACACTCACTATCACTCGCTGACACTCTCTGACATTCACTATCACTCTCTGACACTGTCATACAATCTCTGACACTCTCTGACACTCTCTATCACTCTCTATCACTCTCTGACACTCTCTATCACTCTCCGACATTCTCGGACACTCTCTGAAACTCTCAGACACTCACTATCACTCTCTGACACTCACTATCACTCTCTGACACTCTCTATCACTCTCTATCTCTCTCTGACACTCTCTGACACTCTCTGACACTCTCTAACACTCTGCATCACTCTCTGACCCTCTCAGACACTCACGATCACTCTCAGACACTCTCAGAGACTCACTATCACTCTCTGACACTCTCTATCACTCTCTGACACAGCCTGATACTCTCTATCACTCTCTGACACTCTCAGACACTCTCTATTACTCTCTGACGCTCTCTATCACTCTCTGACACTCTCTGACACTCTCTATCACTCTCAGACACTCTCAGAGACTCACTATCACTCTCTGACATTCTCTATCACTCTCTGACACAGTCTGATACACTCTATCACTCTCTGACACTCTCAGAAACTCTCTATCACTCTCTGACGCTCCCTATCACTCTCTGACACTCTCTGACACTCTCTATTACTCTCAGACACTCTCAGACACTCACTATCAATCTCTGACACTCTCTATCACACGCTGACTCTCTCTGACACTCTCTATCACTCTCCGACACTCTTGGACACTCTCTGAAACTCTCAGACACTCACTATCACTCTGTGACACTCACTATCTCTCTCTGACACTCAATATCACTCTCTGACACTCTCTATCACTCTATATCTCTCTCTGACACTCTCTGACACTCTCTGACACTCTCTGACACTCTCTATCACTCTGTATCACTCTCTGACACTCTCAGACACTCACCATCACTCTCTGACACTCACTATCACTCTCTGACACTCTCTATCACTCTCTGACGCTCTCTATCACTCTCTGACACTCTCTGACAATCTCTATCACTCTCAGACACTCTCAGAGACTCACTATCACTCTCTATCACTCTCTATCACTCTCTGACACTCTCTGACACACTCTGACACTCTCTATCACTCTCTATCACTCTCTGACACACTCTGACACACTCTGACACTCTCAGACTCAATCAGAGACTCACTATCACTCTCTGACACTCTCTATCACTCTCTATCACTCTCTGACACTCTCTATCACTCTCTATCGCTCTTTGACACTCTCTATCACTCTCTATCACTCTCTATATCTCTCTGACACTCTCTGACACTCTCTGACACTCTCTTTCACTCTGTATCACTCTCTGACACTCTCAGACACTCACTATCACTCTCTGACACTCTCTAACACTCTCTGACACTCTCTATCTCTCTCTGACACTCTCTGACAGTCTCTGTCAATCTCAGATACTCACTATCACTCTCTGATACTCTCTGATACTCACTATCACTCTCTGACACTCTCTATCACTCTCTGACACGCTCTGACACTCTCAGACACTCACTATCACTCTCTGACACTCTCTGACACTCACTATCACTCTCTGACACTGTCATACAATCTCTGACACTCTCTGACACTCTCTATCACTCTCTGACACTCTCTATCACTCTCTGACACGCTCTGACACTCTCAGACACTCACTATCACTCTCTGACACTCTCTGACACTCACTATCACTCTCTGACACTGTCATACAATCTCTGACACTCTCTGACACTCTCTATCACTCTCTGACACTCTCTATCACTCTCCGACACACTCGGACACTCTCTGAAACTCTCAGACACTCACTATCACTCTCTGACACTCACTATCACACTCTGACACTCTCTATCTCTCTCTGACACTCTCTGACACTCTCTGACACTCTCTATCACTCTGTATCACTCTCTGACCCTCTCAGACACTCACTATCACTCTCTGACACTCTCTATCACTCTCTGAAATTCTCTGACACTCTCTATCACTCTCTGACACTCTCTGACACTCACTATCACTCTCTGACACTGTTTTACACTCTCTGACACTCTCTGACACTCTCTATCACTCTCTGACACTCTCTACCACTCTCTATCACTCTCTGACACTCACTGACACTCTCAGACACTCACTATCACTCTCTGACACTCACTATCACTCTCTGACGCTCTCTATCACTCTCTGACACTCTCTGACACTCTCTATCACTCTCTATCACTCTCTATCACTCTCTATCACACTCTGACACTCACTGACACTCTCAGACACTCACTATCACTCTCTGACACTCACTATCACTCTCTGACACTCTCTATCACTCTCCGACGCTGTCTATCACTCTCTGACACTCTCTGACACTCTCAGACACTCTCAGACACTCACAGAGACTCACTATCACTCTCTATCACTCTCTATCACTCTCTGACACTCTCTGACACGCTCTGACACTCTCTATCACTCTCTGACACACTCTGACACACTCTGACACTCTCAGACTCAATCAGAGACTCACTATCACTCTCTGACACTCTCTATCACTCTCTATCACTCTCTGACACTCTCTATCACTCTCTATCGCTCTTTGACACTCTCTATCACTCTCTATCACTCTCTATATCTCTCTGACACTCTCTGACACTCTCTTTCACTCTGTATCACTCTCTGACACTCTCAGACACTCACTATCACTCTCTGACACTCTCTAACACTCTCTGACACTCTCTATCTCTCTCTGACACTCTCTGACAGTCTCTGTCAATCTCAGATACTCACTATCACTCTCTGATACTCTCTGACACTCACTATCACTCTCTGACACTCGCTATCACTCTCTGACACGCTCTGACACTCTCAGACACTCACTATCACTCTCTGACACTCTCTGACACTCACTATCACTCTCTGACACTGTCATACAATATCTGACACTCTCTGACACTCTCTATCACTCTCCGACACTCTCTATCACTCTCCGACACTCTCTATCTCTCTCTGACACTCTCTGACACTCTCTGACACTCTCTATCACTCTGTATCACTCTCTGACCCTCTCAGACACTCACTATCACTCTCTGACACTCTCTATCACTCTCTGAAATTCTCTGACACTCTCTATCACTCTCTGACACTCTCTGACACTCACTATCACTCTCTGACACTGTTTTACACTCTCTGACACTCTCTGACACTCTCTATCACTCTCTGACACTCTCTACCACTCTCTATCACTCTCTGACACTCACTGACACTCTCAGACACTCACTATCACTCTCTGACACTCACTATCACTCTCTGACGCTCTCTATCACTCTCTGACACTCTCTGACACTCTCTATCACTCTCTATCACTCTCTATCACTCTCTATCACTCTCTGACACTCACTGACACTCTCAGACACTCACTATCACTCTCTGACACTCACTATCACTCTCTGACACTCTCTATCACTCTCCGACGCTGTCTATCACTCTCTGACACTCTCTGACACTGTCAGACACTCTCAGAGACTCACTATCACTCTCTGACACTCTCTATCACTCTCTATATCTCTCTGACACTCTCTGACACTCTCTTTCACTCCGTATCACTCTCTGACACTCTCAGACACTCACTATCACTCTCTGACACTCTCTAACTCTCTCTGACACTCTCTATCTCTCTCTGACACTCTCTGACAGTCTCTGACAATCTCAGACAATCACTATCACTCTCTGATACTCTCAGACAATCACTATCACTCTCTGATACTCTCTGACACTCACTATCACTCTCTGACACTCTCTATCACTCTCTGACACGCTCTGACACTCTCAGACACTCACTATCACTCTCTGACACTCTCTGACACCCACTATCACTCTCTGACACTCTCTGACACTCACTATCACTCTCTGACACTCTCTATCACTCTCTGACACGCTCTGACACTCTCAGACACCCACTATCACTCTCTGACACTCTCTGACACTCACTATCACTCTCTGACACTCTCCATCACTCTCTGACACGCTCTGACACTCTCAGACACTCTCTATCTCTCTCTGACACTCTCTGACAGTCTCTGACAATCTCAGACACTCACTATCACTCCCTGATACTCTCTGACACTCACTATCAGTCTCTGACACTCTCTATCACTCTCTGACACGCTCTGACACTGTCAGACACTCACTATCACTCGCTGACACTCTCTGACACTCTATCACTCTCTATCACTCTCTGACACTCTCTATCACTCTCTATCACTCTCTATATATCTCTGACACTCTCTGACACTCTCTTTCACTCTGTATCACTCTCTGACACTCTCAGACACTCACTATCACTCTCTGACACTCTCTAACACTCTCTGACACTCTCTATCTCTCTCTGACACTCTCTGACAGTCTCTGACAATCTCAGACACTCACTATCACTCCCTGATACTCTCTGACACTCACTATCAGTCTCTGACACTCTCTATCACTCTCTGACACGCTCTGACACTGTCAGACACTCACTATCACTCGCTGACACTCTCTGACATTCACTATCACTCTCTGACACTGTCATACAATCTCTGACACTCTCTGACACTCTCTATCACTCTCTATCACTCTCTGACACTCTCTATCACTCTCCGACATTCTCGGACACTCTCTGAAACTCTCAGACACTCACTATCACTCTCTGACACTCACTATCACTCTCTGACACTCTCTATCACTCTCTATCTCTCTCTGACACTCTCTGACACTCTCTGACACTCTCTAACACTCTGCATCACTCTCTGACCCTCTCAGACACTCACGATCACTCTCAGACACTCTCAGAGACTCACTATCACTCTCTGACACTCTCTATCACTCTCTGACACAGCCTGATACTCTCTATCACTCTCTGACACTCTCAGACACTCTCTATTACTCTCTGACGCTCTCTATCACTCTCTGACACTCTCTGACACTCTCTATCACTCTCAGACACTCTCAGAGACTCACTATCACTCTCTGACATTCTCTATCACTCTCTGACACAGTCTGATACACTCTATCACTCTCTGACACTCTCAGAAACTCTCTATCACTCTCTGACGCTCCCTATCACTCTCTGACACTCTCTGACACTCTCTATTACTCTCAGACACTCTCAGACACTCACTATCAATCTCTGACACTCTCTATCACACGCTGACTCTCTCTGACACTCTCTATCACTCTCCGACACTCTTGGACACTCTCTGAAACTCTCAGACACTCACTATCACTCTGTGACACTCACTATCTCTCTCTGACACTCAATATCACTCTCTGACACTCTCTATCACTCTATATCTCTCTCTGACACTCTCTGACACTCTCTGACACTCTCTGACACTCTCTATCACTCTGTATCACTCTCTGACACTCTCAGACACTCACCATCACTCTCTGACACTCTCTAACACTCTCTGATATTCTCTGACTCTCTCTATCACTCTCTGACACTCTCTGACACTCACTATCACTCTCTGACACTGTCTTACACTCTCTGACACTCTCTGACACTCTTGATCACTCTCTGACACTCTCTATCACTCTCTGACACTCTCTGACACTCTCAGACAGTCACTATCACTCTCTGACACTCTCTATCACTCTCTGATATTCTCTGACACTCTCTATCACTCTCTGACACTCTCTGACACTCACTATCACTCTCTGACACTGTCTTACACTCTCTGACACTCTCTGACACTCTCTATCACTCTCTGACACTCTCTATCACTCTCTATCGCTCTTTGACACTCTCTATCACTCTCTATCACTCTCTATATCTCTCTGACACTCTCTGACACTCTCTGACACTCTCTTTCACTCTGTATCACTCTCTGACACTCTCAGACACTCACTATCACTCTCTGACACTCTCTAACACTCTCTGACACTCTCTATCTCTCTCTGACACTCTCTGACAGTCTCTGTCAATCTCAGATACTCACTATCACTCTCTGATACTCTCTGATACTCACTATCACTCTCTGACACTCTCTATCACTCTCTGACACGCTCTGACACTCTCAGACACTCACTATCACTCTCTGACACTCTCTGACACTCACTATCACTCTCTGACACTGTCATACAATCTCTGACACTCTCTGACACTCTCTATCAATCTCTGACACTCTCTATCACTCTCCGACACACTCGGACACTCTCTGAAACTCTCAGACACTCACTATCACTCTCTGACACTCACTATCACACTCTGACACTCTCTATCTCTCTCTGACACTCTCTGACACTCTCTGACACTCTCTATCACTCTGTATCACTCTCTGACCCTCTCAGACACTCACTATCACTCTCTGACACTCTCTATCACTCTCTGAAATTCTCTGACACTCTCTATCACTCTCTGACACTCTCTGACACTCACTATCACTCTCTGACACTGTTTTACACTCTCTGACACTCTCTGACACTCGCTATCACTCTCTGACACTCTCTACCACTCTCTATCACTCTCTGACACTCACTGACACTCTCAGACACTCACTATCACTCTCTGACACTCACTATCACTCTCTGACGCTCTCTATCACTCTCTGACACTCTCTGACACTCTCTATCACTCTCTATCACTCTCTATCACTCTCTATCACACTCTGACACTCACTGACACTCTCAGACACTCACTATCACTCTCTGACACTCACTATCACTCTCTGACACTCTCTATCACTCTCCGACGCTGTCTATCACTCTCTGACACTCTCTGACACTCTCAGACACTCTCAGAGACTCACTATCACTCTCTGACACTCTCTATCACTCTCTATATCTCTCTGACACTCTCTGACACTCTCTTTCACTCCGTATCACTCTCTGACACTCTCAGACACTCACTATCACTCTCTGACACTCTCTAACACTCTCTGACACTCTCTATCTCTCTCTGACACTATCTGACAGTCTCTGACAATCTCAGACAATCACTATCACTCTCTGATACTCTCTGACACTCACTATCACTCTCTGACACTCTCTATCACTCTCTGACACGCTCTGACACTCTCAGACACTCACTATCACTCTCTGACACTCTCTGACACCCACTATCACTCTCTGACACTCTCTGACACTCACTATCACTCTCTGACACTCTCTATCACTCTCTGACACGCTCTGACACTCTCAGACACTCACTATCCCTCTCTGACACTCTCTGACACTCACTATCACTCTCTGACACTCTCCATCACTCTCTGACACGCTCTGACACTCTCAGACACTTTCTATCTCTCTCGGACACTCTCTGACACTCTCTGACACTCTCTCTCACTCTGTATCACTCTCTGACACTCTCAGACACTTACTATCACTCTCTGACACTCTCTATCACTCTCTGATATTCTCTGACACTCTATCACTCTCTGACACTCTCTGACACTCACTATCACTCTCTGACACTGTTTTACACGCTCTGACACTCTCTATCACTCTCTATCTCTCCCTGACACTCTCTGTCTCTCTCTGACACTCTCTGACACTCTCTATCACTCTGTATCACTCTCTAATACTCTCAGAAACTCACTATCACTCTCTGACACTCTCTGTCACTCTCTGATATACTCTGACACTCTCTAGCACTCTCTGACACTCTCTGACACTCACTATCACTCTCTGACACTGTCTTACACTCTCTGACACTCTCTGACACTCTCTATTACTCTCAGACACTCTCAGACACTCACTATCAATCTCTGACACTCTCTATCACACGCTGACTCTCTCTGACACTCTCTATCACTCTCCGACACTCTTGGACACTCTCTGAAACTCTCAGACACTCACTATCACTCTGTGACACTCACTATCTCTCTCTGACACTCAATATCACTCTCTGACACTCTCTATCACTCTATAACTCTCTCTGACACTCTCTGACACTCTCTGACACTCTCTGACACTCTCTATCACTCTGTATCACTCTCTGACACTCTCAGACACTCACCATCACTCTCTGACACTCTCTAACACTCTCTGATATTCTCTGACTCTCTCTATCACTCTCTGACACTCTCTGACACTCACTATCACTCTCTGACACTGTCTTACACTCTCTGACACTCTCTGACACTCTTGATCACTCTCTGACACTCTCTATCTCTCTCTGACACTCTCTGACACTCTCTGACACTCTCTGACACTCTCTATCACTCTGTATCACTCTCTGACACTCTCAGACACTCACCATCACTCTCTGACACTCTCTATCACTCTCTGATATTCTCTGACACTCTCTATCACTCTCTGACACTCTCTGACACTCACTATCACTCTCTGACACTGTCTTACACTCTCTGACACTCTCTGACACTCTCTATCACTCTCTGACACTCTCTATCACTCTCTATCGCTCTTTGACACTCTCTATCACTCTCTATCACTCTCTATATCTCTCTGACACTCTCTGACACTCTCTGACACTCTCTTTCACTCTGTATCACTCTCTGACACTCTCAGACACTCACTATCACTCTCTGACACTCTCTAACACTCTCTGACACTCTCTATCTCTCTCTGACACTCTCTGACAGTCTCTGTCAATCTCAGATACTCACTATCACTCTCTGATACTCTCTGATACTCACTATCACTCTCTGACACTCTCTATCACTCTCTGACACGCTCTGACACTTTCAGACACTCACTATCACTCTCTGACACTCTCTGACACTCACTATCACTCTCTGACACTGTCATACAATCTCTGACACTCTCTGACACTCTCTATCACTCTCTGACACTCTCTATCACTCTCCGACACACTCGGACACTCTCTGAAACTCTCAGACACTCACTATCACTCTCTGACACTCACTATCACACTCTGACACTCTCTATCTCTCTCTGACACTCTCTGACACTCTCTGACACTCTCTATCACTCTGTATCACTCTCTGACCCTCTCAGACACTCACTATCACTCTCTGACACTCTCTATCACTCTCTGAAATTCTCTGACACTCTCTATCACTCTCTGACACTCTCTGACACTCACTATCACTCTCTGACACTGTTTTACACTCTCTGACACTCTCTGACACTCGCTATCACTCTCTGACACTCTCTACCACTCTCTATCACTCTCTGACACTCACTGACACTCTCAGACACTCACTATCACTCTCTGACACTCACTATCACTCTCTGACGCTCTCTATCACTCTCTGACACTCTCTGACACTCTCTATCACTCTCTATCACTCTCTATCACTCTCTATCACACTCTGACACTCACTGACACTCTCAGACACTCACTATCACTCTCTGACACTCACTATCACTCTCTGACACTCTCTATCACTCTCCGACGCTGTCTATCACTCTCTGACACTCTCTGACACTCTCAGACACTCTCAGAGACTCACTATCACTCTCTGACACTCTCTATCACTCTCTATATCTCTCTGACACTCTCTGACACTCTCTTTCACTCCGTATCACTCTCTGACACTCTCAGACACTCACTATCACTCTCTGACACTCTCTAACACTCTCTGACACTCTCTATCTCTCTCTGACACTATCTGACAGTCTCTGACAATCTCAGACAATCACTATCACTCTCTGATACTCTCTGACACTCACTATCACTCTCTGACACTCTCTATCACTCTCTGACACGCTCTGACACTCTCAGACACTCACTATCACTCTCTGACACTCTCTGACACCCACTATCACTCTCTGACACTCTCTGACACTCACTATCACTCTCTGACACTCTCTATCACTCTCTGACACGCTCTGACACTCTCAGACACTCACTATCCCTCTCTGACACTCTCTGACACTCACTATCACTCTCTGACACTCTCCATCACTCTCTGACACGCTCTGACACTCTCAGACACTTTCTATCTCTCTCGGACACTCTCTGACACTCTCTGACACTCTCTCTCACTCTGTATCACTCTCTGACACTCTCAGACACTTACTATCACTCTCTGACACTCTCTATCACTCTCTGATATTCTCTGACACTCTATCACTCTCTGACACTCTCTGACACTCACTATCACTCTCTGACACTGTTTTACACGCTCTGACACTCTCTATCACTCTCTATCTCTCCCTGACACTCTCTGTCTCTCTCTGACACTCTCTGACACTCTCTATCACTCTGTATCACTCTCTAATACTCTCAGACACTCACTATCACTCTCTGACACTCTCTGTCACTCTCTGATATACTCTGACACTCTCTAGCACTCTCTGACACTCTCTGACACTCACTATCACTCTCTGACACTGTCTTACACTCTCTGACACTCTCTGACACTCTCTATCACTCTCTGACACTCTCTATCACTCTCTATCACTCTCTGACACTCACTGACAATCTCAGACACTCACTATCACTCTCTGACACTCACTATCACTCTCTGACGCTCTCTATCACTCTCTGACACTCTCTGACACTCTCTGACACTCTCTATCACTCTCTATCACTCTCTGACACTCTCTATCACTCTCTGACACTCACTGACACTCTCAGACACTCACTATCACTCTCTGACACTCACTATCACTCTCTGACACTCTCTATCACTCTCTGACGCTCTCTATCACTCTCTGACACTCTCTGACAATCTCTATCACTCTCAGACACTCACAGAGACTCACTATCACTCTCTATCACTCTCTATCACTCTCTGACACTCTCTGACACACTCTGACACTCTCTATCACTCTCTGACACACTCTGACACACTCTGACACTCTCAGACTCAATCAGAGACTCACTATCACTCTCTGACACTCTCTATCACTCTCTATCACTCTCTGACACTCTCTATCACTCTCTATCGCTCTTTGACACTCTCTATCACTCTCTATCACTCTCTATATCTCTCTGACACTCTCTGACACTCTCTTTCACTCTGTATCACTCTCTGACACTCTCAGACCTCACTATCACTCTCTGACACTCTCTAACACTCTCTGACACTCTCTATCTCTCTCTGACACTCTCTGACAGTCTCTGTCAATCTCAGATACTCACTATCACTCTCTGATACTCTCTGACACTCACTATCACTCTCTGACACTCGCTATCACTCTCTGACACGCTCTGACACTCTCAGACACTCACTATCACTCTCTGACACTCTCTGACACTCACTATCACTCTCTGACACTGTCATACAATCTCTGACACTCTCTGACACTCTCTATCACTCTCTGACACTCTCTATCACTCTCCGACACTCTCTATCTCTCTCTGACACTCTCTGACACTCTCTGACACTCTCTGACACTCTCTATCACTCTGTATCACTCTATGACCCTCTCAGACACTCACTATCACTCTCTGACACTCTCTATCACTCTCTGAAATTCTCTGACACTCTCTATCACTCTCTGACACTCTCTGACACTCACTATCACTCTCTGACACTGTTTTACACTCTCTGACACTCTCTGACACTCTCTATCACTCTCTGACACTCTCTACCACTCTCTATCACTCTCTGACACTCACTGACACTCTCAGACACTCACTATCACTCTCTGACACTCACTATCACTCTCTGACGTTCTCTATCACTCTCTGACACTCTCTGACACTCTCTATCACTCTCTATCACTCTCTATCACTCTCTATCACTCTCTGACACTCACTGACACTCTCAGACACTCACTATCACTCTCTGACACTCACTATCACTCTCTGACACTCTCTATCACTCTCCGACGCTGTCTATCACTCTCTGACACTCTCTGACACTCTCAGACACTCTCAGAGACTCACTATCACTCTCTGACACTCTCTATCACTCTCTATATCTCTCTGACACTCTCTGACACTCTCTTTCACTCCGTATCACTCTCTGACACTCTCAGACACTCACTATCACTCTCTGACACTCTCTAACTCTCTCTGACACTCTCTATCTCTCTCTGACACTCTCTGACAGTCTCTGACAATCTCAGACAATCACTATCACTCTCTGATACTCTCTGACACTCACTATCACTCTCTGACACTCTCTATCACTCTCTGACACGCTCTGACACTCTCAGACACTCACTATCACTCTCTGACACCCACTATCACTCTCTGACACTCTCTGACACTCACTATCACTCTCTGACACTCTCTATCACTCTCTGACACGCTCTGACACTCTCAGACACCCACTATCACTCTCTGACACTCTCTGACACTCACTATCACTCTCTGACACTCTCCATCACTCTCTGACACGCTCTGACACTCTCAGACACTCTCTATCTCTCTCTGACACTCTCTGACAGTCTCTGACAATCTCAGACACTCACTATCACTCCCTGATACTCTCTGACACTCACTATCAGTCTCTGACACTCTCTATCACTCTCTGACACGCTCTGACACTGTCAGACACTCACTATCACTCGCTGACACTCTCTGACACTCTATCACTCTCTATCACTCTCTGACACTCTCTATCACTCTCTATCACTCTCTATATATCTCTGACACTCTCTGACACTCTCTTTCACTCTGTATCACTCTCTGACACTCTCAGACACTCACTATCACTCTCTGACACTCTCTAACACTCTCTGACACTCTCTATCTCTCTCTGACACTCTCTGACAGTCTCTGACAATCTCAGACACTCACTATCACTCCCTGATACTCTCTGACACTCACTATCAGTCTCTGACACTCTCTATCACTCTCTGACACGCTCTGACACTGTCAGACACTCACTATCACTCGCTGACACTCTCTGACATTCACTATCACTCTCTGACACTGTCATACAATCTCTGACACTCTCTGACACTCTCTATCACTCTCTATCACTCTCTGACACTCTCTATCACTCTCCGACATTCTCGGACACTCTCTGAAACTCTCAGACACTCACTATCACTCTCTGACACTCACTATCACTCTCTGACACTCACTATCACTCTCTGACACTCTCTATCACTCTCTATCTCTCTCTGACACTCTCTGACACTCTCTGACACTCTCTAACACTCTGCATCACTCTCTGAAACTCTCAGACACTCACGATCACTCTCAGACACTCTCAGAGACTCACTATCACTCTCTGACACTCTCTATCACTCTCTGACACAGCCTGATACTCTCTATCACTCTCTGACACTCTCAGACACTCTCTATTACTCTCTGACGCTCTCTATCACTCTCTGACACTCTCTGACACTCTCTATCACTCTCAGACACTCTCAGAGACTCACTATCACTCTCTGACATTCTCTATCACTCTCTGACACAGTCTGATACACTCTATCACTCTCTGACACTCTCAGAAACTCTCTATCACTCTCTATCACTCTATATCTCTCTCTGACACTCTCTGACACTCTCTGACACTCTCTGACACTCTCTATCACTCTGTATCACTCTCTGACACTCTCAGACACTCACCATCACTCTCTGACACTCTCTAACACTCTCTGATATTCTCTGACTCTCTCTATCACTCTCTGACACTCTCTGACACTCACTATCACTCTCTGACACTGTCTTACACTCTCTGACACTCTCTGACACTCTTGATCACTCTCTGACACTCTCTATCACTCTCTGACACTCTTTGACACTCTCAGACAGTCACTATCACTCTCTGACACTCTCTATCACTCTCTGATATTCTCTGACACTCTCTATCACTCTCTGACACTCTCTGACACTCACTATCACTCTCTGACACTGTCTTACACTCTCTGACACTCTCTGACACTCTCTATCACTCTCTGACACTCTCTATCACTCTCTATCACTCTCTGACACTCACTGACACTCTCAGACACTCACTATCACTCTCTGACATTCACTATCACTCTCTGACGCTCTCTATCACTCTCTGACACTCTTTATCACTCTCTATCACTCTCTGACACTCTCTATCACTCTCTATCACTCTCTGACACTCACTGACACTCACTGACAATCTCAGACACTCACTATCACTCTCTGACACTCACTATCACTCTCTGACATTCACTATCACTCTCTGACGCTCTCTATCACTCTCTGACACTCTTTATCACTCTCTATCACTCTCTGACACTCTCTATCACTCTCTATCACTCTCTGACACTCACTGACACTCACTGACAATCTCAGACACTCACTATCACTCTCTGACACTCACTATCACTCTCTGACGCTCTCTATCACTCTCTGACACCCTCTGACACGCTCTATCACTCTCTATCACTCTCTGACTCTCTCTATCACTCTCTGACACTCACTGACACTCTCAGACACTCACTATCACTCTCTGACACTCACTATCACTCTCTGACACTCTCTATCACTCTCTGACGCTCTCTATCACTCTCTGACACTCTCTGACATTCTCTATCACTCTCAGACACTCACAGAGACTCACTATCACTCTCTATCACTCTCTATCACTCTCTGACACTCTCTGACACACTCTGACACTCTCTATCACTCTCTGACACACTCTGACACACTCTGACACTCTCAGACTCAATCAGAGACTCACTATCACTCTCTGACACTCTCTATCACTCTCTATCACTCTCTGACACTCTCTATCACTCTCTATCGCTCTTTGACACTCTCTATCACTCTCTATCACTCTCTATATCTCTCTGACACTCTCTGACACTCTCTTTCACTCTGTATCACTCTCTGACACTCTCAGACACTCACTATCACTCTCTGACACTCTCTAACACTCTCTGACACTCTCTATCTCTCTCTGACACTCTCTGACAGTCTCTGTCAATCTCAGATACTCACTATCACTCTCTGATACTCTCTGACACTCACTATCACTCTCTGACACTCTCTATCACTCTCTGACACGCTCTGACACTCTCAGACACTCACTATCACTCTCTGACACCCACTATCACTCTCTGACACTCTCTGACACTCACTATCACTCTCTGACACTCTCTATCACTCTCTGACACGCTCTGACACTCTCAGACACCCACTATCACTCTCTGACACTCTCTGACACTCACTATCACTCTCTGACACTCTCCATCACTCTCTGACACGCTCTGACACTCTCAGACACTCTCTATCTCTCTCTGACACTCTCTGACAGTCTCTGACAATCTCAGACACTCACTATCACTCCCTGATACTCTCTGACACTCACTATCAGTCTCTGACACTCTCTATCACTCTCTGACACGCTCTGACACTGTCAGACACTCACTATCACTCGCTGACACTCTCTGACACTCTATCACTCTCTATCACTCTCTGACACTCTCTATCACTCTCTATCACTCTCTATATATCTCTGACACTCTCTGACACTCTCTTTCACTCTGTATCACTCTCTGACACTCTCAGACACTCACTATCACTCTCTGACACTCTCTAACACTCTCTGACACTCTCTATCTCTCTCTGACACTCTCTGACAGTCTCTGACAATCTCAGACACTCACTATCACTCCCTGATACTCTCTGACACTCACTATCAGTCTCTGACACTCTCTATCACTCTCTGACACGCTCTGACACTGTCAGACACTCACTATCACTCGCTGACACTCTCTGACATTCACTATCACTCTCTGACACTGTCATACAATCTCTGACACTCTCTGACACTCTCTATCACTCTCTATCACTCTCTGACACTCTCTATCACTCTCCGACATTCTCGGACACTCTCTGAAACTCTCAGACACTCACTATCACTCTCTGACACTCACTATCACTCTCTGACACTCACTATCACTCTCTGACACTCTCTATCACTCTCTATCTCTCTCTGACACTCTCTGACACTCTCTGACACTCTCTAACACTCTGCATCACTCTCTGAAACTCTCAGACACTCACGATCACTCTCAGACACTCTCAGAGACTCACTATCACTCTCTGACACTCTCTATCACTCTCTGACACAGCCTGATACTCTCTATCACTCTCTGACACTCTCAGACACTCTCTATTACTCTCTGACGCTCTCTATCACTCTCTGACACTCTCTGACACTCTCTATCACTCTCAGACACTCTCAGAGACTCACTATCACTCTCTGACATTCTCTATCACTCTCTGACACAGTCTGATACACTCTATCACTCTCTGACACTCTCAGAAACTCTCTATCACTCTCTATCACTCTATATCTCTCTCTGACACTCTCTGACACTCTCTGACACTCTCTGACACTCTCTATCACTCTGTATCACTCTCTGACACTCTCAGACACTCACCATCACTCTCTGACACTCTCTAACACTCTCTGATATTCTCTGACTCTCTCTATCACTCTCTGACACTCTCTGACACTCACTATCACTCTCTGACACTGTCTTACACTCTCTGACACTCTCTGACACTCTTGATCACTCTCTGACACTCTCTATCACTCTCTGACACTCTTTGACACTCTCAGACAGTCACTATCACTCTCTGACACTCTCTATCACTCTCTGATATTCTCTGACACTCTCTATCACTCTCTGACACTCTCTGACACTCACTATCACTCTCTGACACTGTCTTACACTCTCTGACACTCTCTGACACTCTCTATCACTCTCTGACACTCTCTATCACTCTCTATCACTCTCTGACACTCACTGACACTCTCAGACACTCACTATCACTCTCTGACATTCACTATCACTCTCTGACGCTCTCTATCACTCTCTGACACTCTTTATCACTCTCTATCACTCTCTGACACTCTCTATCACTCTCTATCACTCTCTGACACTCACTGACACTCACTGACAATCTCAGACACTCACTATCACTCTCTGACACTCACTATCACTCTCTGACATTCACTATCACTCTCTGACGCTCTCTATCACTCTCTGACACTCTTTATCACTCTCTATCACTCTCTGACACTCTCTATCACTCTCTATCACTCTCTGACACTCACTGACACTCACTGACAATCTCAGACACTCACTATCACTCTCTGACACTCACTATCACTCTCTGACGCTCTCTATCACTCTCTGACACCCTCTGACACGCTCTATCACTCTCTATCACTCTCTGACACTCTCTATCACTCTCTGACACTCACTGACACTCTCAGACACTCACTATCACTCTCTGACACTCACTATCACTCTCTGACACTCTCTATCACTCTCTGACGCTCTCTATCACTCTCTGACACTCTCTGACATTCTCTATCACTCTCAGACACTCACAGAGACTCACTATCACTCTCTATCACTCTCTATCACTCTCTGACACTCTCTGACACACTCTGACACTCTCTATCACTCTCTGACACACTCTGACACACTCTGACACTCTCAGACTCAATCAGAGACTCACTATCACTCTCTGACACTCTCTATCACTCTCTATCACTCTCTGACACTCTCTATCACTCTCTATCGCTCTTTGACACTCTCTATCACTCTCTATCACTCTCTATATCTCTCTGACACTCTCTGACACTCTCTTTCACTCTGTATCACTCTCTGACACTCTCAGACACTCACTATCACTCTCTGACACTCTCTAACACTCTCTGACACTCTCTATCTCTCTCTGACACTCTCTGACAGTCTCTGTCAATCTCAGATACTCACTATCACTCTCTGATACTCTCTGACACTCACTATCACTCTCTGACACTCGCTATCACTCTCTGACACGCTCTGACACTCTCAGACACTCACTATCACTCTCTGACACTCTCTGACACTCACTATCACTCTCTGACACTGTCATACAATCTCTGACACTCTCTGACACTCTCTATCACTCTCTGACATTCTCTATCACTCTCCGACACTCTCTATCTCTCTCTGACACTCTCTGACACTCTCTGACACTCTCTGACACTCTCTATCACTCTGTATCACTCTCTGACCCTCTCAGACACTCACTATCACTCTCTGACACTCTCTATCACTCTCTGAAATTCTCTGACACTCTCTATCACTCTCTGACACTCTCTGACACTCACTATCACTCTCTGACACTGTTTTACACTCTCTGACACTCTCTGACACTCTCTATCACTCTCTGACACTCTCTACCACTCTCTATCACTCTCTGACACTCACTGACACTCTCAGACACTCACTATCACTCTCTGACACTCACTATCACTCTCTGACGCTCTCTATCACTCTCTGACACTCTCTGACACTCTCTATCACTCTCTATCACTCTCTATCACTCTCTATCACTCTCTGACACTCACTGACACTCTCAGACACTCACTATCACTCTCTGACACTCACTATCACTCTCTATATCTCTCTGACACTCTCTGACACTGTCTTTCACTCCGTATCACTCTCTGACACTCTCAGACACTCACTATCACTCTCTGACACTCTCTAACTCTCTCTGACACTCTCTATCTCTCTCTGACACTCTCTGACAGTCTCTGACAATCTCAGACAATCACTATCACTCTCTGATACTCTCTGACACTCACTATCACTCTCTGACACTCTCTATCACTCTCTGACACGCTCTGACACTCTCAGACACTCACTATCACTCTCTGACACTCTCTGACACCCACTATCACTCTCTGACACTCTCTGACACTCTCTGACACTCACTATCACTCTCTGACACTCTCTATCACTCTCTGACACGCTCTGACACTCTCAGACTCTCACTATCACTCTCTGACACTCTCTGACACTCACTATCACTCTCTGACACTCTCCATCACTCTCTGACACGCTCTGACACTCTCAGACACTCTCTATCTCTCTCTGACACTCTCTGACAGTCTCTGACAATCTCAGACACTCACTATCACTCCCTGATACTCTCTGACACTCACTATCAGTCTCTGACACTCTCTATCACTCTCTGACACGCTCTGACACTGTCAGACACTCACTATCACTCGCTGACACTCTCTGACACTCTCTATCACTCTCTATCACTCTCTGACACTCTCTATCACTCTCTATCACTCTCTATATATCTCTGACACTCTCTGACACTCTCTTTCACTCTGTATCACACTCTGACACTCTCAGACACTCACTATCACTCTCTGACACTCTCTAACACTCTCTGACACTCTCTATCTCTCTCTGACACTCTCTGACAGTCTCTGACAATCTCAGACACTCACTATCACTCCCTGATACTCTCTGACACTCACTATCAGTCTCTGACACTCTCTATCACTCTCTGACACGCTCTGACACTGTCAGACACTCACTATCACTCGCTGACACTCTCTGACACTCACTATCACTCTCTGACACTGTCATACAATCTCTGACACTCTCTGACACTCTCTATCACTCTCTATCACTCTCTGACACTCTCTATCACTCTCCGACATTCTCGGACACTCTCTGAAACTCTCAGACACTCACTATCACTCTCTGACACTCACTATCACTCTCTGACACTCACTATCACTCTCTGACACTCTCTATCACTCTTTATCTCTCTCTGACACTCTCTGACACTCTCTGACACTCTCTAACACTCTGCATCACTCTCTGACCCTCTCAGACACTCACGATCACTCTCAGACACTCTCAGAGACTCACTATCACTCTCTGACACTCTCTATCACTCTCTGACACAGCCTGATACTCTCTATCACTCTCTGACACTCTCAGACACTCTCTATCACTCTCTGACGCTCTCTATCACTCTCTGACACTCTCTGACACTCTCTATCACTCTCAGACACTCTCAGAGACTCACTATCACTCTCTGACATTCTCTATCACTCTCTGACACTCTCTATCACTCTCTATCACTCTCTGACACTCACTGACACTCACTGACAATCTCAGACACTCACTATCACTCTCTGACACTCACTATCACTCTCTGACATTCACTATCACTCTCTGACGCTCTCTATCACTCTCTGACACTCTTTATCACTCTCTATCACTCTCTGACACTCTCTATCACTCTCTATCACTCTCTGACACTCACTGACACTCACTGACAATCTCAGACACTCACTATCAATCTCTGACACTCACTATCACTCTCTGACGCTCTCTATCACTCTCTGACACCCTCTGACACTCTCTATCACTCTCTATCACTCTCTGACACTCTCTATCACTCTCTGACACTCACTGACACTCTCAGACACTCACTATCACTCTCTGACACTCACTATCACTCTCTGACACTCTCTATCACTCTCTGACGCTCTCTATCACTCTCTGACACTCTCTGACATTCTCTATCACTCTCAGACACTCACAGAGACTCACTATCACTCTCTATCACTCTCTATCACTCTCTGACACTCTCTGACACACTCTGACACTCTCTATCACTCTCTGACACACTCTGACACACTCTGACACTCTCAGACTCAATCAGAGACTCACTATCACTCTCTGACACTCTCTATCACTCTCTATCACTCTCTGACACTCTCTATCACTCTCTATCGCTCTTTGACACTCTCTATCACTCTCTATCACTCTCTATATCTCTCTGACACTCTCTGACACTCTCTTTCACTCTGTATCACTCTCTGACACTCTCAGACACTCACTATCACTCTCTGACACTCTCTAACACTCTCTGACACTCTCTATCTCTCTCTGACACTCTCTGACAGTCTCTGTCAATCTCAGATACTCACTATCACTCTCTGATACTCTCTGACACTCACTATCACTCTCTGACACTGGCTATCACTCTCTGACACGCTCTGACACTCTCAGACACTCACTATCACTCTCTGACACTCTCTGACACTCACTATCACTCTCTGACACTGTCATACAATCTCTGACACTCTCTGACACTCTCTATCACTCTCTGACATTCTCTATCACTCTCCGACACTCTCTATCTCTCTCTGACACTCTCTGACACTCTCTGACACTCTCTATCACTCTGTATCACTCTCTGACCCTCTCAGACACTCACTATCACTCTCTGACACTCTCTATCACTCTCTGAAATTCTCTGACACTCTCTATCACTCTCTGACACTCTCTGACACTCACTATCACTCTCTGACACTGTTCTACACTCTCTGACACTCTCTGACACTCTCTATCACTCTCTGACACTCTCTACCACTCTCTATCACTCTCTGACACTCACTGACACTCTCAGACACTCACTATCACTCTCTGACACTCACTATCACTCTCTGACGCTCTCTATCACTCTCTGACACTCTCTGACACTCTCTATCACTCTCTATCACTCTCTATCACTCTCTATCACTCTCTGACACTCACTGACACTCTCAGACACTCACTATCACTCTCTGACACTCACTATCACTCTCTGACACTCTCTATCACTCTCCGACGCTGTCTATCACTCTCTGACATTCTCTGACACTCTCAGACACTCTCAGAGACTCACTATCACTCTCTGACACTCTCTATCACTCTCTATATCTCTCTGACACTCTCTGACACTCTCTTTCACTCCGTATCACTCTCTGACACTCTCAGACACTCACTATCACTCTCTGACACTCTCTAACTCTCTCTGACACTCTCTATCTCTCTCTGACACTCTCTGACAGTCTCTGACAATCTCAGACAATCACTATCACTCTCTGATACTCTCTGACACTCACTATCACTCTCTGACACTCTCTATCACTCTCTGACACGCTCTGACACTCTCAGACACTCACTATCACTCTCTGACACTCTCTGACACCCACTATCACTCTCTGACACTCTCTGACACTCTCTGACACTCACTATCACTCTCTGACACTCTCTATCACTCTCTGACACGCTCTGACACTCTCAGACACTCACTATCACTCTCTGACACTCTCTGACACTCACTATCACTCTCTGACACTGTCCATCACTCTCTGACACGCTCTGACACTCTCAGACACTCTCTATCTCTCTCTGACACTCTCTGACAGTCTCTGACAATCTCAGACACTCACTATCACTCCCTGATACTCTCTGACACTCACTATCAGTCTCTGACACTCTCTATCACTCTCTGACACGCTCTGACACTGTCAGACACTCACTATCACTCGCTGACACTCTCTGACACTCTCTATCACTCTCTATCACTCTCTGACACTCTCTATCACTCTCTATCACTCTCTATATATCTCTGACACTCTCTGACACTCTCTTTCACTCTGTATCACACTCTGACACTCTCAGACACTCACTATCACTCTCTGACACTCTCTAACACTCTCTGACACTCTCTATCTCTCTCTGACACTCTCTGACAGTCTCTGACAATCTCAGACACTCACTATCACTCCCTGATACTCTCTGACACTCACTATCAGTCTCTGACACTCTCTATCACTCTCTGACACGCTCTGACACTGTCAGACACTCACTATCACTCGCTGACACTCTCTGACACTCACTATCACTCTCTGACACTGTCATACAATCTCTGACACTCTCTGACACTCTCTATCACTCTCTATCACTCTCTGACACTCTCTATCACTCTCCGACATTCTCGGACACTCTCTGAAACTCTCAGACACTCACTATCACTCTCTGACACTCACTATCACTCTCTGACACTCACTATCACTCTCTGACACTCTCTATCACTCTCTATCTCTCTCTGACACTCTCTGACACTCTCTGACACTCACTAACACTCTGCATCACTCTCTGACCCTCTCAGACACTCACGATCACTCTCAGACACTCTCAGAGACTCACTATCACTCTCTGACACTCTCTATCACTCTCTGACACAGCCTGATACTCTCTATCACTCTCTGACTCTCTCAGACACTCTCTATCACTCTCTGACGCTCTCTATCACTCTCTGACACTCTCTGACACTCTCTATCACTCTCAGACACTCTCAGAGACTCACTATCACTCTCTGACATTCTCTATCACTCTCTGACACAGTCTGATACACTCTATCACTCTCTGACACTCTCAGAAACTCTCTATCACTCTCTGACGCTCCCTATCACTCTCTGACACTCTCTGACACTCTCTATTACTCTCAGACACTCTCAGACAATCACTATCAATCTCTGACACTCTCTATCACACGCTGACTCTCTCTGACACTCTCTATCACTCTCCGACACTCTTGGACACTCTCTGAAACTCTCAGACACTCACTATCACTCTGTGACACTCACTATCTCTCTCTGACACTCAATATCACTCTCTGACACTCTCTATCACTCTATATCTCTCTCTGACACTCTCTGACACTCTCTGACACTCTCTGACACTCTCTATCACTCTGTATCACTCTCTGACACTATCAGACACTCACCATCACTCTCTGACACTCTCTAACACTCTCTGATATTCTCTGACTCTCTCTATCACTCTCTGACACTCTCTGACACTCACTATCACTCTCTGACACTGTCTTACACTCTCTGACACTCTCTGACACTCTTGATCACTCTCTGACACTCTCTATCACTCTCTGACACTCTCTGACACTCTCAGACAGTCACTATCACTCCCTGACACTCTCTATCACTCTCTGATATTCTCTGACACTCTCTATCACTCTCTGACACTCTCTGACACTCACTATCACTCTCTGACACTGTCTTACACTCTCTGACACTCTCTGACACTCTCTATCACTCTCTAACACTCTCTATCACTCTCTATCACTCTCTGACACTCAGTGACACTCTCAGACACTCACTATCACTCACTGACACTCACTATCACTCTCTGACACTCTCTATCACTCTCTGACGCTCTCTATCACTCTCTGACACTCTCTGACACTCTCTGACACTCTCTATCACTCTCAGACACTCTCAGAGACTCACTATCACTCTCTGACACTCTCTATCACTCTCTGACACTATCTGACACACTCTGACACTCTCTATCACTCTCTGACACACTCTGACACTCTCAGACACACTCAGAGACTCACTATCACTCTCTGAAACTCTCTATCACTCTCTATCACTCTCTGACACTCTCTATCACTCTCTATCACTCTCTGACACTCTCTATCACTCTCTATATCTCTCTGACACTCTCTGACACTCTCTTTCACTCTGTATCACTCTCTGACACTCTCAGACACTCACTATCACTCTCTGACACTCTCTAACACTCTCTGACACTCTCTATCTCTCTCTGACACTCTCTGACACCCTCTTTCACTCTCTATCACTCTCTGACACTCTATATCACTCTCTATCACTCTCTGACACTCTCTATCACTCTCTATATCTCTCTGACACTCTCTGACACTCTCTTTCACTCTGTATCACTCTCTGACACTCTCAGACACTCTCTATCACTCTCTGACACTCTATATCACTCTCTATCCCTCTCTGACACTCTCTATCACTCTCTATATCTCTCTGACACTCTCTGACACTCTCTTTCACTCTGTATCACTCTCTGACACTCTCAGACACTCACTATCACTCCCTGATACTCTCTTGACACTCACTATCACTCTCTGACACTCTCTATCACTCTCTGACACGCTCTGACACTCTCAGACACTCACTATCACTCTCTGACACTCTCTGACACTCACTATCACTCTCTGACACTGTCATACAATCTCTGACACTCTCTATCACTCTCTGACACTCTCTATCACTCTCCGACACTCTCGGACACTCTCTGAAACTCTCAGACACTCACTATCACTCTCTGACACTCACTATCACTCTCTGACACTCTCTATCACTCTCTATCTCTCTCTGACACTCTCTGACATTCTCTGACACTCTCTATCACTCTGTATCACTCTCTGACCCTCTCAGACACTCACGATCACTCTCTGACACTCTCTATCACTCTCTGATATTCTCTGACACTCTCTATCACTCTCTAACACTCTCTGACACTCACTATCACTCTCTGACACTGTTTTACACTCTCTGACACTCTCTAGCACACTCTATCTCTCTCTGACACTCACTGACACTCTCTGACACTCTCTGACACGCTCTGATATTCTCTATCACTCTGTATCACTCTCTGACACTCTCAGACTGTCACTATCACTCTCTGACACTCTCTATCACTCTCTGATATTCTCTGACACTCTCTATCACTCTCTGACACTCTCTGACACTCGCTATCACTCTCTGACACTGTCTTACACTCTCTGACACTCTCTGACACTCTCTATCACTCTCTGACACTCTCTATCACTCTCTATCACTCTCTGACACTCTCTATCACTCTCTATATCTCTCTGACACTCTCTGACACTCTCTTTCACTCTGTATCACTCTCTGACACTCTCAGACACTCACTATCACTCTCTGACACTCTCTAACACTCTCTGACACTCTCTATCTCTCTCTGACACTCTCTGACACTCTCTTTCACTCTCTATCACTCTCTGACACTCTATATCACTCTCTATCACTCTCTGACACTCTCTATCACTCTCTATATCTCTCTGACACTCTCTGACACTCTCTTTCACTCTGTATCACTCTCTGACACTCTCAGACACTCACTATCACTCCCTGATACTCTCTGACACTCACTATCACTCTCTGACACCCTCTATCACTCTCTGACACGCTCTGACACTCTCAGACACTCACTATCACTCTCTGAAACTCTCTGACACTCACTATCACTCTCTGACACTGTCATACAATCTCTGACACTCTCTATCACTCTCTGACACTCTCTATCACTCTCCGACACTCTCGGACACTCTCTGAAACTCTCAGACACTCACTATCACTCTCTGACACTCACTATCACTCTCTGACACTCTCTATCACTCTCTATCTCTCTCTGACACTCTCTGACATTCTCTGACACTCTCTATCACTCTGTATCACTCTCTGACCCTCTCAGACACTCACGATCACTCTCTGACACTCTCTATCACTCTCTGATATTCTCTGACACTCTCTATCACTCTCTAACACTCTCTGACACTCACTATCACTCTCTGACACTGTCATACAATCTCTGACACTCTCTGACACTCTCTATCACTCTCTGACACTCTCTATCACTCTCCGACACTCTCGGACACTCTCTGAAACTCTCAGACACTCACTATCACTCTCTGACACTCACTATCACTCTCTGACACTCTCTATCACTCTCTATCTCTCTCTGACACTCTCTGACATTCTCTGACACTCTCTATCACTCTCTATCTCTCTCTGACACTCTCTGACACTCTCTGACACGCTCTGATATTCTCTATCACTCTGTATCACTCTCTGACACTCTCAGACAGTCACTATCACTCTCTGACACTCTCTATCACTATCTGATATTCTCTGACACTCTCTATCACTCTCTGACAGTCTCTGACACTCACTATCACTCTCTAACACTGTCTTACACTCTCTGACACTCTCTGACACTCTCTATCACTCTCTGACACTCTCTATCACTCTCTATATCTCTCTGACACTCTCTGACACTCTCTTTCACTCTGTATCACGCTCTGACACTCTCAGACACTCACTATCACTCTCTGACACTCTCTAACACTCTCTGACACTCTTAATCTCTCTCTGACACTCTCTGACACTCTCTTTCACTCTCTATCACTCTCTGACACTCTATATCACTCTCTATCACTCTCTGACACTCTCTATCACTCTCTATATCTCTCTGACACTCTCTGACACTATCTTTCACTCTGTATCACTCTCTGACACTCTCAGACACTCTCTATCACTCTCTGACACTCTATATCACTCTCTATCACTCTCTGACACTCTCTATATCTCTCTGGCACTCTCTGACACGCTCTTTCACTCTGTATCACTCTCTGACACTCTCAGACACTCACTATCACTCCCTGATACTCTCTGACACTCACTATCACTCTCTGACACTCTCTATCACTCTCTGACACGCTCTGACACTCTCAGACACTCACTATCACTCTCTGACACTCTCTGACACTCACTATCACTCTCTGACACTGTCATACAATCTCTGACACTCTCTGACACTCTCTGACACTCTCTATCACTCTCTGACACTCTCTATCACTCTCCGACACTCTCGGACACTCTCTGAAACTCTCAGACACTCACTATCACTCTCTGACACTCACTATCACTCTCTGACACTCTCTATCACTCTCTATCTCTCTCTGACACTCTCTGACATTCTCTGACACTCTCTATCACTCTGTATCACTCTCTGACCCTCTCAGACACTCACGATCACTCTCTGACACTCTCTATCACTCTCTGATATTCTCTGACACTCTCTATCACTCTCTGACATTCTCTGACACTCACTATCACTCTCTGACACTGTTTTACACTCTGACACTCTCTATCACTCTCTATCTCTCTCTGACATTCTCTGACACTCTCTGACACGCTCTGATATTCTCTATCACTCTGTATCACTCTCTGACACTCTCAGACAGTCACTATCACTCTCTGACACTCTCTATCACTCTCTGACACTCTCTGACACTCACTATCACTCTCTGACACTGTCTTACACTCTCTGACACTCTCTGACACTCTCTATCACTCTCTGACACTCTCTATCACTCTCTATCGCTCTCTGACACTCACTGACACTCTCAGACACTCACTATCACTCTCTGACACTCACTATCACTCTCTGACACTCTCTATCACTCTCTGATATTCTCTGACACTCTCTATCACTCTCTGACACTCTCTGACACTCACTATCACTCTCTGACACTGTCTTACACTCTCTGACACTCTCTGACACTCTCTATCTCTCTCTGACACTCTCTGACATTCTCTTACACTCTCTATCACTCTGTATCACTCTCTGACCCTCTCAGACACTCACGATCACTCTCTGACACTCTCTATCACTCTCTGATATTCTCTGACACTCTCTATCACTCTCTAACACTCTCTGACACTCACTATCACTCTCTGACACTGTTTTACACTCTCTGACACTCTCTATCACTCTCTATCTCTCTCTGACACTCTCTGACACTCTCTGACACTCTCTGACACGCTCTGATATTCTCTATCACTCTGTATCACTCTCTGACACTCTCAGACAGTCACTATCACTCTCTGACACTCTCTATCACTCTCTGATATTCTCTGACACTCTCTATCACTCTCTGACACTCTCTGACACTCACTATCACTCTCTGACACTGTCTTACACTCTCTGACACTCTCTGACACTCTATATCACTCTCTGACACTCTCTATCACTCTCTATATCTCTCTGACACTCTCTGACACTCTCTTTCACTCTGTATCACGCTCTGACACTCTCAGACACTCACTATCACTCTCTGACACTCTCTAACACTCTCTGACACTCTCTATCTCTCTCTGACACTCTCTGACACTGTCTTTCACTCTCTATCACTCTCTGACACTCTATATCACTCTCTATCACTCTCTGACACTCTCTATCACTCTCTATATCTCTCTGACACTCTCTGACACTATCTTTCACTCTGTATCACTCTCTGACACTCTCAGACACTCTCTATCACTCTCTGACACTCTGTATCACTCTCTATCACTCTCTGACACTCTCTATCACTCTCTATATCTCTCTGACACTCTCTGACACTCTCTTTCACTCTGTATCACTCTCTGACACTCTCAGACACTCACTATCACTCCCTGATACTCTCTGACACTCACTATCACTCTCTGACACTCTCTATCACTCTCTGACACGCTCTGACACTCTCAGACACTCACTATCACTCTCTGACACTCTCTGACACTCACTATCACTCTCTGACACTGTCATACAATCTCTGACACTCTCTGAAACTCTCTATCACTCTCTGACACTCTCTATCGCTCTCCGACACTCTCGGACACTCTCTGAAACTCTCAGACACTCACTATCACTCTCTGACACTCACTATCACTCTCTGACACTCTCTATCACTCTCTATCTCTCTCTGACACTCTCTGACATTCTCAGACACTCTCTATCACTCTGTATCACTCTCTGACCCTCTCAGACACTCACGATCACTCTCTGACACTCTCTATCACTCTCTGATATTCTCTGACACTCTCTATCCTTCTCTGACACTCTCTGACACTCACTATCACTCTCTGACACTGTTTTACACTCTGACACTCTCTATCACTCTCTATCTCTCTCTGACACTCTCTGACACTCTCTGACACGCTCTGATATTCTCTATCACTCTGTATCACTGTCTGACACTCTCAGACAGTCACTATCACTCTCTGACACTCTCTATCACTCTCTGATATTCTCTGACACTCTCTATCACTCTCTGACACTCTCTGACACTCACTATCACTCTCTGACACTGTCTTACACTCTCTGACACTCTCTGACACTCTCTATCACTCTCTGACACTCTCTATCACTCTCTATCGCTCTCTGACACTCACTGACACTCTCAGACACTCACTATCACTCTCTGACACTCACTATCACTCTCTGACACTCTCTATCACTCTCTGACGCTCTCTATCACTCTCTGACACTCTCTGACTCTCTCTATCACTCTCTATCACTCTCTGACACTCTCTATCACTCTCTATCACTCTCTGACACTCACTGACACTCTCAGACACTCACTATCACTCACTGACACTCACTATCACTCTCTGACACTCTCTATCACTCTCTGACGCTCTCTATCACTCTCTGACACTCTCTGACACTCTCTATCACTCTCAGACACTCTCAGAGACTCACTAACACTCTCTGACACTCTCTATCACTCTCTGACACTCTCTGACACACTCTGACACTCTCTATCACTCTCTGACACACTCTGACACTCTCAGACTCACTCAGAGACTCACTATCACTCTCTGAAACTCTCTATCACTCTCTATCACTCTCTGACACTCTCTATCACTCTCTATCACTCTCTGACACTCCCCATCACTCTCTATATCTCTCTGACACTCTCTGACACTCTCTTTCACTCTGTATCACTCTCTGACACTCTCAGACACTCACTATCACTCTCTGACACTCTCTAACTCACTCTGAAACTCTCTATCTCTCTCTGACACTCTCTGACACTCACTTTCACTCTCTATCACTCTCTGACACTCTATATCACTCTCTATCACTCTCTGACACTCTCTATCACTCTCTATATCTCTCTGACACTCTCTGATACTCTCTTTCACTCTGTATCACTCTCTGACACTCTCAGACACTCTCTATCACTCTCTGACACTCTATATCACTCTCTATCACTCTCTGACACTCTCTATCACTCTCTATATCTCTCTGACACTCTCTGACACTCTCTTTCACTCTGTATCACTCTCTGACACTCACAGACACTCACTATCACTCCCTGATAGTCTCTGACACTCACTATCACTCTCTGACCCTCTCTAACACTCTCTGACGCGCTCTGACACTCTCAGACACTCACTATAACTCTCTGACACTCTCTGACACTCACTATCACTCTCTGACACTGTCATACAATCTCTGACACTCTCTGACACTCTCTGACACTCTCTATCACTCTCTGACACTCTCTATCACTCTCCGACACTCTCGGACACTCTCTGAAACTCTCAGACACTCACTATCACTCTCTGACACTCACTATCACTCTCTGACACTCTCTATCACTCTCTATCTCTCTCTGACACTCTCTGACATTCTGTGACACTCTCTATCACTCTGTATCACTCTCTGACCCTCTCAGACACTCACGATCACTCTCTGACACTCTCTATCACTCTCTGATATTCTCTGACACTCTCTATCACTCTCTGACACTCTCTGACACTCACTATCACTCTCTGACACTGTGTTACACTCTCTGACACTCTCTATCACTCTCTATCTCTCTCTGACACTCTCTGACACTCTCTGACACTCTCTGACACTCTCTATCACTCTCTATCACTCTCTGACACTCTCTGACACTCACTATCATTCTCTGACACTGTCTTACACTCTCTGACACTCTCTGACACTCTCTATTGCTCTCTGACACTCTCTATCACTCTCTATCACTCTCTGACACTCACTGACACTCTCAGACACTCACTATCACTCTCTGACACTCACTATCACTCTCTGACGCTCTCTATCACTCTCTGACACTCTCTGACACTCTCTATCACTCTCTATCACTCTCTGACACTCTCTATCACTCTCTATCACTCTCTGACACTCACTGACACTCTCAGACACTCACTATCACTCACTGACACTCACTATCACTCTCTGACACTCTCTATCACTCTCTGACGCTCTCTATCACTCTCTGACACTCTCTGACACTCTCTATCACTCTCAGACACTCTCAGAGACTCACTATCACTCTCTGACACTCTCTATCACTCTCTGACATTCTCTGACACACTCTGACACTCTCCATCACTCTCTGACACACTCTGACACTCTCAGACTCACTCAGAGACTCACTATCACTCTCTGAAACTCTCTATCACTCTCTATCACTCTCTGACACTCTCTATCACTCTCTATATCTCTCTGACACTCTCTGCCACTCTCTTTCACTCTGTATCACTCTCTGACACTCTCAGACACTCACTATCACTCTCTGACACTCTCTAACACTCTCTGACACTCTCTGACAGTCTCTGACAATCTCAGACACTCACTATCACTCTGATACTCTCTGACACTCACTATCACTCTCTGACACTCTCTATCACTCTCTGACACGCTCTGACACTCTCAGACACTCACTATCACTCTCTGACACTCTCTGACACTCACTATCACTCTCTGACACTGTCATACAATCTCTGACACTCTCTGACACTCTCTACCACTCTCTGACACTCTCTATCACTCTCCGACACTCTCGGACACTCTCTGAAACTCTCAGACACTCACTATCACTCTCTGACACTCACTATCACTCTCTGTCACTCACTATCACTCTCTGACACTCTCTATCACTCTCTATCTCTCTCTGACACTCTCTGACACTCTCTGACACTCTCTATCACTCTGTATCACTCTCTGACCCTCTCAGAAACTCACTATCACTCTCTGACACTCTCTATCACTCTCTGACACTCTCTGACACTGACTATCACTCTCTGACACTGTTTTACACTCTCTGACATTCTCTGACACTCTCTATGACACTCTGACACTCACTGACACTCTCAGACTCTCACTATCACTCTCTGACACTAACTATCACTCTCTGACGCTCTCTATCACTCTCTGACACTCTCTGACACTCTCTATCACTCTCTATCACTCTCTATCAATCTCTGACACTCACTGACACTCTCAGACACTCACTATCACTCTCTGACACTCACTAAATCTCTCTGACACTCTCTATCACTCACCGACGCTCTCTATCACTCTCTGACACTCTCTGACACTCTCTATCACTCTCTGACACTCTCTATCACTCTCTGATATTCTCCGACACTCTCAATCACTCTCTGACACTCTCTGACACTCACTATCACTCTCTGACACTGTGTTACACTCTCTGACACTCTCTATCACTCTCTATCTCTCTCTGACACTCTCTGACACTCTCTGACACTCTCTGACACTCTCTATCACTCTCTATCACTCTCTGACACTCTCTGACACTCACTATCATTCTCTGACACTGTCTTACACTCTCTGACACTCTCTGACACTCTCTATCGCTCTCTGACACTCTCTATCACTCTCTATCACTCTCTGACACTCACTGACACTCTCAGACACTCACTATCACTCTCTGACACTCACTATCACTCTCTGACGCTCTCTATCACTCTCTGACACTCTCTGACACTCTCTATCACTCTCTATCACTCTCTGACACTCTCTATCACTCTCTATCACTCTCTGACACTCACTGACACTCTCAGACACTCACTATCACTCACTGACACTCTTCTATCACTCTCTGACACTCTCTATCACTCTCTGACGCTCTCTATCACTCTCTGACACTCTCTGACACTCTCTATCACTCTCAGACACTCTCAGAGACTCACTATCACTCTCTGACACTCGCTATCACTCTCTGACATTCTCTGACACACTCTGACACTCTCCATCACTCTCTGACACACTCTGACACTCTCAGACTCACTCAGAGACTCACTATCACTCTCTGAAACTCTCTATCACTCTCTATCACTCTCTGACACTCTCTATCACTCTCTATATCTCTCTGACACTCTCTGCCACTCTCTTTCACTCTGTATCACTCTCTGACACTCTCAGACACTCACTATCACTCTCTGACACTCTCTAACACTCTCTGACACTCTCTGACAGTCTCTGACAATCTCAGACACTCACTATCACTCTGATACTCTCTGACACTCACTATCACTCTCTGACACTCTCTATCACTCTCTGACACGCTCTGACACTCTCAGACACTCACTATCACTCTCTGACACTCTCTGACACTCACTATCACTCTCTGACACTGTCATACAATCTCTGACACTCTCTGACACTCTCTACCACTCTCTGACATTCTCTATCACTCTCCGACACTCTCGGACACTCTCTGAAACTCTCAGACACTCACTATCACTCTCTGACACTCACTATCACTCTCTGTCACTCACTATCACTCTCTGACACTCTCTATCACTCTCTATCTCTCTCTGACACTCTCTGACACTCTCTGACACTCTCTATCACTCTGTATCACTCTCTGACCCTCTCAGAAACTCACTATCACTCTCTGACACTCTCTATCACTCTCTGACACTCTCTGACACTGACTATCACTCTCTGACACTGTTTTACACTCTCTGACACTCTCTGACACTCTCTATGACACTCTGACACTCACTGACTCTCTCAGACACTCACTATCACTCTCTGACACTCACTATCACTCTCTGACGCTCTCTATCACTCTCTGACACTCTCTGACACTCTCTATCACTCTCTATCACTCTCTATCACTCTCTGACACTCACTGTTACTCTCAGACACTCACTATCACTCTCTGACACTCACTAAATCTCTCTGACACTCTCTATCACTCACCGACGCTCTCTATCACTCTCTGACACTCTCCGACACTCTCTATCACTCTCAGACACTCTCAGAGACTCACTATCACTCTCTGACACACTCTATCAATCTCTGACACTCTCTGACACTCTCTTTCACTCTGTATCACTCTCTGACACTCTCAGACACTCACTATCACTCTCTGACACTCTCTAACACTCTCTGACACTCTCTATCTCTCTCTGACTCTCTCTGACAGTCTCTGACAATCTCAGACAATCACTATCACTCTCTGATACTCTCTGACATTCACTATCACTCTCTGACACTCTCTATCACTCTCTGACACGCTCTGGCACTCTCAGACACTCACTATCACTCTCTGACACTCTCTATCACTGTCCGACACTCTCGGACACTCTCTGAAACTCTCAGACACTCACTATCACTCTCTGACACTCACTATCACTCTCTGACACTCACTATCACTCTCTGACACTCTCTATCACTCTCGATCTCTCTCTGACACTCTCTGACACTCTCTGACACTCTCTATCACTCTGTATCACTCTCTGACCCTCTCAGACACTCACGATCACTCTCTGACACTCTCTGATATTCTCTGACACTCTCTGTCACTCTCTGACACTCTCTGACACTCACTATCACTCTCTGACACTGTCTTACACTCTCTGACACTCTCTATCACTCTCTATCTCTCTCTGACACTCTCTGACACTCTCTATCACTCTGTAGCACTCTCTGACATTCTCAGACACTCACTATCACGCTCTGACACTCTCTATCACTCTCTGATATTCTCTGACACTCTCTATCACTCTCTGACACTCTCTATCACTCTCTGATATTCTCTGACACTCTCTATCACTCCCTGACACTCTCTGACACTCACTATCACTCTCTGACACAGTCTTCCACTCTCTGACACTCTCTGACACTGACTATCATTCTCTGACACTCTCTATCACTCTCTATCACTCTCTGACACTCACTGACACTCTCAGACACTCACTATCACTCTCTGACACTCACTATCACTCTCTGACGCTCTCTATCACTCTCTGACACTCTCTGACACTCTCTATCACTCTCTATCACTCTCTGACACTCTCTATCACTCTCTATCACTCTCTGACACTCACTGACACTCTCAGACACTCACTATCACTCTCTGACACTCACCATCACTCTCTGACACTCTCTATCACTCTCGGACGCTCTCTATCACTCTCTGACACTCTATGACACTCTCTATCACTCTCAGACACTCTCAGAGACTCACTATCACTCTCTGACACTCTCTGACACTCTCTATCACTCTCAGACACTCTCAGAGACTCACTATCACTCTCTGACACTCTCTATCAATCTTTATATCTCTCTGACACTCTCTGACACTCTCTTTCACTCTGTATCACTCTCTGACACTCTCAGACACTCACTATCACTCTCTGACACTCTCTAACACTCTCTGACACTCTCTATCTCTCTCTGACACTCTCTGACAGTCTCTGACAATCTCAGACAATCACTATCACTCTCTGATACTCTCTGACACTCACTATCACTCTCTGACACTCTCTATCACTCTCTGACACGCTCTGACACTCTCAGACACTCACTATCACTCTCTGACACTCTCTGAAACTCTCTATCACTCTCCGACACTCTCGGACATTCTCTGAAACTCTCAGACACTCACTATCACTCTCTGACACTCACTATCACTCTCTGACACTCACTATCACTCTCTGACACTCTCTATCACTCTCGATCTCTCTCTGACACTCTCTGACACTCTCTGACACTCTCGATCACTCTGTATCATTCTCTGACCCTCTCAGACACTCACGATCACTCTCTGACACTCTCTGATATTCTCTGACACTCTCTATCACTCTCTGACACTCACTATCACTCTCTGACACTGTCTTACACTCTCTGACACTCTCTATCACTCTCTATCTCTCTCTGACACTCTCTATCACTCTCTATCACTCTCTGACACTCACTGACAGACTCAGACACTCACTATCACTCTCTGACACTCACTATCACTCTCTGACGCTCTCTATCACTCTCTGACACTCTCTGACACTCTCTATCACTCTCTATCACTCTCTGACACTCTCTATCACTCTCTGACACTCACTGACACTCTCAGACACTCACTATCACTCTCTGACACTCACCATCACTCTCTGACACTCTCTATCACTCTCGGACGCTCTCTATCACTCTCTGACACTCTATGACACTCTCTATCACTCTCAGACACTCTCAGAGACTCACTATCACTCTCTGACACTCTCTGACACTCTCTATCACTCTCCGACACTCTCGGACACTCTCTGAAACTCTCAGACACTCACTATCACTCTCTGACACTCACTATCACTCTCTGACACTCACTATCACTCTCTGACACTCTCTATCACTCTCGATCTCTCTCTGACACTCTCTGACACTCTCTGACACTCTCTATCACTCTGTATCACTCTCTGACCCTCTCAGACACTCGCGATCACTCTCTGACACTCTCTGATATTCTCTGACACTCTCTATCACTCTCTGACACTCTCTGACACTCACTATCACTCTCTGACACTGTCTTACACTCTCTGACACTCTCTATCACTCTCTATCTCTCTCTGACACTCTCTGACACTCTCTGACAATCTCTATCACTCTGCATCACTCTCTGACATTCTCAGAGACTCACTATCACTCTCTGACACTCTCTATCACTCTCTGATATTCTCTGACACTCTCTATCACTCTCTGACACTCTCTGACACACACTATCACTCTCTGACACTGTCTTACACTCTCTGACACTCTCTGACACTCTCTATCACTCTCTGACACTCTCTATCACTCTCTATCACTCTCTGACACTCACTGACACTCTCAGACACTCACTATCACTCTCTGACACTCACTATCACTCTCTGACGCTCTCTATCACTCTCTGACACTCTCTGACACTCTCTATCACTCTCTATCACTCTCTGACACTCTCTATCACTCTCTATCACTCTCTGACACTCACTGACACTCTCAGACAGTCACTATCACTCTCTGACACTCACTATCACTCTCTGACACTCTCTATCACTCTCGGACGCTCTCTATCACTCTCTGACACTCTATGCCACTCTCTGACACTCTCTGACACACTCTGACACTCTCTATCACTCTCTGACACACTCTGACACACTCTGACACTCTCAGACTCACTCAGAGACTCACTATCACTCTCTGACATTCTCTATTACTCTCTATCACTCTCTGACACTCTCTATCACTCTCTATCTCTCTCTATATCTCTCTGACACTCTCTGACACTCTCTTTCACTCTGTATCACTCTCTGACACTCTCAGACACTCACTATCACTCTCTGACACTCTCTAACACTCTCTGACACTCTTTATCTCTCTCTGACACTCTCTGACAGTCTCTGACAATCTCAGACACTCACTATCACTCACTGACACTCTCAGACACTCACTATCACTCTCTGACACTCACTATCACTCTCTGACACTCCCTATCACTCTCCGACGCTCTCTATCACTCTCTGACACTCTCTGACACTCTCTATCACTCTCAGACACTCTCAGAGACTCACTATCACTCTCTGACACTCTCTATCAATCTCTATATCTCTCTGACACTCTCTGACACTCTCTTTCACTCTGTATCACTCTCTGACAATCTCAGACACTCACTATCACTCTCTGACACTCTCTAACACTCTCTGACACACTCTATCTCTCTCTGACACTCTCTGACACTCTCTGACAGTCTCTGACAACCTCAGACTATCACTATCACTCTCTGATACTCTCTATCACTCTCAGACACTCTCAGAGACTCACTATCACTCTCTGACACTCTCTATCAATCTCTATATCTCTCTGACACTCTCTGACACTCTCTTTCACTCTGTATCACTCTCTGACAATCTCAGACACTCACTATCACTCTCTGACACTCTCTAACACTCTCTGACACACTCTATCTCTCTCTGACACTCTCTGACAGTCTCTGACAATCTCAGACAATCACTATCACTCTCTGATACTCTCTGACACTCACTAGCACTCTCTGACACTCTCTATCACTCTCTGACACGCTCTGACACTCTCAGACACTCACTATCACTCTCTGACACTCTCTGACACTCTCTATCGCTCTCCGACACTCTCGGACACTCTCTGACACTCTCAGACACTCACTATCACTCTCTGACACTCACTATCAGTCTCTGACACTCTCTATCACTCTCGATCTCTCTCTGACACTCTCTGACACTCTCTATCACTCTGTATCACTCTCTGACCCTCTCAGACACTCTCTATCACTCTCTGACACTCTCTGACACTCACTATCACTCTCTGACACTGTCTTACACTCTCTGACACTCTCTATCACTCTCTATCTCTCTCTGACACTCTCTGACACTCTCTGACACTCTCTATCACTCTGTATCACTCTCTGACATTCTCAGACACTCACTATCACTCTCTGACACTCTCTATCACTCTCTGATATTCTCTGACACTCTCTATCACTCTCTGACACTCTCTGACACTCACTATCACTCTCTGACACTGTCTTACACTCTCTGACACTCTCTGACACTCTCTATCACTCTCTGACACTCTCTATCACTCTCTATCACTCTCTGACACTCACTGACACTCTCAGACACTCACTACCACTCTCTGACACTCACTATCACTCTCTGACGCTCTCTATCACTCTCTGACACTCTCTGACACTCTCTATCACTCTCTATCACTCTCTGACACTCTCTATCACTCTCTATCACTCTCTGACACTCACTGACACTCTCAGACACTCACTATCACTCTCTGACACTCTCTAACACTCTCTGACACTCTTTATCTCTCTCTGACACTCTCTGACAGTCTCTGACAATCTCAGACACTCACTGTCACTCACTGACACTCTCAGACACTCACTATCACTCTCTGACACTCACTATCACTCTCTGACACTCCCTATCACTCTCCGACGCTCTCTATCACTCTCTGACACTCTCTGACACTCTCTATCACTCTCAGACACTCTCAGAGACTCACTATCACTCTCTGACACTCTCTATCAATCTCTATATCTCTCTGACACTCTCTGACACTCTCTTTCACTCTGTATCACTCTCTGACAATCTCAGACACTCACTATCACTCTCTGACACTCTCTAACACTCTCTGACACACTCTATCTCTCTCTGACACTCTCTGACAGTCTCTGACAATCTCAGACAATCACTATCACTCTCTGATACTGTCTGACACTCACTAGCACTCTCTGACACTCTCTATCACTCTCTGACACGCTCTGACACTCTCAGACACTCACTATCACTCTCTGACACTCTCTGACACTCTCTATCGCTCTCCGACACTCTCGGACACTCTCTGAAACTCTCAGACACTCACTATCACTCTCTGACACTCACTATCACTCTCTGACACTCACTATCACTCTTTGACACTCTCTATCACTCTCGATCTCTCCCTGACACTCTCTGACACTCTCTATCACTCTGTATCACTCTCTGACCCTCTCAGACACTCACAATCACTCTCTGACAGTCTCTGATATTCTCTGACACTCTCTATCACTCTCTGACACTCTCTGACACTCACTATCACTCTCTGACACGGTCTTACACTCTCTGACACTCTCTATCACTCTCTATCTCTCCCTGACACTCTCTGACACTCTCTGACACTCTCTATCACTCTGTATCACTCTCTGACATTCTCAGACACTCACTATCACTCTCTGACACTCTCTATCACACTCTGATATTCTCTGACACTCTCTATCACTCTCTGACACTCTCTGACACTCACTATCACTCTCTGACACTCACTGACACTCTCAGACACTCACTATCACTCTCTGACACTCACTATCACTCTCTGACGCTCTCTATCACTCTCTGACACTCTCTGACACTCTCTGACACTCTCTATCACTCTCTATCACTCTCTGACACTCTCTATCACTCTCTATCACTCTCTGACACTCACTATCACTCTCTGACATTCTCTATCACTCTCTATCTTTCTCTATCACTCTCTGACACTCACTGACACTCTCAGACACTCACTATCACACTCTGACACTCACCATCACTCTCTGACACTCTCTATCACTCTCGGACGCTCTCTATCACTCTCTGACAATCTGTGACACTCTCTATCACTCTCAGACACTCTCAGAGACTCACTATCACTTTCTGACACTCTCTGACACTCTCTATCACTCTCCGACACTCTCGGACACTCACTGAAACTCTCAGACACTCACTATCACTCTCTGACACTCACTATCACTCTCTGACACTCACTATCACTCTCTGACACTCTCTATCACTCTCGATCTCTCTCTGACACTCTCTGACACTCTCTGACACTCTCTATCACTCTGTATCACTCTCTGACCCTCTCAGACACTCGCGATCACTCTCTGACACTCTCTGATATTCTCTGACACTCTCTATCACTCTCTGACACTCTCTGACACTCACTATCACTCTCTGACACTGTCTTACACTCTCTGACACTCTCTATCACTCTCTATCTCTCTCTGACACTCTCTGACACTCTCTGACACTCTCTATCACTCTGTATCACTCTCTGACATTCTCAGACACTCACTATCACTCTCTGACACTCTCTATCACTCTCTGATATTCTCTGACACTCTCTATCACTCTCTGACACTCTCTGACACTCACTATCACTCTCTGACACTGTCTTACACTCTCTGACACTCTCTGACACTCTCTATCACTCTCTGACACTCTCTATCACTCTCTGACACTCACTGACAATCTCAGACACTCACTATCACTCTCTGACACTCACTATCACTCTCTGACGCTCTCTATCACTCTCTGACACTCTCTGACACTCTCTATCACTCTCTATCACTCTCTGACACTCTCTATCACTCTCTATCACTCTCTGACACTCACTATCACTCTCTGACACTCTCTATCACTCTCTATCACTCTCTATCACTCTCTGACACTCACTGACACTCTCAGACACTCACTATCACTCTCTGACACTCACCATCACTCTCTGACACTCTCTATCACTCTCGGACGCTCTCTATCACTCTCTGACACTCTATGACACTCTCTATCACTCTCAGACACTCTCAGAGACTCACTATCACTCTCTGACACTCTCTGACACTCTCAGACACTCTCTGACACTCTCAGACACTCTGTATCACTCTCTGACACTCTCAGACACTCTGTATCACTCTCTGACACTCTCTATCACTCTCTGACACTCTCTGCCACTCTCAGACACTCTCTATCACTATCTATCAGTATCTGACACTCACTATCACTCTATATCACTCTCTGACACTCTCGATCACTCTCTGAAACTCTCTGACACTCTCTGACACTCAATGACACTCTCTGACACTCTCTATCACTCTACATCACTCTCTGACACGCTCTATCACTATCTATCACTCTCTATTACTCTCTGACACTCTCTATCACTCCCTATCACTCTCTATCACTCTCTATCACTCTCTGACTCTCTCTATCACTCTCTGACACTCTCTGACAATCAATGACAATCTCTGACACTCCCTATCACTCTCTATCACTCTCTGACACTCTCTGACACTCTCAGACACTCTGTATCACTCTCTGACACTCTGTATCACTCTCTGACACTCTCTGCCACTCTCAGACACTCTCTATCACTATCTATCAGTATCTATCACTCTCTGACACTCTCTGACACTCACTATCACTCTATATCACTCTCTGACACTCTCGATCACTCTCTGAAACTCTCTGACACTCTCTGACACTCAATGACACTCTCTGACACTCCCTATCACTCTACATCACTCTCTGACACGCTCTATCACTATCTATCACTCTCTATTACTCTCTGACACTCTCTATCACTCTCTATCACTCTCTATCACTCTCTATCACTCTCTGACACTCTCTATCACTCTCTGACACTCTCTGACAATCAATGACAATCTCTGACACTCCCTATCACTCTCTATTACTCTCTTCCACTCTCAGACACTCTCTGTCACTATCTATCACTATCTATCACTCTCTGACACTCTCAGACACTCTCTATCACTCTCTATCACTCTCTGACACTCTCTATCACTCTCTGACACTCTCTATCACTCTCTGACACTCTCTGACACTCTCAGACACTCTCTATCACTCTCTATCACTCTCTGACACTCTCTGACACTCTCAGACACTCTGTATCACTCTCTGACATCTCTCTATCACTCTCTGACACTCTCAGACACTCTCTATCACTATCTATCACTCTCTGACACTTTCTATCACTCTCTATCACTTTCTGACACTCTCTGACACTCTCAATCACTCTCTGAAACTCTCTGACACTCTCTGACACTCAATGACACTCTCAGACACTCCCTATCACTCTCTATCACTCTCTGACACTCTCTGACACTCTCAGACACTCACTATCACTCTCTATCACTCTCTGACACTCTCTATCACTATCTATCACTCTCTGACACTCTCTGACACTCTCAGACACTCTCTAACACTCTGTGTCACTCTCTGGCACTCTCTGACTGTCTCTGACACTCTCTGACACATTCAATCACTTTCTGTCACTCTCTGACACTCTTTGACACTCTCTGTCACTCTCTATTATTCTCTGACACACTCTGACACTCTCCGACACTCTCTGACACTCTCAGACGCTCTCTATCACTCTCTGACACTCTCTGACACTCTCAGACACTCTCTGACACTCTCAGACACTCTCAGACGCTCTCTATCACTCTCTGACAATCTCTGACACTCTCAGACACTCTCTGACACTCTCAGACACTCTCAGACACTCTCATTCACTCTCAGACACTCTCCATCACTCTCAAACACTCTCTGACACTCTCAGACACTCTCTGACACTCTCAGACACTCTCTATCACTCTCTGACACTCTCATTCACTCTCAGACACTCTCCATCACTCTCAAACACTCTCTGATACTCTCAGACACTCTCTGGCACTCTCAGACACTCTCTATCACTCTCTGACATCTCTCTATCACTCTCTGACACTCTCAGACACTCTCTATCACTATTTATCACTCTCTGACACTTTCTATCACTCTCTATCACTTTCTGACACTCTCTGACACTCTCAATCACCTTCTGAAACTCTCTGACATTCTCTGACACTCAATGACACTCTCAGACACTCACTATCACTCTCTATCACTCTCTGACACTCTGACACTCTCAGACACTCACTATCACTCTCTATCACTCTCTGACACTCTCTATCACCATCTATCACTCTCTGACACTCTCTGACACTCTCAGACACTCTCTAACACTCTGTGTCACTCTCTGGCACTCTCTGACTGTCTCTGACACTCTCAGACACATTCAATCACTTTCTGTCACTCTCTGACACTCTTTGACACTCTCTATCACTCTGTGACACTCTCTGACACTCTCTGTCACTCTCTATTATTCTCTGACACACTCTGACACTCTCTGACACTCTCTGACACTCTCAGACGCTCTCTATCACTCTCTGACAATCTCTGACACTCTCAGACACTCTCTGACACTCTCAGACACTCTCAGACGCTCTCTGTCACTCTCTGACAATCTCTGACACTCTCAGACACTCTCTGACACTCTCAGACACTCTCAGACACTCTCATTCACTCTCAGACACTCTCCATCACTCTCAAACACTCTCTGACACTCTCAGACACTCTCTGACACTCTCAGACACTCTCTATCACTCTCTGACACTCTCATTCACTCTCAGACACTCTCCATCACTCTCAAACACTCTCTGACACTCTCAGACACTCTCTGGCACTCTCTATCACTCTCTATCACTCTCTGACACTCTCAGACACTCTCTGACACTCTCAGACACTCTCTATCAACCTCTATCACTCTCTGACACACTCTGACACACTCTGACAGTCTCAGACAATCTCTATCACTCTCTGACAATCTCTGACACTCTCAGACACTCTCAGACACTTTATATCACTCTCTGACACTCACTGACACTCGCAGGCACTCGCTGTCACTCTCAGACACCTCAGACACTCTCTATCACGCTCTGACACTCTCTGACTCTCTCTGACACTCTCTGACAATCTCTGACACTCTCAGACACTCTCTGACACTCTATATCACTCTCTGACACTCAATGACAATCTCTGACACTCCCTATCACTCTCTATCACTCTCTGACACTCTATGACACTCTCTGACACTCTCTATCACTCTCTATTATTCTCTGACACTCTCTGACACTCTCAGACGCTCTCTATCACTCTCTGACAATCTCTGACACTCTCAGACACTCTCTGACACTCTCTATCACTCTCTATTATTCTCTGACACACTCTGACACTCACTGACACTCTCTGAAACTCCCTATCACTCTTAACCACTCTCTGACACTCACTATCACTCTATATCACTCTCTGGCACTCTCGATCACTCTCTGAAACTCTCTGACACTCTCTGACACTCAATGACACTCTCTGACACTCCCTATCACTCTACATCACTCTCTGACACGCTCTATCACCATCTATCACTCTCCATTACTTTCTGACACTCTCTTTCACTCTCTATCACTCTCTATCACTCTCTATCACTCTCTGACACTCTCTATCACTCTGACACTCTCTGACACTCTCTGACAATCAATGACAATCTCTGACACTCCCTATCACTCTCTGTCACTCTCTGACACTCTCTGACACTCTCTGACACTCTCAGACACTCTGTATCACTCTCTGACACTCTCTATCACTCTCTGACACTCTCTGCCACTCTCAGACACTCTCTATCACTATCTATCAGTATCTATCACTCTCTGACACTCTCTGACACTCACAAAGAAACAAAGATAATTACAGCACAGGAACAGGCCCTTCGGCCCTCCAAGCCTGCGCCGATCCAGATCCTCTCTCTAAACATGTCGCCTATTTTCTAAGGTTCTGTATCTCTTTTCTTCCTGCCCATTCATGTATCTGTCTAGATACATCTTAAAAGACTCCATCATGCCCGCATCTACCACCTCCGCTGGCAATGCGTTCCAGGTGCCCACCACCCTCTGCGTAAATAACTTTCCACGCATATCCCCCCTAAACTTTTCCCCTTTCACTTTGAACTCGTGTCCTCTAGTAATTGAAACCCCCACTCTGGGAAAAAGCCTCTTGCTATCCACCCTGTCTATACCTCTCATGATTTTGTACACCTCAATCAGGTCCCCCCTCAACCTCCGTCTTTCTAATGAAAATAATCCTAATCTGCTCAACCTCTCTTCATAGCTAGCGCCCTCCATACCAGGCAACATCCTGGTGAACCTCCTCTGCACCCTCTCCAAATCATCCACATCCTTTTGATAATGTGGCGACCAGAACTGTACGCAGTATTCCAAATGTGGCCGAACCAAAGTCCTATACAACTGTAACATGACCTGCCAACTCTTGTACTCAATGCCCCGTCCGATGAAGGAAAGCATGCCGTATGCCTTCTTGACCACTCTATTTACCTGCGTTGCCACCTTCAGGGAACAGTGGACCTGAACACCCAAATCTCTCTGGACATCAATTTTCCCCAGGACTTTCACTATCACTCTATATCACTCTCTGACACTCTCGATCACTCTCTGAAACTCTCTGACACTCTCTGACACTCAATGACACTCTCTGACACTCCCTATCACTCTACATCACTCTCTGACATGCTCTATCACTATCTATCACTCTCTGTTACTCTCTGAAACTCTCTATCACTCTCTATCACTCTCTATCACTCTCTATCACTCTCTGACACTCTCTATCACTCTCTGACACTCTCTGACAATCAATGACAATCTCTGACACTCCCTATCACTCTCTATCACTCTCTGACACACTCTGACACTCTCTGACACTCTCAGACACTCTGTATCACTCTCTGACACTCTGTATCACTCTCTGACACTCTCTATCACTCTCTGACACTCTCTGCCACTCTCAGACACTCTCTATCACTATCTATCAGTATCTATCACTCTCTGACACTCTCTGACACTCACTATCACTCTATATCACTCTCTGACACTCTCGATCACTCTCTGAAACTCTCTGACACTCTATGACACTCAATGACACTCTCTGACACTCCCTATCACTCTCTATTACTCTCTGACACTCTCTATCACTCTCTATCACTCTCTATCACTCTCTATCACTCTCTGACACTCTCTGACAATCAATGACAATCTCTGACACTCCCTATCACTCTCTATTACTCTCTGCCACTCTCAGACACTCTCTGTCACTATCTATCACTATCTATCACTCTCTGACACTCTCTGACACTCTCAGACACTCTCTATCACTCTCTATCACTCTCTGACACTCTCTATCACTCTCTGACTATCAATGACACTCCCTATCACTCTCTATCACTCTCTGACACTCTCTGACACTCTCAGACACTCTGCATCACTCTCTGACATCTCTCTATCACTCTCTGACACTCTCAGACACTCTCTATCACTATCTATCACTCTCTGACACTTTCTATCACTCTCTATCACTTTCTGACACTCTCTGACACTCTCAATCACTCTCTGACATCTCTCTATCACTCTCTGACACTCTCAGACACTCTCTATCACTATCTATCACTCTCTGACACTTTCTATCACTCTCTATCACTTTCTGACACTCTCTGACACTCTCAATCACTCTCTGAAACTCTCTGACACTCAATGACACTCTCAGACACTCCCTATCACTCTCTATCACTCTCTGACACTCTCTGACACTCTCAGACACTCACTATCACTCTCTATCACTCTCTGACACTCTCTATCACTTTCTATCACTCTCTGACACTCTCCGACACTCTCAGACACTCTCTAACACTCTGTGTCACTCTCTGGCACTCTCTGACTGTCTCTGACACTCTCAGACACATTCAATCACTTTCTGTCACTCTCTGACACTCTTTGACACTCTCTATCACTCTGTGACACTCTCTGACACTCTCTGTCACTCTCTATTATTCTCTGACACACTCTGACACTCTCTGACACTCTCTGACACTCTCAGACGCTCTCTATCACTCTCTGACAATCTCTGACACTCTCAGACGCTCTCTGACACTCTCAGACACTCTCAGACGCTCTCTATCACTCTCTGACAATCTCTGACACTCTCAGACACTCTCTGACACTCTCAGACACTCTCAGACACTCTCATTCACTCTCAGACACTCTCCATCACTCTCAAACACTCTCTGAAACTCTCAGACACTCTCTGACACTCTCAGACACTCTCTATCACTCTCTGACACTCTCATTCACTCTCAGACACTCTCCATCACTCTCAAACACTCTCTGACACTCTCAGACACTCTCTGGCACTCTCAGAAACTCTCTATCACTCTCTGACACTCTCAGACACTCTCTGACACTCTCAGACACTCTCTATCAATCTCTATCACTCTCTGACACACTCTGACACACTCTGACAGTCTCAGACAATCTCTATCACTCTCTGACACTCTCTGACACTCTCTATCACTATCTATCACTCTCTGACACTTTCTATCACTCTCTATTACTCTCTGCCACTCTCAGACACTCTCTGTCACTATCTATCACTATCTATCACTCTCTGACACTCTCTGACACTCTCAGACACTCTCTATCACTCTCTATCACTCTCTGACACTCTCTATCACTCTCTGACACTCTCTGACAATCAATGACACTCCCTATCACTCTCTATCACTCTCTGACACTCTCTGACACTCTCAGACACTCTGTATCACTCTCTGACATCTCTCTATCACTCTCTGACACTCTCAGACACTCTCTATCACTATCTATCACTCTCTGACACTTTCTATCACTCTCTATCACTTTCTGACACTCTCTGACACTCTCAATCACTCTCTGACATCTCTCTATCACTCTCTGACACTCTCAGACACTCTCTATCACTATCTATCACTCTCTGACACTTTCTATCACTCTCTATCACTTTCTGACACTCTCTGACACTCTCAATCACTCTCTGAAACTCTCTGACACTCAATGACACTCTCAGACACTCCCTATCACTCTCTATCACTCTCTGACACTCTCTGACACTCTCAGACACTCACTATCACTCTCTATCACTCTCTGACACTCTCTATCACTATCTATCACTCTCTGACACTCTCCGACACTCTCAGACACTCTCTAACACTCTGTGTCACTCTCTGGCACTCTCTGACTGTCTCTGACACTCTCAGACACATTCAATCACTTTCTGTCACTCTCTGACACTCTTTGACACTCTCTATCACTCTGTGACACTCTCTGACACTCTCTGTCACTCTCTATTATTCTCTGACACACTCTGACACTCTCTGACACTCTCAGACGCTCTCTATCACTCTCTGACAATCTCTGACACTCTCAGACGCTCTCTGACACTCTCAGACACTCTCAGACGCTCTCTATCACTCTCTGACAATCTCTGACACTCTCAGACACTCTCTGACACTCTCAGACACTCTCAGACACTCTCATTCACTCTCAGACACTCTCCATCACTCTCAAACACTCTCTGACACTCTCAGACACTCTCTGACACTCTCAGACACTCTCTATCACTCTCTGACACTCTCATTCACTCTCAGACACTCTCCATCACTCTCAAACACTCTCTGACACTCTCAGACACTCTCTGGCACTCTCAGAAACTCTCTATCACTCTCTGACACTCTCAGACACTCTCTGACACTCTCAGACACTCTCTATCAATCTCTATCACTCTCTGACACACTCTGACACACTCTGACAGTCTCAGACAATCTCTATCACTCTCTGACAATCTCTGACACTCTCAGACACTGTCAGACACTTTATATCACTCTCTGACACTCACTGACACTCGCAGGCACTCGCTGTCACTCTCAGACACCTCAGACACTCTCTATCACGCTCTGACACTCTCTGACTCTCTCTGACACTCTCTGACAATCTCTGACACTCTCAGACACTCTCTGACACTCTATATCACTCTCTGACACTCAATGACAATCTCTGACACTCCCTATCACTCTCTATCACTCTCTGACACTCTATGACACTCTCTGACACTCTCTATCACTCTCTATTATTCTCTGACACACTCTGACACACTCTGACACTCTCTGACACTCTCAGACGCTCTCTATCACTCTCTGACAATCTCTGACACTCTCAGAGACTCTCTGACACTCTCTATCACTCTCTATTATTCTCTGACACACTCTGACACTCACTGACACTCTCTGAAACTCCCTATCACTCTTAACCACTCTCTGACACTCACTATCACTCTATATCACTCTCTGGCACTCTCGATCACTCTCTGAAACTCTCTGACACTCTCTGACACTCAATGACACTCTGACACTCCCTATCACTCTACATCACTCTCTGAGACGCTCTATCACCATCTATCACTCTCTATTACTCTCTGACACTCTCTTTCACTCTCTATCACTCTCTATCACTCTCTATCACTCTCTGACACTCTCTATCACTCTGACACTCTCTGACACTCTCTGAAAATCAATGACAATCTCTGACACTCCCTATCACTCTCTATCACTCTCTGACACTCTCTGACACTCTCTGACACTCTCAGACACTCTGTATCACTCTCTGACACTCTCTATCACTCTCTGACACTCTCTGCCACTCTCAGACACTCTCTATCACTATCTATCAGTATCTATCACTCTCTGACACTCTCTGACACTCACAAAGAAACAAAGATAATTACAGCACAGGAACAGGCCCTTCGGCCCTCCAAGCCTGCGCCGATCCAGATCCTCTCTCTAAACATGTCGCCTATTTTCTAAGGTTCTGTATCTCTTTTCTTCCTGCCCATTCATGTATCTGTCTAGATACATCTTAAAAGACTCCATCGTGCCCGCATCTACCACCTCCGCTGGCAATGCGTTCCAGGTGCCCACCACCCTCTGCGTAAATAACTTTCCACGCATATCCCCCCTAAACTTTTCCCCTTTCACTTTGAACTCGTGTCCTCTAGTAATTGAAACCCCCACTCTGGGAAAAAGCCTCTTGCTATCCACCCTGTCTATACCTCTCATGATTTTGTACACCTCAATCAGGTCCCCCCTCAACCTCCGTCTTTCTAATGAAAATAATCCTAATCTGCTCAACCTCTCTTCATAGCTAGCGCCCTCCATACCAGGCAACATCCTGGTGAACCTCCTCTGCACCCTCTCCAAAGCATCCACATCCTTTTGATAATGTGGCGACCAGAACTGTACGCAGTATTCCAAATGTGGCTGAACCAAAGTCCTATACAACTGTAACATGACCTGCCAACTCTTGTACTCAATGCCCCGTCCGATGAAGGAAAGCATGCCGTATGCCTTCTTGACCACTCTATTTACCTGCGTTGCCACCTTCAGGGAACAGTGGACCTGAACACCCAAATCTCTCTGGACATCAATTTTCCCCAGGACTTTCACTATCACTCTATATCACTCTCTGACACTCTCGATCACTCTCTGAAACTCTCTGACACTCTCTGACACTCAATGACACTCTCTGACACTCCCTATCACTCTCTATTACTCTCTGACACTCTCTATCACTCTCTATCACTCTCTATCACTCTCTATCACTCTCTGACACTCTCTGACAATCAATGACAATCTCTGACACTCCCTATCACTCTCTATTACTCTCTGCCACTCTCAGACACTCTCTGTCACTATCTATCACTATCTATCACTCTCTGACACTCTCTGACACTCTCAGACACTCTCTATCACTCTCTATCACTCTCTGACACTCTCTATCACTCTCTGACAATCAATGACACTCCCTATCACTCTCTATCACTCTCTGACACTCTCTGACACTCTCAGACACTCTGCATCACTCTCTGACATCTCTCTATCACTCTCTGACACTCTCAGACACTCTCTATCACTATCTATCACTCTCTGACACTTTCTATCACTCTCTATCACTTTCTGACACTCTCTGACACTCTCAATCACTCTCTGACATCTCTCTATCACTCTCTGACACTCTCAGACACTCTCTATCACTATCTATCACTCTCTGACACTTTCTATCACTCTCTATCACTTTCTGACACTCTCTGACACTCTCAATCACTCTCTGAAACTCTCTGACACTCAATGACACTCTCAGACACTCCCTATCACTCTCTATCACTCTCTGACACTCTCTGACACTCTCAGACACTCACTATCACTCTCTATCACTCTCTGACACTCTCTATCACTTTCTATCACTCTCTGACACTCTCCGACACTCTCAGACACTCTCTAACACTCTGTGTCACTCTCTGGCACTCTCTGACTGTCTCTGACACTCTCAGACACATTCAATCACTTTCTGTCACTCTCTGACACTCTTTGACACTCTCTATCACTCTGTGACACTCTCTGACACTCTCTGTCACTCTCTATTATTCTCTGACACACTCTGACACTCTCTGACACTCTCTGACACTCTCAGACGCTCTCTATCACTCTCTGACAATCTCTGACACTCTCAGACGCTCTCTGACACTCTCAGACACTCTCAGACGCTCTCTATCACTCTCTGACAATCTCTGACACTCTCAGACACTCTCTGACACTCTCAGACACTCTCAGACACTCTCATTCACTCTCAGACACTCTCCATCACTCTCAAACACTCTCTGAAACTCTCAGACACTCTCTGACACTCTCAGACACTCTCTATCACTCTCTGACACTCTCATTCACTCTCAGACACTCTCCATCACTCTCAAACACTCTCTGACACTCTCAGACACTCTCTGGCACTCTCAGAAACTCTCTATCACTCTCTGACACTCTCAGACACTCTCTGACACTCTCAGACACTCTCTATCAATCTCTATCACTCTCTGACACACTCTGACACACTCTGACAGTCTCAGACAATCTCTATCACTCTCTGACACTCTCTGACACTCTCTATCACTATCTATCACTCTCTGACACTTTCTATCACTCTCTATTACTCTCTGCCACTCTCAGACACTCTCTGTCACTATCTATCACTATCTATCACTCTCTGACACTCTCTGACACTCTCAGACACTCTCTATCACTCTCTATCACTCTCTGACACTCTCTATCACTCTCTGACACTCTCTGACAATCAATGACACTCCCTATCACTCTCTATCACTCTCTGACACTCTCTGACACTCTCAGACACTCTGTATCACTCTCTGACATCTCTCTAGAAGCTACACGGAGGTCGCTACTCCACAAATCAAAGGCAGCTGGGTAACAGTTAGAGGTGGGAAGAGGTCAGTGCAGGGATCTCCTGTGGTCGTTCCCCTCAACAACAAGTATACAGTTTTAGATACTGTTGGGGGGGACGGCCTATTGGGGGCAGGCTGCAGTGACCGGGCCTCTGGCACGGGGTCCTGCACTGTGGCTCAGAAGGGAAGGAGGGAGAATGGGAGAGCACTAGTCATCGGGGACTCGATGGTGAGGAGTACGGACAGGCGGTTCTGTGGGCGCAGGCGAGACGCACGGATGGTTTGTTGCCTCCCTGGTGCCAGGGTCCGTGATGTTTGTGATCGCGTCTTCAGGATCCTTAAAGGGGAGGGGGAGCAGCCAGAGGTCGTGGTGCACATTGGCACCAACGACGTAGGAAGGAAGGGTGGCACAGATGTTAGAAGTGAGTTTAGGGAGTTAGGCTGGAAGCTGAAAGCTCGGACGGACAGAGTTGTTATCTCTGGTTTGTTGCCGGCGCCACGTGATAGTGAGGCTAGGAATAGGGAGAGAGCACAGCTGAACACGTGGCTGCAGGAATGGTGTAGGAGGGAGGGCTTCCAGTTCTTGGATAATTGGACTGCATTCTGGGGAAGATGGGACCTGTTCAAACAGGACGGGCTGCATCTGAACCAGAGGGGCACCAATATCCTGGGAGGGAGGTTTGCTAGTACTGTTCGGGAGGGTTTAAACTAGTTTGGGAGGGGGATGGGAACCGGACTTGTAATCCAGGGACCAGTGGGTCCACTCAGAAAGACAAAGAGTGTAGTGAGGTATTGGGGAAGGTAGCACTGTCGCAGAGGACAGATGGGCACGGAGAAGGGTTAAAGTGCGTATACTTCAACGCAAGAAGCATCAGGAATAAGGTGAGTGAATTGAAGGCGTGGATGGGCACTTGGGACTACGATGTTGTGGCCATCACTGAAACGTGGATAGGTGAGGGGGAGGAATGGTTTTTGGAGGTACCTGGTTATAGATGTTTTCATAAGATTAGGAATGGTGGTAAAAGAGGTGGGGGGGTGGCATTGTTAGTTAGAAATAGTGTAACAACTGCTGAAAGAATTTTCGAGGAGGATCTGCCGACTGAGGCACTGTGGGTTGAGGTCAGGAACAGGAAAGGAGCAGTCACCTTGATGGGAGTTTTCTATAGGCCCCCCAATAGCAGCAGGGAGGTGGAAGAGCAGATTGGGAAACAGATTTTGGAAAGGAGCAGAAGTCACAGGGTAGTAATTATGGGGGATTTCAACTTCCCAAATATTGATTGGCAACTCTTTAGATCGAATAGTTTGGATGGGGTAGTGTTTGTGCAGTATGTCCAGGAAGCTTTTCTGACTCAGTATGTAGACTGCCCGACCAGAGGGGAGGCAATATTGGATTTGGTACTAGGTAATGAACCAGGGCAAGTGATAGAGCTGTTGGTGGGCGAGCACTTTGGAGATAGTGATCACAATTCTGTAGCATTCACTGTGGTAATGGAGAGGGATAGGTATGTGCAACAGGGCAAGGTTTACAATTGGGGGAAGGGTAGATATGATGCTGTCAGGCAGGAACTGAGGAGCATAAGTTGGGAGCATATGCTGGCAGGGAAGGGCACGGTCGAAATGTGGAACTTTTTCAAGGAGCAGATAGTAGGGGCCATTGATAAGCATGTCCCTGTCAGACAGGGAAGGGATGGTCATGTGAGGGAACCGTGGTTGACAAGAGAGGTTGAGAGTCTTGTTAGGAAGAAGAAGGATGCGTATATAAAGTTGAGGAAAAAGGGCACAGGCATAGCTCTGGAGGGATACAAGATGGCCAGGAAGGATCTGAAGAAAGGGATTAGGAGAGCTAAGAGAGGGCATGAAAAATGCTTGGCGGGTAGGATAAAAGAAAACCCCAAGGCCTTTTACGCGTATGTCAGAAATATGAGGATGACTAGGGGGACCGTAGGTCCGGTCAAGGACAATAGCGGGAGACTGTGTGTTGAGCCGGAAGAGATAAGTGAGGTTTTGAATGAGTACTTCTCTTCGGTATTTACGAATGAGAAGGGGTGTATTACTGAAGAGGACGGTGGGAAGCAGACTGGTAAGCTCGAGGAAGTGCTCGTTAGGAGGGAAGATGTGTTGGGGTTTTTGAATAACTTGAAGATAGACAAGTCTCCCGGGCCTGACGGGGTATATCCAAGGATGTTATGGGAAGCAAGGGATGAAATTGCAGAGCCGCTGGCAATGATCTTTTCATCTTCTCTGCTGACGGGGGTGGTACCAGGTGATTGGAGGGTGGCAAATGTTGTGCCCCTGTTCAAGAAAGGGAATAGGAACAACCCTGGGAATTACAGGCCAGTTAGTCTTACTTCGGTGGTAGGCAAGTTGATGGAAAAGGTGCTGAGGGATAGGATTTCTGAGCATCTGGAAAGACACTGCTTGATTCGGGACAGTCAGCACGGTTTTGTGAGGGGTAGGTCTTGCCTCACAAGCCTGATTGAATTCTTTGAGCAGGTGACCAAGCAAGTGGATGAGGGTAAACCAGTGGATGTGGTGTACATGGATTTTAGTAAGGCATTTGATAAGGTCCCCCATGGTAGACTTATGGAGAAAGTCAGGAGGCATGGGATAGTGGGGAATGTGGCCAGTTGGATTAAGAATTGGCTAACTGATAGAAGGCAGAGAGTGGTCTTAGATGGTAAATACTCAGCCTGGAGCCCAGTTACCAGTGGCGTGCCGCAGGGATCAGTTCTGGGTCCTCTCCTGTTTGTGATTTTTATTAACGACTTGGATGAGGAAGTCGAAGGGTGGGTCAGTAAATTTGCAGATGATACAAAGGTTGGTGGAGTTGTGGATACCGAGGAGGGCTATTGTCGTCTGCAAAGGGACTTGGATAGGTTGCAGTGCTGGGCTGAAAAGTGGCAGATGGAGTTTAACCCTGAAAAGTGTGAGGTCGTCCATTTTGGAAGGACAAACATGAATGCAAAATACTGGGTTAACGGTAGGGTTCTTGGGCATGTGGAGGAGCAGAGAGACCTTGGGGTCTATGTGCATAGATCATTGAAAGTTGCAACTCAAGTGGATAGGGCTGTGAAGAAGGCATATGGGGTGTTAGCGTTCATTAGCAGAGGGATTGAATTTAAGAGCCGTGAGGTGATGATGCAGCTGTACAGGACCTTGGTAAGGCCTCATTTGGAGTACTGTGTGCAGTTCTGGTCGCCTCATTTTAGGAAGGATGTGGAAGCCTTGGAGAGGGTGCAGAGGAGATTTACCAGGATGTTGCCTGGAATGGAGAATAAGTCTTACGAGGAAAGGCTGAACATTCTAGGCCTCTTCTCATTAGAACGGAGAAGGATGAGGGGTGACATGATAGAGGTTTATAAGATGATCAGGGGAATAGATAGGGTAGACAGTCAGAAACTTTTTCCCCGGGTGGAGCAAAGCGTTACAAGGGGTCATAAATTTAAGGTGAAGGGTGGGAGATATAAGGGGGATGTCAGGGGAAGGTTCTTTACCCAGAGAGTGGTCGAGGCATGGAATGCCTTGCCCGGGGAAGTTGTTGAGTCAGAAACTTTAGGGACTTTCAAAAGGCTTTTGGATAGGTATATGGATAAAGGAGAATGATGGGGTATAGATTAAATTGTCCTTGACAGAGGACAAAGGATCGGCACAACATTGTGGGCCGAAGGGCCTGTTCTGTGCTGTATGTTCTATGTTCTATGTTCTATATGTTCTATCACTCTCTGACACTCTCAGACACTCTCTATCACTATCTATCACTCTCTGACACTTTCTATCACTCTCTATCACTTTCTGACACTCTCTGACACTCTCAATCACTCTCTGACATCTCTCTATCACTCTCTGACACTCTCAGACACTCTCTATCACTATCTATCACTCTCTGACACTTTCTATCACTCTCTATCACTTTCTGACACTCTCTGACACTCTCAATCACTCTCTGAAACTCTCTGACACTCAATGACACTCTCAGACACTCCCTATCACTCTCTATCACTCTCTGACACTCTCTGACACTCTCAGACACTCACTATCACTCTCTATCACTCTCTGACACTCTCTATCACTATCTATCACTCTCTGACACTCTCCGACACTCTCAGACACTCTCTAACACTCTGTGTCACTCTCTGGCACTCTCTGACTGTCTCTGACACTCTCAGACACATTCAATCACTTTCTGTCACTCTCTGACACTCTTTGACACTCTCTATCACTCTGTGACACTCTCTGACACTCTCTGTCACTCTCTATTATTCTCTGACACACTCTGACACTCTCTGACACTCTCAGACGCTCTCTATCACTCTCTGACAATCTCTGACACTCTCAGACGCTCTCTGACACTCTCAGACACTCTCAGACGCTCTCTATCACTCTCTGACAATCTCTGACACTCTCAGACACTCTCTGACACTCTCAGACACTCTCAGACACTCTCATTCACTCTCAGACACTCTCCATCACTCTCAAACACTCTCTGACACTCTCAGACACTCTCTGACACTCTCAGACACTCTCAGACACTCTCTATCACTCTCTGACACTCTCATTCACTCTCAGACACTCTCCATCACTCTCAAACACTCTCTGACACTCTCAGACACTCTCTGGCACTCTCAGAAACTCTCTATCACTCTCTGACACTCTCAGACACTCTCTGACACTCTCAGACACTCTCTATCAAACTCTATCACTCTCTGACACACTCTGACACACTCTGACAGTCTCAGACAATCTCTATCACTCTCTGACAATCTCTGACACTCTCAGACACTGTCAGACACTTTATATCACTCTCTGACACTCACTGACACTCGCAGGCACTCGCTGTCACTCTCAGACACCTCAGACACTCTCTATCACGCTCTGACACTCTCTGACTCTCTCTGACACTCTCTGACAATCTCTGACACTCTCAGACACTCTCTGACACTCTATATCACTCTCTGACACTCAATGACAATCTCTGACACTCCCTATCACTCTCTATCACTCTCTGACACTCTATGACACTCTCTGACACTCTCTATCACTCTCTATTATTCTCTGACACACTCTGACACACTCTGACACTCTCTGACACTCTCAGACGCTCTCTATCACTCTCTGACAATCTCTGACACTCTCAGAGACTCTCTGACACTCTCTATCACTCTCTATTATTCTCTGACACACTCTGACACTCACTGACACTCTCTGAAACTCCCTATCACTCTTAACCACTCTCTGACACTCACTATCACTCTATATCACTCTCTGGCACTCTCGATCACTCTCTGAAACTCTCTGACACTCTCTGACACTCAATGACACTCTGACACTCCCTATCACTCTACATCACTCTCTGAGACGCTCTATCACCATCTATCACTCTCTATTACTCTCTGACACTCTCTTTCACTCTCTATCACTCTCTATCACTCTCTATCACTCTCTGACACTCTCTATCACTCTGACACTCTCTGACACTCTCTGAAAATCAATGACAATCTCTGACACTCCCTATCACTCTCTATCACTCTCTGACACTCTCTGACACTCTCTGACACTCTCAGACACTCTGTATCACTCTCTGACACTCTCTATCACTCTCTGACACTCTCTGCCACTCTCAGACACTCTCTATCACTATCTATCAGTATCTATCACTCTCTGACACTCTCTGACACTCACAAAGAAACAAAGATAATTACAGCACAGGAACAGGCCCTTCGGCCCTCCAAGCCTGCGCCGATCCAGATCCTCTCTCTAAACATGTCGCCTATTTTCTAAGGTTCTGTATCTCTTTTCTTCCTGCCCATTCATGTATCTGTCTAGATACATCTTAAAAGACTCCATCGTGCCCGCATCTACCACCTCCGCTGGCAATGCGTTCCAGGTGCCCACCACCCTCTGCGTAAATAACTTTCCACGCATATCCCCCCTAAACTTTTCCCCTTTCACTTTGAACTCGTGTCCTCTAGTAATTGAAACCCCCACTCTGGGAAAAAGCCTCTTGCTATCCACCCTGTCTATACCTCTCATGATTTTGTACACCTCAATCAGGTCCCCCCTCAACCTCCGTCTTTCTAATGAAAATAATCCTAATCTGCTCAACCTCTCTTCATAGCTAGCGCCCTCCATACCAGGCAACATCCTGGTGAACCTCCTCTGCACCCTCTCCAAAGCATCCACATCCTTTTGATAATGTGGCGACCAGAACTGTACGCAGTATTCCAAATGTGGCTGAACCAAAGTCCTATACAACTGTAACATGACCTGCCAACTCTTGTACTCAATGCCCCGTCCGATGAAGGAAAGCATGCCGTATGCCTTCTTGACCACTCTATTTACCTGCGTTGCCACCTTCAGGGAACAGTGGACCTGAACACCCAAATCTCTCTGGACATCAATTTTCCCCAGGACTTTCACTATCACTCTATATCACTCTCTGACACTCTCGATCACTCTCTGAAACTCTCTGACACTCTCTGACACTCAATGACACTCTCTGACACTCCCTATCACTCTCTATTACTCTCTGACACTCTCTATCACTCTCTATCACTCTCTATCACTCTCTATCACTCTCTGACACTCTCTGACAATCAATGACAATCTCTGACACTCCCTATCACTCTCTATTACTCTCTGCCACTCTCAGACACTCTCTGTCACTATCTATCACTATCTATCACTCTCTGACACTCTCTGACACTCTCAGACACTCTCTATCACTCTCTATCACTCTCTGACACTCTCTATCACTCTCTGACAATCAATGACACTCCCTATCACTCTCTATCACTCTCTGACACTCTCTGACACTCTCAGACACTCTGCATCACTCTCTGACATCTCTCTATCACTCTCTGACACTCTCAGACACTCTCTATCACTATCTATCACTCTCTGACACTTTCTATCACTCTCTATCACTTTCTGACACTCTCTGACACTCTCAATCACTCTCTGACATCTCTCTATCACTCTCTGACACTCTCAGACACTCTCTATCACTATCTATCACTCTCTGACACTTTCTATCACTCTCTATCACTTTCTGACACTCTCTGACACTCTCAATCACTCTCTGAAACTCTCTGACACTCAATGACACTCTCAGACACTCCCTATCACTCTCTATCACTCTCTGACACTCTCTGACACTCTCAGACACTCACTATCACTCTCTATCACTCTCTGACACTCTCTATCACTTTCTATCACTCTCTGACACTCTCCGACACTCTCAGACACTCTCTAACACTCTGTGTCACTCTCTGGCACTCTCTGACTGTCTCTGACACTCTCAGACACATTCAATCACTTTCTGTCACTCTCTGACACTCTTTGACACTCTCTATCACTCTGTGACACTCTCTGACACTCTCTGTCACTCTCTATTATTCTCTGACACACTCTGACACTCTCTGACACTCTCTGACACTCTCAGACGCTCTCTATCACTCTCTGACAATCTCTGACACTCTCAGACGCTCTCTGACACTCTCAGACACTCTCAGACGCTCTCTATCACTCTCTGACAATCTCTGACACTCTCTGACACTCTCAGACACTCTCAGACACTCTCATTCACTCTCAGACACTCTCCATCACTCTCAAACACTCTCTGAAACTCTCAGACACTCTCTGACACTCTCAGACACTCTCTATCACTCTCTGACACTCTCATTCACTCTCAGACACTCTCCATCACTCTCAAACACTCTCTGACACTCTCAGACACTCTCTGGCACTCTCAGAAACTCTCTATCACTCTCTGACACTCTCAGACACTCTCTGACACTCTCAGACACTCTCTATCAATCTCTATCACTCTCTGACACACTCTGACACACTCTGACAGTCTCAGACAATCTCTATCACTCTCTGACACTCTCTGACACTCTCTATCACTATCTATCACTCTCTGACACTTTCTATCACTCTCTATTACTCTCTGCCACTCTCAGACACTCTCTGTCACTATCTATCACTATCTATCACTCTCTGACACTCTCTGACACTCTCAGACACTCTCTATCACTCTCTATCACTCTCTGACACTCTCTATCACTCTCTGACACTCTCTGACAATCAATGACACTCCCTATCACTCTCTATCACTCTCTGACACTCTCTGACACTCTCAGACACTCTGTATCACTCTCTGACATCTCTCTATCACTCTCTGACACTCTCAGACACTCTCTATCACTATCTATCACTCTCTGACACTTTCTATCACTCTCTATCACTTTCTGACACTCTCTGACACTCTCAATCACTCTCTGACATCTCTCTATCACTCTCTGACACTCTCAGACACTCTCTATCACTATCTATCACTCTCTGACACTTTCTGTCACTCTCTATCACTTTCTGACACTCTCTGACACTCTCAATCACTCTCTGAAACTCTCTGACACTCAATGACACTCTCAGACACTCCCTATCACTCTCTATCACTCTCTGACACTCTCTGTCACTCTCAGACACTCACTATCACTCTCTATCACTCTCTGACACTCTCTATCACTATCTATCACTCTCTGACACTCTCCGACACTCTCAGACACTCTCTAACACTCTGTGTCACTCTCTGGCACTCTCTGACTGTCTCTGACACTCTCAGACACATTCAATCACTTTCTGTCACTCTCTGACACTCTTTGACACTCTCTATCACTCTGTGACACTCTCTGACACTCTCTGTCACTCTCTATTATTCTCTGACACACTCTGACACTCTCTGACACTCTCAGACGCTCTCTATCACTCTCTGACAATCTCTGACACTCTCAGACGCTCTCTGACACTCTCAGACACTCTCAGACGCTCTCTATCACTCTCTGACAATCTCTGACACTCTCAGACACTCTCTGACACTCTCAGACACTCTCAGACACTCTCATTCACTCTCAGACACTCTCCATCACTCTCAAACACTCTCTGACACTCTCAGACACTCTCTGACACTCTCAGACACTCTCTATCACTCTCTGACACTCTCATTCACTCTCAGACACTCTCCATCACTCTCAAACACTCTCTGACACTCTCAGACACTCTCTGGCACTCTCAGAAACTCTCTATCACTCTCTGACACTCTCAGACACTCTCTGACACTCTCAGACACTCTCTATCAAACTCTATCACTCTCTGACACACTCTGACACACTCTGACAGTCTCAGACAATCTCTATCACTCTCTGACAATCTCTGACACTCTCAGACACTGTCAGACACTTTATATCACTCTCTGACACTCACTGACACTCGCAGGCACTCGCTGTCACTCTCAGACACCTCAGACACTCTCTATCACGCTCTGACACTCTCTGACTCTCTCTGACACTCTCTGACAATCTCTGACACTCTCAGACACTCTCTGACACTCTATATCACTCTCTGACACTCAATGACAATCTCTGACACTCCCTATCACTCTCTATCACTCTCTGACACTCTATGACACTCTCTGACACTCTCTATCACTCTCTATTATTCTCTGACACACTCTGACACTCTCTGACACTCTCAGACGCTCTCTATCACTCTCTGACAATCTCTGACACTCTCAGAGACTCTCTGACACTCTCTATCACTCTCTATTATTCTCTGACACACTCTGACACTCACTGACACTCTCTGAAACTCCCTATCACTCTTAACCACTCTCTGACACTCACTATCACTCTATATCACTCTCTGGCACTCTCGATCACTCTCTGAAACTCTCTGACACTCTCTGACACTCAATGACACTCTGACACTCCCTATCACTCTACATCACTCTCTGAGACGCTCTATCACCATCTATCACTCTCTATTACTCTCTGACACTCTCTTTCACTCTCTATCACTCTCTATCACTCTCTATCACTCTCTGACACTCTCTATCACTCTGACACTCTCTGACACTCTCTGAAAATCAATGACAATCTCTGACACTCCCTATCACTCTCTATCACTCTCTGACACTCTCTGACACTCTCTGACACTCTCAGACACTCTGTATCACTCTCTGACACTCTCTATCACTCTCTGACACTCTCTGCCACTCTCAGACACTCTCTATCACTATCTATCAGTATCTATCACTCTCTGACACTCTCTGACACTCACAAAGAAACAAAGATAATTACAGCACAGGAACAGGCCCTTCGGCCCTCCAAGCCTGCGCCGATCCAGATCCTCTCTCTAAACATGTCGCCTATTTTCTAAGGTTCTGTATCTCTTTTCTTCCTGCCCATTCATGTATCTGTCTAGATACATCTTAAAAGACTCCATCGTGCCCGCATCTACCACCTCCGCTGGCAATGCGTTCCAGGTGCCCACCACCCTCTGCGTAAATAACTTTCCACGCATATCCCCCCTAAACTTTTCCCCTTTCACTTTGAACTCGTGTCCTCTAGTAATTGAAACCCCCACTCTGGGAAAAAGCCTCTTGCTATCCACCCTGTCTATACCTCTCATGATTTTGTACACCTCAATCAGGTCCCCCCTCAACCTCCGTCTTTCTAATGAAAATAATCCTAATCTGCTCAACCTCTCTTCATAGCTAGCGCCCTCCATACCAGGCAACATCCTGGTGAACCTCCTCTGCACCCTCTCCAAAGCATCCACATCCTTTTGATAATGTGGCGACCAGAACTGTACGCAGTATTCCAAATGTGGCTGAACCAAAGTCCTATACAACTGTAACATGACCTGCCAACTCTTGTACTCAATGCCCCGTCCGATGAAGGAAAGCATGCCGTATGCCTTCTTGACCACTCTATTTACCTGCGTTGCCACCTTCAGGGAACAGTGGACCTGAACACCCAAATCTCTCTGGACATCAATTTTCCCCAGGAATTTCACTATCACTCTATATCACTCTCTGACACTCTCGATCACTCTCTGAAACTCTCTGACACTCTCTGACACTCAATGACACTCTCTGACACTCCCTATCACTCTACATCACTCTCTGACACGCTCTATCACTATCTATCACTCTCTATTACTCTCTGACACTCTCTATCACTCTCTATCACTCTCTATCACTCTCTGACACTCTCTATCACTCTCTGACACTCTCTGACAATCAATGACAATCTCTGACACTCCCTATCACTCTCTATCACTCTCTGACACTCTCTGACACTCTCTGACACTCTCAGACACTCTGTATCACTCTCTGACACTCTGTATCACTCTCTGACACTCTCTATCACTCTCTGACACTCTCTGCCACTCTCAGACACTCTCTATCACTATCGATCAGTATCTATCAATCTCTGACACTCTCTGACACTCACTATCACTCTATATCACTCTCTGACACTCTCGATCACTCTCTGAAACTCTCTGAAACTCTCTGACACTCAATGACACTCTCTGACACTCCCTATCACTCTACATCACTCTCTGACACGCTCTATCACTATCTATCTCTCTCTATTACTCTCTGACACTCTCTGACATTCTCTGACACTCTCTGACACTCTCTGACACTCTCAGACACTCTCAGACACTCGCGATCACTCTCTGACACTCTCTGACACTCTCTGACACACTTACTCACTCTCTGACACTCTGTCTCACTCTCTATCACTGTCTGACACTATCATTCTCTGACACTCTCTATCACTCTCTGACACTCTCGATCACTCTCTGACGCTCTCTGACACTCTCTATCACTCAATGACACTGTATGACACTCTCTATCACTATCTCTCACTCTCTAATACGCTCTGACACAATCTGACACTCTCAGACGTTCTGTGACACACTCTGACACTCTCTGTCACTCTTTGACACTCTCTGACGCCCTCTATGACTCTCTATCACTCTGTGACACTCTCTGACACACTCTGGCACTCTCTATCACACTCTATCACTCTCTGACACTCTCTGACACTCGCTATCACTCTATGACTCTCTCTGACAATCTCTATCACTCTCTTTTAATCTCTGACACTCTCAGACACTCTCTATCACTCTTTATCACACTCTGACACTCTCTGACATTCTCTGACACTCTCTATCACTCTCTGACACTCTCTATCACTCTCTATCACTCCTTGACACTCTATATCACTCTCTGACACTCTCTATCACTCTCTGACACTCTCTGACACTCACTATCACTCTCTGACACTGTTTTACACTCTCTGACACTCTCTGACACTCTCTATCACTCTCTGACACTCTCTACCACTCTCTATCACTCTCTGACACTCACTGACACTCTCAGACACTCTCTATCACTCTCTGACACTCTATCACTCTCTGACACTCTCTGACACTCTCTGACAATCTCAGACACTCACTATCACTCTCTGATACTCTCTGACACTCTCTATCACTCTCTGACACTCTCTATCACACTCTGACACGCTCTGACACTCTCAGACATTCACTATCACTCTCTGACACTCTCTGACACTCACTATCACTCTCTGACACTGTCATACAATATCTGACACTCTCTGACACTCTCTATCACTCTCTGACACTCTCAACCAATCTCTATCACTCTCCGACACTCTCGGGCACTCTCTGAAACTCTCAGACACTCACTATCACTCTCTGACACTCTCTATCACTCTCTGACACTCTCTATCACTCTCTAACACGCTCTGACACTCTCAGACACTCACTATCACTCTCTGACTCTCTCTGACACTCACTATCACTCTCTGACACTGTCATACAAGCTCTGACACTCTCTGACACTCTCTATCGCTCTCTGACACTCACTATCACTCTCTATCACTCTCCGACACTCTCGGACACTCTCTGAAACTCTCAGAGACTCACTATCACTCTCTGACACTGTCTTACACTCTCTGACAATCTCTGACACTCTCTATCACTCTCTGACACTCTCTATCACTCTCTATCACTCTCTGACACTCACTGACACTCTCAGACACTCACTATCACTCTCTGAAACTCACTATCACTCTCCGACGCTCTCTATCACTCTCTGACACTCTCTGACACTCTCTGACACTCTCTATCACTCTCTGACACTCTCTATCACTCTCTATCACTCTCAGACACTCACTATCACTCTCTGACGCTCTCTATCACACTCTGAAACTCTCTGACACTCTCTATCACTCTCAGACAGTCTCAGAGACTCGCTATCACTCTCTGACACTCTCTATCACTCTCTGACACAGTCTGACACACTCTACCACTCTCTGACACTCTCAGACACTCACTATCACTCTCTGACACTCTCTGACACACTCAGAGACTCACTATCACTCTCTGACACTCTCTGTCACTCTTTGACACTCTCTGACACTCTCTGACACTCTCTATCACTCTCTATCACTCTCTGACACTCTCTGCCACTCTCTGACACTCTCTGACACTCTCTATCACTCTCAGACACTTTCAGAGACTCACTATCACTCTCTGACACTCTCTATCACTCTCTGACACTCTCTGCCACTCTCTATCACTCTCAGACACTCTCAGAGACTCACTATCACTCTCTGACACTCTCTATCACTCTCTGACACAGTCTGACACACTCTATCACTCTCTGACACTCTCAGACACTCACTATCACTCTCTGACACTCTCTATCACTCTCTGACACTCTCAGACACTCTCAGAGACTCACTATCACTCTCTGACACTCTCTATCACTCTCTGACACTGTCTGACACTCTCTGACACTCTCAGACACTCACTATCACTCTCTGACACTCTCTGACACTCACTATCACTCTCTGACACTCTCTGACATTCTCTGACACTCTCTATCACTCTCTGATATTCTCTGACACTCTCTATCACTCTCTGACACTCTCGGACACCCTCTGACTCTCTCAGATACTCTCTATCACTCTCTGACACTCTCTGACACTCTCTGACTCTCTCTGACACTCTCAGACACTCACTATCACTCTCTGACACTGTCTGGCACTCTATATCACTCCCTGACACTCTCGGACACTCTCTGACACTCTCTATCACTCTATGACACTCAGTATCACTTTTTGACACTCTCTGATAGTCTCTGACAATCTCAGACACTCACTGTCACTCTCTGACACTCACTATCACTCTCTGACATTCTCTATCACTCTCTGACACTCTCTGACACCCACTATCACTCTCTGACAATCTCTGACAATCTCAGACACTTACTATCACTCTCTGACAATCACTATCACTCTCTGACACTCTCTATCACTCTCTGACACTCTCTACCACTCTCTATCACTCGCAGACACACTCAGAGACTCACTATCACTCTCTGAGACTCTCTATCACTCTCTATCACTCTGTCTCACTCTCTGACCCTCTCAGACACTCACGATCACTCTCTGACACTCTCTATCACTCTCTGATATTCTCTGACACTCTCTATCACTCTCTGACACTCTCTGACACTCACTATCACTCTCTGACGCTGTTTTACACTCTCTGACAGTCTCTATCAATCTCTATCTCTCTCTGACACTCTCTGACACTCACTCTCACTTTCTGACACTGTCTTACACTCTCTATCACTCTCTGACACTCACTGACACTCTCAGACACTCACTATCACTCTCTGACACTCACTATCACTCTCTGACACTCTCTATCACTCTCTGACACTCTCTGCTACTCTCTATCACTCTCAGACACACTCAGAGACACACTATCACTCTCTGACACTCTCTATCACTCTCTGACACAGTCTGACACACTCTATCACTCTCTGACACTCTCAGACACTCACTATCACTCTCTGACACTCTCTATCACATGCTGACTCTCTCTGACACTCTCTATCACTCTCTGACACTCTCAGACACTCTCAGACACTCTCAGAGACTCACTATCACTCTCTGACACTCTCTATCACTCTCTGACACTGTCTGACACTCTCTGACACTCTCAGACACTCACTATCACTCTCTGACACTCTCTGACACTCACTATCACTCTCTGACACTCTCTGACATTCTCTGACACTCACTATCACTCTCTGACACTGTCTGAAACTCTCTGACACTATCTGACATTCTCTATCACTCTCTGACACTCTCGGACACTCTCTGACTCTCTCAGATACTCTCTATCACTCTCTGACACTCTCTGACACTCTATCACTCTCTGACACTCTCTGACTCTCTCTGACACTCTCAGACACTCACTATCACTCTCTGACACTGTCTGACACTCTATATCACTCTCTGACACTCTCGGACACTCTCTGACACTCTCTATCACTCTATGACACTCAGTATCACTTTCTGACACTCTCTGATAGTCTCTGACAATCTCAGACACTCACTGTCACTCTCTGACACTCACTATCACTCTCTGACATTCTCTATCACTCTCTGACACTCTCTGACACCCACTATCACTCTCTGACAATCTCTGACAATCTCAGACACTTACTATCACTCTCTGACAATCACTATCACTCTCTGACACTCTCTATCACTCTCTGACACTCTCTACCACTCTCTATCACTCTCAGACACACTCAGAGACTCACTATCGCTCTCTGAGACTCTCTATCACTCTCTATCACTCTCTATCTCTCTCTGACACTCTCTGACACTCTCTATCACTCTGTCTCACTCTCTGACCCTCTCAGACACTCACGATCACTCTCTGACACTCTCTATCACTCTCTGATATTCTCTGACACTCTCTATCACTCTCTGACACTCTCTGACACTCACTATCACTCTCTGACGCTGTTTTACACTCTCTGACAGTCTCTATCACTCTCTATCTCTCTCTGACACTCTCTGACACTCACTCTCACTTTCTGACACTGTCTTACACTCTCTATCACTCTCTGACACTCACTGACACTCTCAGACACTCACTATCACTCTCTGACACTCACTATCACTCTCTGACACTCTCTATCACTCTCTGACGCTCTCTATCACTCTCTGACACTCTCTGACACTCTCTGACACTCTCTGACACACTCTGACACTCTCTATCACTCTCTGACACTCTCTGACACATCTCTGACACTCTCTATCACTCTCTGACACACTCTGACACACTCTGACATTCTCAGACTCACTCAGAGTCACACTATCACTCTCTGACACTCTCCATCACTCTCTATCACTCTCTGACACTCTCTATCACTCTCTATCACTCTCTGACACTCTCTATCACTCTCTATCACTCTCTATATCTCTCTGACACTCTCTAACACTCTCTGACACTCTCTATCTCTCTCTGACAGTCTCTGACAATCTCAGACACTCACTATCACTCTCTGATACTCTCTGACACTCACTATCACTCTCTGACACTCTCTATCACTCTCTGACACGCTCTGACACTCTCAGACAATCACTATCACTCTCTGACACTCTCTATCACTCTCTGACACTCTCTGAAACTCTCAGACACTATCTATCACTCTCTGACACTCACTATCACTCTCTGACACTCTCTATCACTCTCTATCTCTCTCTGACACTCTCTGACACTCTCTATCACTCTGTATCACTCTCTGACCCTCTCAGACACTCACTATCACTCTCTGACACTCTCTATCACTCACTGATATTCTCTGACACTCTCTATCACTCTCTGACACTCACTATCACTCTCTGACACTCTCTACCACTCTCTATCACTCTCTGACACTCACTGACACTCTCAGACACTCACTATCACTCTCTGACACTCTATCACTCTCTGACACTCTCTGACACTCTCTGACAATCTCAGACACTCACTATCACTCTCTGATACTCTCTGACACTCTCTATCACTCTCTGACACTCTCTATCACTCTCTGACACGCTCTGACACTCTCAGACATTCACTATCACTCTCTGACACTCTCTGACACTCACTATCACTCTCTGACACTGTCATACAATCTCTGACACTCTCTGACACTCTCTATCACTCTCTGACACTCTCAATCAATCTCTATCACTCTCCGACACTCTCGGACACTCTCTGAAACTCTCAGACACTCACTATCACTCTCTGACACTCTCTATCACTCTCTGACACTCTCTATCACTCTCTAACACGCTCTGACACTCTCAGACACTCACTATCACTCTCTGACTCTCTCTGACACTCACTATCACTCTCTGACACTGTCATACAATCTCTGACACTCTTTGACACTCTCTATCGCTCTCTGACACTCACTATCACTCTCTATCACTCTCCGACACTCTCGGACACTCTCTGAAACTCTCAGAGACTCACTATCACTCTCTGACACTGTCTTACACTCTCTGACAATCTCTGACACTCTCTATCACTCTCTGACACTCTCTATCACTCTCTATCACTCTCTGCCACTCACTGACAGTCTCAGACACTCACTATCACTCTCTGAAACTCACTATCACTCTCCGACGCTCTCTATCACTCTCTGACACTCTCTGACACTCTCTATCACTCTCTGACACTCTCTATCACTCTCAATCACTCTCAGACACTCACTATCACTCTCTGACGCTCTCTATCACACTCTGAAACTCTCTGACACTCTCTATCACTCTCAGACACTCTCAGAGACTCACTATCACTCTCTGACACTCTCTATCACTCTCTGACACAGTCTGACACACTCTACCACTCTCTGACACTCTCAGACACTCACTATCACTCTCTGACACTCTCTGACACACTCAGAGACTCACTATCACTCTCTGACACTCTCTGTCACTCTTTGACACTCTCTGACACTCTCTGACACTCTCTATCACTCTCTATCACTCTCTGCCACTCTCTGCCACTCTCTGACACTCTCCGACACTCTCTATCACTCTCTGACACTCTCTGACACTCTCAGACACTCTCAGAGACTCACTATCACTCTCTGACACTCTCTGCCACTCTCTGACACTCTCCGACACTCTCTATCACTCTCTGTCACTCTTTGACACTCTCTGACACTCTCTGACACTCTCTATCACTCTCTATCACTGTCTGACACTCTCTGACACTCTCTATCACTCTCTGACACACTCTGACACACTCTGACACTCTCAGACACACTCAGAGAATCACTATCACTCTCTGACACTCTCTATCAATCTCTGTCACTCTCTGACACTCTCTATCACTCTCTATCACTCTCTGACACTCTCTATCACTCTCTATCACTCTCTATCTCTCTCTGACACTCTCTGACACTCTCTTTCACTCTGTATCACTCTCTGACACTCTCAGACACTCACTATCACTCTCTGACACTCTCTTACACTCTCTGACACTCTCTATCTCTCTCTGACACTCTCTGACACTCTCTGACAATCTCAGACACTCACTATCACTCTCCGGTACTCTCTGACACTCTCTATCACTCTGTGACACTCTCTATCACTCTCTGACACGCTCTGACACTCTCAGACACTCACTATCACTCTCTGACACTCTCTGACACTCACTATCACTCTCTGACACTGTCATACAATCTCTGACACTCTCTGACACTCTCTATCACTCTCTGACACTCTCTATCACTCTCTATCACTCTCCGACACTGTTGGACACTCTCTGAAACTCTCAGACACTCACTATCACTCTCTGACACTCACTATCACTCTCTGACACTCTCTATCACTCTCTATCACTCTCTGACACTCTCTGACTCTCTCTGACACTCTCTATCACTCTGTTTCACTCTCTGACACTCTCAGATACTCACTATCACTCTCTGACACTCACTATCACTCTCTGACACTCTCTATCACTCTCTGATATTCTCTGACACTCTCTATCACTCTCTGACACTCTCTGACACTCACTATCACTCTCTGACACTGTCTTACACTCTCTGACACTCTCTGACACTCTCTATCACTCTCTGACACTCACTATCACTCTCTGACACTGTCATACAATCTCTGACACTCTCTGACACTCTCTATCACTCTCTGACACTCTCTATCACTCTCTATCACTCTCTGACACTGTCGGACACTCACTGAAACTCTCAGACACTCACTATCACTCTCTGACACTCACTATCACTCTCTGACACTCTCTATCACTCTCTATCACTCTCTGACACTCTCTGACACTCTCTATCACTCTGTTTCACTCTCTGACACTCTCAGATACTCACTATCACTCTCTGACACTCACTATCACTCTCTGACACTCTCTATCACTCTCTGATATTCTCTGACACTCTCTATCACTCTCTGACACTCTCTGACACTCACTATCACTCTCTGACACTGTCTTACACTCTCTGACACTCTCTGAAACTCTCTATCACTCTCTGACACACTCTATCACTCTCTATCACTCTCTGACACTCACTGACACTCTCAAACACTCACTATCACTCTTTGACACTCACTAGCACTCTCTGACGCTCTCTATCACTCTCTGACACTCTCTGACACTCTCTATCACTCTCTGACACTCTCTATCACTCTCAGACACTCTCAGAGACTCACTATCACTCTCTGACACTCTCTATCACTCTCTGACACAGTCTGACACACTCTATTTCTCTCTGACACTCTCAGACACTCTCTATCACTCTCTGACACTCTCTATCACACGCTGAATCTCTCTGACACTCTCTGACACTCTCTATCACTCTCTGACACTCTCTGACACACTCAGAGAATCACTATCACTCTCTGACACTCTCTGTCACTCTCTGACACTCTCTGACACTCTCTGACACTCTCTATCACTCTCTATCACTCTCTGACACTCTCTGACACTCTCTGACACTCTCAGACACTCTCAGAGACTCAGTATCACTCTCTGACACTCTCTATCACTCTCAGAGACTCACTATCACTCTCTGACACTCTCTGCCACTCTCTGACACTCTCTGACACTCTCTATCACTCTCTGACACTCTCTGACACTCTCAGACACTCTCAGAGACTCACTATCACTCTCTGGCACTCGCTATCAATCTCTGACACTGTCTGACACTCTCTGACACTCTCAGACACTCATTATCACTCTCTGACACTCACTATCACTCTCTGACACTCTCTATCACTCTCTATCACTCTCTGACACTCTCTGTTCTCTCTATCACTCTGTTTCACTCTCTGACACTCTCAGATACTCACTATCACTCTCTGGCACTCACTATCACTCTCTGACACTCTCTATCACTCTCTGATATTCTCTGACACTCTCTATCACTCTCTGACACTCTCTGACACTCACTATCACTCTCTGACACTGTCTTACACTCTCTGACACTCTCTGAAGCTCTCTATCACTCTCTGACACACTCTATCACTCTCTATCACTCTCTGACACTCACTGACACTCTCAAACACTCACTATCACTCTTTGACACTCACTAGCACTCTCTGACGCTCTCTATCACTCTCTGACACTCTCTATCACTCTCAGACACTCTCAGAGACTCACTATCACTCTCTGACACTCTCTATCACTCTCTGACACAGTCTGACACACTCTATTTCTCTCTGACACTCTCAGACACTCTCTATCACTCTCTGACACTCTCTATCACACGCTGAATCTCTCTGACACTCTCTGACACTCTCTATCACTCTCTGACACTCTCTGACACACTCAGAGAATCACTATCACTCTCTGACACTCTCTGTCACTCTCTGACACTCTCTGACACTCTCTGACACTCTCTATCACTCTCTATCACTCTCTGACACTCTCTGACACTCTCTGACACTCTCAGACACTCTCAGAGACTCAGTATCACTCTCTGACACTCTCTATCACTCTCAGAGACTCACTATCACTCTCTGACACTCTCTGCCACTCTCTGACACTCTCTGACACTCTCTATCACTCTCTGACACTCTCTGACACTCTCAGACACTCTCAGAGACTCACTATCACTCTCTGACACTCGCTATCAATCTCTGACACTGTCTGACACTCTCTGACACTCTCAGACACTCATTATCACTCTCTGACTCTCTGTGACACTCACTGTCACTCTCTGACACTGTCTGACACTCTCTGACACTCTCTATCACTCTCTGACACTGTCTGACACTCTCTGACACTCTCAGACACTCACTATCACTCTCTGACACTCTCTGACACTCACTATCACTCTGACACTATCTGAAACTCTCTGACAGTCTCTGACATTCTCTATCACTCTCAGACACTCACTTTCACTCTGACACTCACTGTCACTCTCTGACACCCTCTGTCACTCTCTGACACTCTCTGACAATCTCAGATACTCACTATTACTCTCTGACACTCACTATCACTCTCTGACACTCTCTATCACTCTCTGACACTGTCTGACACACTCTGACACTCTCTATGACTCTCTATCACTCTCTGACACACTCTGACACACTCTGACACTCTCAGACACACTCAGAGACTCACTATCACTCTCTGACACTCTCTATCACTCTCTATCACTCTCTGACACTCTCTATCACTCTCTATCACTCTCTGACACTCTCTATCACTCTCTATCACTCTCTATCTCTCTCTGACACTCTCTGACACTCTCTGACACTCTCTATCTCTCTCTGACACTCTCTGACACTCTCTGACAATCTCAGACACTCACTATCACTCTCTGATACTCTCTGACACTCTCTATCACTCTCTGACACTCTCTATCACTCTCTGACACGCTCTGACACTCTCAGACACTCACTATCACTCTATGACAGTCTCTGACACTCACTATCACTCTCTGACACTGTCATACCATCTCTGACACTCTCTGACACTCTCGATCACTCTCTGACACTCTCTATCACTCTCCAACACTGTCGGACACTCTCTGAAACACTCAGACACTCACTATCACTCTCTGACACTCACTATCACTCTCTGACACTCTCTATCACTCTCTGTCACTCTCTGACACTCTCTGACACTCTCTGACACTCTCTATCACTCTGTTTCACTCTCTCACACTCTCAGACACTCACTATCACTCTCTGACACTCTCTATCACTCTCTGATATTCTCTGACACTCTCTATCACTCTCTGACACTCACTATCACTCTCTGACACTGTCTTACACTCTCTGACACTCTCTGACACTCTCTATCACTCTCTGACACTCTCTATCACTCTCTATCACTCTCTGACACTCACTGACACTCTCAGACACTCACTATCACTCTCTGACACTCACTAGCACTCTCTGACGCTCTCTATCACTCTCTGACACTCTCTGACACTCTCTCTCACTCTCTGACACTCTCTATCACTCTATATCACTCTCTGACACTCACTGACACTCTCAGACACTCACTATCACTCTCTGACGCTCTCTATCACACTCTGAAACTCTCTGACACTCTCTATCACTCTCAGACACTCTCAGAGATTCACTATCACTCTCTGAAACTCTCTGACACTCTCTTTCACTCTGTATCACTCTCTGACACTCTCAGACACTCACTATCACTCTCTGACACTCTCTTACACTCTCTGACACTCTCTATCTCTCTCTGACACTCTCTGACACTCTCTGACAATCTCAGACACTCACTATCACTCTCTGATACTCTCTGACACACTCTATCACACTATGACACTCTCTATCACTCTCTGACACGCTCTGACACTCTCAGACACTCACTATCACTCTCTGACACTCTCTGACACTCACTATCACTCTCTGACACTGTCATACAATGTCTGACACTCTCTGACACTCTCTATCACTCTCTGACACTCTTTATCACTCTCTATCACTCTCCGACACTGTCGGACACTCTCTGAAACTCTCAGACACTCACTATCACTCTCTGACACTCACTATCACTCTCTGACACTCACTATCACTCTCTGACACTCTCTATCACTCTCTATCACTCTCTGACACTCTCTGACACTCTCTATCACTCTGTTTCACTCTCTGACACTCTCATACACTCACTATCACTCTCTGACACTCTCTATCACTCTCTGACACTCTCTGACACTCACTATCACTCTCTGACACTGTCTTACACTCTCTGACACTCTCTATCACTCTCATACACTCACTATGACTCTCTGACACTCTCTATCACTCTCTGATATTCTCTTACACTCTCTATCACTCTCTGACACTCTCTGACACTCACTATCACTCTCTGACACTGTCTTACACTCTCTGACACTCACTATAACTCTCTGACACTCACTATCACTCTCTGACGCTCTCTATTACTCTCTGAAAATCTCTGACACTCTCTGACACACTCTATCACTCTCTGACACTCTCTATCACTCTCTATCACTCTCTGACACTCACTGACACTCTCAGACACTCACTATCACTCTCTGACGCTCTCTATCACACTCTGAAACTCTCTGACACTCTCTATCACTCTCAGACACTCTCAGAGACTCACTATCACTCTCTGACACTCTCTATCACTCTCTGACACAGTCTGACACACTCTATCACTCTCTGACACTCTCAGACACTCACTATCACTCTCTGACACTCTCTAGCACACGCTGAATCTCTCTGACACTCTCTGACACTCTCTGTCACTCTCTGACACTCTCTGAAACACTCAGAGACTCACTATCACTCTCTGACACTCTCTGTCACTCTCTGACACTCTCGGACACTCTCTGACACTCTCTATCACTCTCTATCACTCTCTGACACTCTCTGACACTCTCAGACTCTCTCAGAGACTCACTATCACTCTCTGACACTCCCTATCACTCTCTGACACTGTCTGACACTCTCTGACACTCTCAGACACTCACTGTCACTCTCTGACACTCTCTGACACTCACTATCACTCTCTGACACTGTCTGACACTCTCTGGCACTCACTATCACTCTGACACTCTCTGACACTCTCTCTCACTCTCTGACACTCTCTATCACTCTATATCACTCTCTGACACTCACTGACACTCTCAGACACTCACTATCACTCTCTGACGCTCTCTATCACACTCTGAAACTCTCTGACACTCTCTATCACTCTCAGACACTCTCAGAGATTCACTATCACTCTCTGAAACTCTCTGACACTCTCTTTCACTCTGTATCACTCTCTGACACTCTCAGACACTCACTATCACTCTCTGACACTCTCTTACACTCTCTGACACTCTCTATCTCTCTCTGACACTCTCTGACACTCTCTGACAATCTCAGACACTCACTATCACTCTCTGATACTCTCTGACACACTCTATCACACTATGACACTCTCTATCACTCTCTGACACGCTCTGACACTCTCAGACACTCACTATCACTCTCTGACACTCTCTGACACTCACTATCACTCTCTGACACTGTCATACAATGTCTGACACTCTCTGACACTCTCTATCACTCTCTGACACTCTTTATCACTCTCTATCACTCTCCGACACTGTCGGACACTCTCTGAAACTCTCAGACACTCACTATCACTCTCTGACACTCACTATCACTCTCTGACACTCACTATCACTCTCTGACACTCTCTATCACTCTCTATCACTCTCTGACACTCTCTGACACTCTCTATCACTCTGTTTCACTCTCTGACACTCTCATACACTCACTATCACTCTCTGACACTCTCTATCACTCTCTGACACTCTTTATCACTCTCTATCACTCTCCGACACTGTCGGACACTCTCTGTAACTCTCAGACACTCACTATCACTCTCTGACACTCACTATCACTCTCTGACACTCACTATCACTCTCTGACACTCTCTATCACTCTCTATCACTCTCTGACACTCTCTGACACTCTCTATCACTCTGTTTCACTCTCTGACACTCTCATACACTCACTATCACTCTCTGACACTCTCTATCACTCTCTGACACTCTCTGACACTCACTATCACTCTCTGACACTGTCTTACACTCTCTGACACTCTCTATCACTCTCATACACTCACTATCACTCTCTGACACTCTCTATCACTCTCTGATATTCTCTGACACTCTCTATCACTCTCTGACACTCTCTGACACTCACTATCACTCTCTGACACTGTCTTACACTCTCTGACACTCACTATAACTCTCTGACACTCACTATCACTCTCTGACGCTCTCTATTACTCTCTGAAAATCTCTGACACTCTCTGACACACTCTATCACTCTCTGACACTCTCTATCACTCTCTATCACTCTCTGACACTCACTGACACTCTCAGACACTCACTATCACTCTCTGACGCTCTCGATCACACTCTGAAACTCTCTGACACTCTCTATCACTCTCAGACACTCTCAGAGACTCACTATCACTCTCTGTCACTCTCTATCACTCTCTGACACAGTCTGACACACTCTATCACTCTCTGACACTCTCAGACACTCACTATCACTCTCTGACACTCTCTAGCACACGCTGAATCTCTCTGACACTCTCTGACACTCTCTGTCACTCTCTGACACTCTCTGAAACACTCAGAGACTCACTATCACTCTCTGACACTCTCTGTCACTCTCTGACACTCTCGGACACTCTCTGACACTCTCTATCACTCTCTATCACTCTCTGACACTCTCTGACACTCTCAGACTCTCTCAGAGACTCACTATCACTCTCTGACACTCCCTATCACTCTCTGACACTGTCTGACACTCTCTGACACTCTCAGACACTCACTATCACTCTCTGACACTCTCTGACACTCACTATCACTCTCTGACACTGTCTGACACTCTCTGGCACTCACTATCACTCTGACACTCTCTGACACTCTCTCTCTCTCTCTGACACTCTCTATCACTCTATATCACTCTCTGACACTCACTGACACTCTCAGACACTCACTATCACTCTCTGACGCTCTCTATCACACTCTGAAACTCTCTGACACTCTCTATCACTCTCAGACACTCTCAGAGATTCACTATCACTCTCTGAAACTCTCTGACACTCTCTTTCACTCTGTATCACTCTCTGACACTCTCAGACACTCACTATCACTCTCTGACACTCTCTTACACTCTCTGACACTCTCTATCTCTCTCTGACACTCTCTGACACTCTCTGACAATCTCAGACACTCACTATCACTCTCTGATACTCTCTGACACACTCTATCACACTATGACACTCTCTATCACTCTCTGACACGCTCTGACACTCTCAGACACTCACTATCACTCTCTGACACTCTCTGACACTCACTATCACTCTCTGACACTGTCATACAATGTCTGACACTCTCTGACACACTCTATCACTCTCTGACACTCTTTATCACTCTCTATCACTCTCCGACACTGTCGGACACTCTCTGAAACTCTCAGACACTCACTATCACTCTCTGACACTCACTATCACTCTCTGACACTCACTATCACTCTCTGACACTCACTATCACTCTCTGACACTCACTATCACTCTCTGACACTCTCTGACACTCACTATCACTCTCTGACACTGTCATACAATGTCTGACACTCTCTGACACTCTCTATCACTCTCTGACACTCTTTATCACTCTCTATCACTCTCCGACACTGTCGGACACTCTCTGAAACTCTCAGACACTCACTATCACTCTCTGACACTCACTATCACTCTCTGACACTCACTATCACTCTCTGACACTCTCTATCACTCTCTATCACTCTCTGACACTCTCTGACACTCTCTATCACTCTGTTTCACTCTCTGACACTCTCATACACTCACTATCACTCTCTGACACTCTCTATCACTCTCTGACACTCTCTGACACTCACTATCACTCTCTGACACTGTCTTACACTCTCTGACACTCTCTATCACTCTCATACACTCACTATCACTCTCTGACACTCTCTATCACTCTCTGATATTCTCTGACACTCTCTATCACTCTCTGACACTCTCTGACACTCACTATCACTCTCTGACACTGTCTTACACTCTCTGACACTCACTATAACTCTCTGACACTCACTATCACTCTCTGACGCTCTCTATTACTCTCTGAAAATCTCTGACACTCTCTGACACACTCTATCACTCTCTGACACTCTCTATCACTCTCTATCACTCTCTGACACTCACTGACACTCTCAGACACTCACTATCACTCTCTGACGCTCTCGATCACACTCTGAAACTCTCTGACACTCTCTATCACTCTCAGACACTCTCAGAGACTCACTATCACTCTCTGACACTCTCTATCACTCTCTGACAGAGTCTGACACACTCTATCACTCTCTGACACTCTCAGACACTCACTATCACTCTCTGACACTCTCTAGCACACGCTGAATCTCTCTGACACTCTCTGACACTCTCTGTCACTCTCTGACACTCTCTGAAACACTCAGAGACTCACTATCACTCTCTGACACTCTCTGTCACTCTCTGACACTCTCGGACACTCTCTGACACTCTCTATCACTCTCTATCACTCTCTGACACTCTCTGACACTCTCAGACTCTCTCAGAGACTCACTATCACTCTCTGACACTCCCTATCACTCTCTGACACTGTCTGACACTCTCTGACACTCTCAGACACTCACTATCACTCTCTGACACTCTCTGACACTCACTATCACTCTCTGACACTGTCTGACACTCTCTGGCACTCACTATCACTCTGACACTCTCTGACACTCTCAGACTCTCACTATCACTCTCTGACATTCTCTGACAATCACTATCACTCTCTGACACTGTCTGAAACTCTCTGACACTCTCTGACATTCTCTATCACTCTTTGACACTCTCGGACACTCTCTGACACTCTCTGACACTCACTATCACTCTGTTTCACTCTCTGACACTCTCAGACACTCACTATCACTCTCTGACACTCTCTATCACTCTCTGATATTCTCTGACACTCTCTATCACTCTCTGACACTCTCTGACACTCTATCACTCTCTGACTCTCTCTGACACTCTCAGACACTCACTATCACTCTCTGAGACTCTCTGACACTCTATATCACTCTCTGACACTCTCTGACACTCTCTGACACTCAGTATCACTCTCTGACACTATCTGACAGTCTCTGACAATCTCAGACACTCACTATCACTCTCTGATACTCACTATCACTCTCTGACATTCTCTATCACTCTCTGACACCCTCTATCACTCTCTGATAATCTCTGACAATCTCAGACACTCACTATCACTCTCTGACACTCTCTGACACTCTCTGACACTCAGTATCACTCTCTGACACTCTCTGACAGTCTCTGACAATCTCAGACACTCACTATCACTCTCTGAGACTCTCTATCACTCTCTGACACTCTCTGACACTCTCTGACACTCTCTATCACTCTCTGACACTCTCTGACAATCTCAGACACTCACTATCACTCTCTGATACTGTCTGACATTCTCTATCACTCTCTGAAACTCTCTCTCACTCTTTGACACGCTCTGACACTCTCAGACACTCACTATCACTCTCTGACACTGTCATACACTCTCTGACACTCTCTGACACTCTCTCTCACTCTCTATCACTCTCTGACACTCTCGGACACTCTCTGACACTCTCAGACACTCACTATCACTCTCTGATACTCACTATCACTCTCTGACACTCACTGTCACTCTCTGACACTCTCTATCACTCTCGATCACTCTCTATCCATCTCTGACACTCTCAGACACTCACTATCACTCTCTGACACTCTCCACCACACTCTGACACTCTCTATCACTCTCTGACATTCTCTGACACTCTCTGTCACTCTCTGACACTCTCTGACACACTCTATCACTCTCTGACACTCTCTGACACTCACTATCACTCTCTGACACTGTCATACAATCTCTGACACTCTCTGACACTCTCTATCACTCTCTGACACTCTCTATCACTCTCTATCTCTCTCCGACACTCTCGGACACTCTCTGAAACTGTCAGACACTCACTATCACTCTCTGACACTCTCTATCACTCTCTATCACTCTCCGACACTCTCGGACACTCTCTGAAACTCTCAGACACTCACTAACACTCTCTGACACTCTCTGACAATCTCAGACTCTCACTATCACTCTCTGATACTCTCTGACACACTCTATCACTCTCTGACACTCTCTATCACTCTCTGACACGCTCTGACACTCTCAGACACTCACTATCACTCTCCGACACTCTCTGACACTCACTATCACTCTCTGACACTGTCATACAATCTCTGACACACTCTGACACTCTCTAACACTCTCTATCACTCTCTATCACTCTCCGACACTGTCGGACACTCTCTGAAACTCTCAGACACTCACTAACACTCTCTGACACTCTCTATCACTCTCTGACACTCTCTATCACTCTCTTTCTCTCTCCGACACTCTCGGACACTCTCTGAAACTTTCAGACACTCACTATCACTCTCTGACACTCACTATCACTCTCTGACACTCACTATCAGTCTCTGACACTCTCTTTCTCTCTCTGACACTCTCTATCACTCTCTATCTCTCTCTGACACTCTCTGACACTCACTATCACTCTCTGACACTGTCATACAATCTCAGACACTCTCTGACACTCTCTATCACACTCTGACACTCTCTATCACTCTCTATCACTCTCCGACACTCTCGGACTCTCTCTGAAACTCTCAGACACTCACTGTCACTCTCTGACACTCACTATCACTCTCTGACACTCACTATCACTCTCTATCTCTCTCTGACACTCTCTGACACTCTCTGACACTCTCTATCACTCTGTTTCACTCTCTGACACTCTCATACACTCACTATCACTCTCTGACACTCTCTATCACTCTCTGATATTCTCTGACACTCTCTATCACTCTCTGTCACTCTCTGACACTCACTATCACTCTCTGACACTGTCTTACACTCTCTGACACTCTCTGACACTCTCTATCACTCTCTGACACTCTCTATCACTCTCTATCACTCTCTGACACTCTCTGACACTCACTATCACACTCTGACACTGTCTTACACTCTCTGACACTCTCTGACAATCTCTATCAATCTCTGACACTCTCTATCACTCTCTATCACTCTCTGACACTCACTGACACTCTCAGACACTCACTACCACTCTCTGACACTCACTATCACTCTCTGACGCTCTCTATCACTCTCTGACACTCTCTGACACTCTCTATCACTCTCTGAAACTCTCTATCAATCTCTATCACTCTCTGACACTCACTGACACTCTCAGAC